>NC_079904.1:3879666-4193638 GCF_024868665.1 Triplophysa rosa | reverse complement strand
AAAGCTGCAAGCTTAAAGGGATAGTTTCCCCCAAAATGAAATTTCTGTCATTGAATGGGTACCACCGTTTTTTGTGAGTTCTGCAGAATAGATAAAGGCACACAGGATTGAAATGACAAGAGGGTGAGAAAAGATTACAGAAATTTCATTTTTGTGTGAACTAACCCTTTAATTAAAGTGGTATAATTTGAAGCGGTATAAAAAAGCCTTTCCACCTGCTTTTCTTCAATATTGCAATTAAAATGATATTTGGTGATGTCTCTAATCCTTGTGTTATTGTTTACGGTTGACTCGACAATGACACATTCATTACGCAGACTCTTTATCAAAATAGTAAACGATCATTTTAAATTATTTGTGGATGGCCTCATTAATATTCATTAGTTAGCCCATGGCATTCTGTGACATAACGGAGCCACACATCTTTTAAGACTGCGAGACAATTTTACTCACATTTTGGCACTTGGCGAGTGTTCATTTTGGACCATGCTTCACAACTATTTAAGATAACTCCTACACAATATGAAGAGCAACAGCCTAGCATGCTCTTTAAATCTCATAACCTGTGAAGAAACTGGATTGGAGTGAAGACGACGTACAATAACTGTCATTGAAACTGTTGCACGGGCCCTTTTTAAAACCGCATGAATGCTGGATGAAAAACAATACGCTAAGCTTTGTGCCCGTGGGCACTAGGGATTGGCTCTGGCTGCCAGCGTGGCAGCTTTACAACAAAACCTTCTGAAAAGGGGCCACACACACATTATCAATGACAATGTGTTAACAAAGACAGTATTGGCAGTATTCTGGAGTATGTTGTCGGTCCAACAATTTCTTAAGAAGGAATTTGTAAAATTCTGTTCAAATTTGGATTTATGGGCAAACTATATGACCAAAAGACCTTGACATAAAGTGGTATATAAGATCATCGCATCCATCTTGTGGTGTGATGAAGGTTATGCATTTCTTAGATTTCTTATCCTGTTTAATATGGCAAAGGAAACACAATTATTTTCACATCTCCTTGAATAATTCCCACAAATAGCTTTCACGGTGAATAAATGTGCCCGGGTTTCATCATCTCAAAACTCAACTGAATTTTAATAGCTTGTATTGATTTGTCTCTGAAGCAAGATGATTACATCTACATTCTTTGTCACATTCTGCTGTTTTCCCTACAAATGGAGTCTTTAGAAAGCATATCTGGAGAACTTGGTCTTTGTTAAAGCAAACTGACTGTATTAAACATTACAGCATAAAACAATCCATTTAACAAAGGCAAATCTGAACAAAAAAGCTTTGAACAAAATACATCATCTGCTGGAAATATTGGGAGGTTTCCACTTTGCTCAAGTTTTCAAAAAAACATATTTCCTTCCTCATGCAAGTGAATGTTATAATTTATTCCACCAATTTACAGCTCAGTTATAGTTACAGCTAAACGGAAAGGGGAAATAATAAAAGAAAGAAAATCAAATACTCGTTTTACAAAACAACCACAGGCCTGTAGTCTCAAATTTACCAGAAATGATGAATCGTTTTCAACCGTCTATGTTTCCTGGCCTTGGAGAAGAATCTGAGCTCCAAACTCTGATCGCTGAACACCCGACTGAACCTTCACGATAACAAAACCCTGTAATGATTGTGAACTTTTTAATGTGTCTCATATTTCAAAACTGTTAGTGTAATTACTTCTGTGCATTTACTTGAGAGGAGAGCATGTTCCTGTTAAAATAAAGTAATAATTAAGCTGGAAGGATACTGTTGACTACCAATTATGACAAATAGATCAAGCAAGCGTCCCAAACTAAAGAACTGTATTATTAGGCAGTCCGCCTCCTGTCTTTTTAAATACATACGACACCACATATCTACAGTGATCAAAGCTGCCTGTCATCTCAAAATGTTTCCATAGTCTAATGATGTAAAAACACACTTTGGCAACGGTGAATAAAAAATGTATAAGAGAAACTTTCACTTCTGTATTTTGACCTAAAATCTGTAGGAATAGACATGAATAGCATGCGCAGCGGTGGTCTAAAGGATTTGTTCGCACGTCCTTGAGCAATAAAAACTAGGATTCGATTTAATGATAATGATTGTTGCATTATTATTACTATTTGTACGTTAACATGTTATGGCAGTGGGAGCACATTTACCACTTACCTGCGCCCGTCATCCACGGCAAATCCTTGGTGTTTCGAGTCAGATCCGTGGGCGTGGCTTGTTGGTTTTGACTAAATCCTTGGTGTTTCAAGTCTTACGAAACCTTTACCCTAACCCACACCCTAACCCTAACCTAACTCTAACCATCTAAACTACCTATGATTGTTAAACTTGCCAAAAAAATCACACGGTTGCGTGATGACGTCAGACTCGAAACACCACGGATTTAGTGAGAGCCTGTCAAATCCACCTGAAAAACGTAACATTCGACTTCCGTGGGACGTAGAGCAGGTGTTTTCAATTAATTTCTATGGAAGCCGAGGGAGCTCTACGCGGTCGTGTTGGATTACACTAGTGACTGAGGAGAATGCGCTAAATCCATTCCTCACAAACCAAAAACTACGTCGACCGACATCGGGGGATTACTTCCACTGATGTGGAAAGTAACGCGAGGTTAGTCACGCGCGTTCTTTTTGCGCTGCTCTCTTTTGCAGGCGCTGCTGCTTATTAAAACAAATGAAGAGTTTGGTTCCAAAATGAGATCCAAAAAAATCACGTTTTTTATTATGTTGTCATGTTTTTATTGTGTTAGTTGAGCTGTATTTTTTATTTATTATGGCTTAAATCAAAACAAACCAACTGCAGCTTGATTGATTTGAATGGGAAAGCACAATAAAAACATGATTTCTGAAAATTTGTATAAACGGAGTTATCTCATTTTGGAACCAAACTCTTCAAATATACGTTATGTATTTTGGTCAAAACATTTAAGATTCAAGGCAGTAAGATTTTTAGATGACAGATTGTTGCTGTGCATATTACACTGTTTTACACTGCTTACAAGAGCATAGACGTCTTTCGTGTAAGTGGTTTATTGTTCCTTTTTAAGATTAATTCTGAATATATGTTTGAAATATAAATATCAGACTTGCAATTGGTCACTTAATGCGCAGTTTGTGCAGTGTTTTGTTAGTTTGGGATTGGTTTAGTTTGCTTAGCCTATTTATACATTTGTTACTATTAGTGGACATAACTGTTTGGTAAAGGTCGTGGTTCTGAACACACAATGCTGATTTAAACTAAATGTATAGATTAAATGCACTCTTGCTCACTTAAGATAATTAGGCTATCTATTTCTTTTTTTATATAGAAAAATATTCAAAGGTTTTACAATTACCTTAACAATTCAGTACATTCTGGAAAAAACAAGTGAGAATTATGGTGGGCGTGACCAATGTGATTCCAATATCAAGTCATGAAGTGAAATAAATTTGAACATCAGAGCCACATGAAGAATATATGTTAATAAATTACTTTTTTCCGATGGTGTGCATTAAACTATGCTTAATAAATAAATGAAGGAAAATTCATGCAGGCCTATGCCAGAGAATGACTGTGCATCTGAAAATGAGATTAATCTAATTGCATACAAGGGGTCAGATAAAGGCTCTTAAGTAACTTGAGCACCAAGAGCTCTACAGACTAAACCCAGAGAGGCAGGTCTTAAATAGATGTGTCCATCCATTTGTATTAGTTTTGTTTCGAGCATTATTACAGCATATTGAGCGAGCACAGGCTGGTATGATCAGAAGCCTTATGCGTTACTAAAGGCGATACGTCTGCTGTAAAATTGTGGTTTAATTTTTTTATTGTTTTGTATGTCATCATGTGCATAGTCTTTGATTCGTTTCTTAAATGCATTCATTGCTTTAGGACCATGTAAATACCATCTAGAAAAATGAATACAATTATTCTCAATTATTCCACACATTTGCTCGCTGGTAAAATGGTCCCAGTCCATTGCACATTTTATTGGTTACCACTTGCAAACCATAGGAGCTAAAAATATAACTTTGCTTTGAATGACAGCCACCAATCAGAACAGGGTAGCAAACGTTGAACACTCCAATCAAATCAGAGGCTTAATGCAGCCAAAATCTGCATCTGTGAGCCAGAGGTCAGCAGGAGCCACGAGCAAAATCAAGAGGTGAGAAACGTGCACACCTGGCACCATTATAATCTGGTTTTGAACTTTAAACCTTATTTGATACGATCGGTAAAACTTGTTTTGTGGGATTGGAGCGACTACTGTCAAAAATGAAATGAAAGTCACAGAAGCCTGTTAGTCGCCGACTGGATAAACTCTTCCGAAAGCTTTAACAGAGCTCTTAAGATTCACCGAAAAGTGCTTTAAAGCATCCAGCGTGCAGATCCGTGGGCATAAAATCTCTCCCGCTTTATTTCTAATGTACTTCTAAAAGGTTATCTCTCAAGGTCCTTCATTACAACACAGCTGTGTTGGCTGACGGCGAGTCTGGAATTCAATATAACACAGCTAGTCTTTCGTCCATCAATGACCAGGGGCCTCATGTACAAAGACTTGCGTTGATTCCATACTAAAACATTGCGTACGGACAAAGCTGTAAATGTGCATATGCACAAAAAAACTCACGCCAGACATGAAGTTGGCGTGGAGGAACGCACATTCTCACGTTAATTTCACTGTTAGTACATCCGACCGTGAGCGTGAAAGCTGGCGTACGCAAAGTTTTTGTGCGTACGCGGCGTTGATACATGAGGCCCCATGTTGTTCTGCAAATTTAATATAATCTAGAGCTCAACACTAGACTTATTTTGTAGGTACAAGAAGAGATAAAGTTCTAACTCTGTTATATTCTACCATTTGGAGGAAATTGTCTGATCTTGTGTGATTGGTTTACTCCCTTATTATTTTGTCAAATAGCAAATTGTAATCGCAGTCACTGTTGATTCCGATACTTTATCTCTCAGTGTAGCTATAAATGCAATACTGTGATTAAGTATTTAATTAAAGAGACCTGAAAGCAATCAGATGAAATGATAGATTAAAAGTCAATGTACCTCAGAATGCTCTAGCAAATTCGAGAGCGAGTTTCCGACGTTTTAAAATCTAATTACTTTATGTTCCAGATGAGAGATTAAAATGAATGATGAAGTCAAAATGAAAGAGAGTGAAGCAAAAGACGTTACAATCAAAACTTAGTTAATACCCTTCAAGCTTTCTGTATGAGAAATGTATTACTGTGGTCCCACAACAGCTGATGTTAAAGATCAAGTGTGCATTAGCTGTGAAAGTTATTTATTTATCTGATTCCATAAATAAATAAATCATAGATTATGTAAAAGTGATGTAGGTGTATTCTAAGTGGAGGGCTTGCGGATGTCATAGTTGGTTTGTTTTGATTTGGTTGCTGAAGTGTTTTGTTTACGTCTTGAATGAGTGGCTTTTCGTAATGATCATAGCTTCTCACGTGCACCTTAAGGCAGCGTTATTCAGAGTTTTAAAAGAAATTGTGAGAAATACTTAAAATTTGAGCAAAATTATGTTAGAATTGACATAAATATGTGACATCTATGAAATGAAAACAGATAAGGGAACTGGGAAATAGATGGCCAGTTAACAACACCCAGAAATAGTTTTGTTTCTCTGTATTATGTCAGACCAAATAAACAAATAAAATCAAAACCACCAATATGCAGAAAAATGAAGTTATACTTCATCTTGTCCCATTATAAACTGGATCAAAGAATCACATTAGACAAAAGATCAGTTTTCTTTTCATCTAAAATGTTTTAGCACTACTGTATCTTTTCCTCCATCCCTCTCATAACTCTACCGTTTTGACATTCATTTTACAGTTGACTTCAGGTAATGGCATTCAGGGATGGATTTTTGGCCGCCGACTACCCTGACTCATCACATTTAATTTGGCCGCTTAAACTTTCCTGCACTTTCTTTCCCGGTCTCCTGCCCCGGCCAATCAGAGTCCCGAGGATTTGAAATGGTCCAATAATTCTAATATTTAGCTCATATGATGTGCAGCTTGGCCTTTTCACATTGTGAAGCCGAACAAAATTCGACAGAGGGAGACGGGCCAAAAACTCAGCCTGAAATTCTGCAGCATAATGTTTAATTTTAGTGATGGAAGCACATTCCATTAATGCGCATCTTTGTGACCTCGAGCTTCATAAAGTGAAGCTTTTAACGTGAATAGAGAGAACAGGGGTATGGAGAGTGGTATTGTTGGCTCGGAGAGTCTGCTCATGCCTTAATGCCAACATCATGACTCAGAGCCCTATTGGCTGATTAACAAGCAGAGATGCTAAAAGCTCACCATCGTGCTGGAAGAGAGCAGGTCGACTCGACCTGTCGACACTCGCGCAAAGAGCCATTACCGAGCACATTAGCTTTTTTTCTGAACGCAATGACGCCTAAAACAGACATGTGAGATTCTTGTGTAAGTTAAGGTCAAGTGTTATCTCACTGTGTTTCAGTATATACGCCCATAATGTGGAGAGTCCAGAAATTGATAGCTTTCTTTAACCGCCTCAATGAAGTCAATGGGTTGAGATAACATATGTGAGGAAAAGTGCTCCAGATATTGTGAGAATGCATTATTTAACAGTTTTGGCTGAAATCCTTCATTCGCTCTCGTCTTTAAAGCCCCGTAGACCAGGGCTGTATGAGCTCGCCGAGTATCCAGCCAGATAAAAGACTCCAATTATATCATTATGCGAAGCCTGACAAATAGATTAATTGAGCTAGCGCAGTCACAGAATAAATGAACAGTTGGGAGATGCAATGGTAATTTAACCCAAAGTGGTCGTTTTGGTTTTTGTCCACAGGTTTAATTGTGTCCGATGCATAAATAGTGTTACTGCCAGGTCCTTCACTACATATACATAAGATTGTTTTCAATAATATTACACTATTATTGTCTCAAAACACGACTTTGAGATAGCATAAAGTCATCCCATATTTAGGTTGGTTAAAAGTCCAAATAAAAGAACGACTTAAACCTTTATAGAAACATAATCTTTGTATCCATCTTGGTTGGGATGGGCAGTATGACCAAAAACCTGTTTGAAGATATGAGTAATTTTATTTTACAGTAATAATTTATACCACAGTTTAGTTGCAATATATAGAAACCCAAAACATGTCAAAAAGGGGAAAGGCTTCAAGCTATACGTTTCAAGCTACATCGACAAATATGGGAAAAAAATAAGTAAACTTTGTACATAGTTCACCCAGTTGTTCCAAATCTGTCTAAATGTCTTTGTTCTGATGAACACAGAGAAAGATATTTGGAAGAATGCTAGTAATCAAACTGTTCTTCGACCCCATTGACTACCATAGTAGGAAAAATTACTTTATCCTTTTTTTGTTCTGTTGAACACAAAAGAAGATATTTTTAACAATGTAGGACAGCAAACAGTTCTGGGGCACTTTTGACTACCACTGTAATGGTAGTCAATGATGGCCAAGAACTGTTTGGTTACAAGCATTCGTCCAAATATCGTCCTCTGTGTTCAACCAAACAACGAAATTTATACAGGTTTGGAACAACTAGAGAGTGAGTGATTCATGACAGAATTTTCATTTTTATTTCCCTTTAACTCGAGGCTTGATCACAGAGGCAATCAACAATGCTCACCATTTTACACATTCATTTGATTTAATGATTCATAGAAACAATCTGACTCATCAGTGTGACTTACGAATATAAATGTGGTGACAACATTCAACCAGTAGTCTTTGCTGACTCCGGTTTACTTTTGTTCGCTCTTTGAGTCATTCTTTTATGCGATTCAAGTTCTCGAAACGAAAGCCAAGCTCTATAAAAGATCCCATTGGCATTAAGCAAAACATCTCAATGTGACAGCACCTTTGTGCAGCTACATGAAACCAAGATCTATGATACGCCTGCAGGACATGCTTTAACTTGCTCAGTTTCTGTCTGAATTCTGTTTCCTGTGAATTACTCTGAGCCGACAGAACAGACTGTGAAAACAACTGATAGAAAAATGATAAATAAAAGCTAATGGAAGTAACACATGCCATTAATGTTCAATTCAACAGATGGCGGTGGAAGAAACATTTACCTAATGCACTGCAGTGCGGGTAAGAAGTATAAAATGTATGGATTCGATTACAAGCAGCGGGAGAGCTCGATATTTTCTGAGCTTTAATTATCAAAGAGGGAGCAGCCAGCTGTTCTTATGGAAAGGCCAATAATTGTGCCTCCCTCAGAGAACAAGCGCGCCGGGACAAAGCAGATGAGCTGTCAGCTGGGAATTAATGCTCAGTCTGTAGCGGCACGTTAATTCACCTTAGCAAAATCCAGAAATATGAAAATTTAAATGAATTCTAAGCTGCCTAAATATCAGAAAGCTGTGCAAGATGCACTGGAAAAGACAGTATTCAAATTTAGCTTTAGATTAAAGTTGTGCTTTTTTTAGTACAGACACCTTTTTTTATTTTTTGTAAATATGCCATAGTCCCAAAAGCAAGCACTAATAGTTTGACGAAAAGTGGTTATTCTCAGGTTTCAGATAGGTAGGTAGGTTGGTAGGGAGGGAGGGAGAGAGAGATATAGTAGGGCTGTACGATCACGGGTAAAATAATCATGATTGTTTTGCTCAAATTTTTTATCACGGTTATTTTGTCAATTCAGAACTTTTGTTTTTAATATCACTTCAGCATGTTTATTAAGCCTATACTTTACAGCCAATGAATATGTTATAGTCTCCTGCCATTGAACTTCTTCAACACCATATTTCAAAGCACGCAATCAATCATCTGAACACTCAGCAACAAAAACGAACATTCTGTGACCTTCGGGATGAAACCTTGCTACTCCATTTTTGTTTTCTTGTTCTTTTGTTTATAAATAGCTTGTCACGCTTCATGTTTGTCTGTGGGTTTTGCATAAAAAAGTAGTAAAATAGTAGTAATGCAGTGAAAAACATTTTGTGTTTTGTATTTCAGATACAAGCTTTGCCGACCTTATCGGGAGTTTTGTGCTTGCTTTTAAAACATTAATATCACAACGATTATGCTCAATTAATTGTGGGAAGCATAAATCGGTATCACGATTAAAATACGATTAATCGTGCAGCCCTAATAGGTAGACAGATATTGAACACTTTAACATTGCTTCTGCTCAGATGCACCTGCTTAACACTCCCATTCGATTGGCTGGGCCGGGTGAGAGTTCAGAGAGAGCACGGCTTTGCTTTGGTCCGTTGTTTGCTGACCTGTGGGGTTTATTGTCCAGGTGAGAGCAAACAGCTCATAAATCATTCCATGTGAGCGGTGGAAGGTTTTAATAAAATCAGGTCGACACGAGGCCCTGGCACGGTGCTTGGCTGACCAACCATACCCCCAAATCTCCCGTCATCATGCTGTGGATTTAGACCTCTCTAATGCAGTCTAACCTGAGATCAGACCACATCACCCGGAGAGCGAGAGGACCAACGGAGAGGAAAGCATCCTGCATACTTATTACAGCCGAAAGCACGGAAGTTGAGCTCCATGGTTGAGAAGAAATTAACACATAAGTAAACTGAAGCAGAACTTGGAGTGAAGGTCAGTGGCTGAGCGATGGGATATCATGATGATAAATTAATAATTATTTATGATTTAAACATTCTCTGATTTTCTTTGGAAAACAGGGTGAATGCCCATTCACACTGACAGTGATGCCAAATGATCGACGAGATGTTGGCAAGGAAAGCTTCACGTGGGTGGGTTTGAATATAGATAAATCAGCGTCTAATAATAAAAAAGCATAAAACAAATAATTTACTCACCCTCTTGTCTTTTTAAACCTGTATGGCTTTCTTATGCAAACAAAGGAAGATATTTTGAAGAATGTTGAGAACCTGCTCTTGTGTCTGTTCAATAAAAGCGAATGGGTACCACTGTGGTTCTGCAGATGAAAGAAAGTCATACAGGTTTAAAATGACAAGACGAGAGTAAATGATGACAGAATTTTCATTTTGGGGTAAACTACCCCCTTAAATTAAAAAGCACACAAGGTGTAAACCAGGATTAGCTGTTTCTGCAGTAAACTTTGCTGACAACTGTCTGATGTAAACTCCTCTACCATACCTGTCTGACAGACGGTGACACATTTCAGCTCAGGAAAATCAGCACAGAACCTTCTGAAGTACGTGCACTTGAACTACCTCTGACTCTCTTTTACCCACAGCACCCACTTTATACAACAAAATAACTCGTACGGTAGTTCACATTTGTGAGGCATCTGTATCTCCCACAGCTCGTCGAGAACGTTGCATTGAAAGTACTTTCGCACTGAAGGTGCTAGAAACACAGTCCTCGAGGGATACGGTTTGACAGCAAGAAGCTTCTCTCATTTATATTTTACAGTAATACGCGTCGGTAAGAGGTGGATACCCTAGAGAGACTGAGAGCATGCAAACACCAGCTCGGAAAAATGACCTCTAGCGCTTCATCTCTGTGTTATAGCCAAGTAAGATTCAGCAAGTACGTGTATCCGGTAAGATTGTTTGCAAGACTGCAGACCTGTTAGATGATTTATGTGCTTTAGGGTAACTTGCTGAATCGGTCAAATAAGAGTCAGCTCACGGTATCCTAGACGATCATGGGATACTGATCATGGTTATGGATGTTTAATTCACTAAATATGAAATTATGCTTAATTTAGACTACAGAAATGAAAAAGGTTTTTTTTTCAGAATATAAAATTTAGAGTTGAGTTCAATTGTAATATTATTTTAACTTGGAAAATTAATTTAATTTTTAACACATGTAACATAATTGCAAACACTAGATGTCAAAACTTTAGGCTCACTTGGCTGAAATGTTTTTTGTGATGTCAAAAACTTAAATATTTTTTATCTTGTGGACAAAAAAAACAAAAAAATAATTGATTTTAATAAAAATTACAAAGCTAAAATTTTATTAAAACAACTTGGAACAAATAATAAAGAAAAGCAGCCAATAAGAGTTCAGAATATATGTGAACTCTGTCTATAGGTCGCGAGACACGGGAGAGCCAATGGCATCGAAGCTGACGTAACTTTGGTGGCAATTTTTGAACGTCGTTCTTCACTGATTTGAGATTTACGGCGGACTGTGATCGCTTTCGCATTTGTTCCTCATACAAATCGATCGTTTCGCGTTGGTACCCTTGGAATATCTGTATTTTTGAATGACATTGTGACTGCTTGTATTATGTGTTTTATATTACGATAAATAAACATTTACATTACTTTCTCAAACTGTCTGAATAGCGTCATGTAAACGCAATTATCCTGGCCATTAAACTTAAGTTAAACCCCGAAACACATCATTGCAAATTATATCTAATATACATTTTCATAATGATGGTAAAATTCGCGTGCCCTTCACGTCGAAAAACGACGCCAAAGGGGTACCATGCGCGTTCCAAAGTGACGCCGAAGGGCGCTGACCGAGCGAAAATATGTGACGAGTCGAGAGTGAGGATGTGTTGAAAAAAGCATCCAAGGGTGAGACCTCAAGAATTTGGTTGATAAAAAATGCCAAGAGAACATTTCTGCAAATTCTGGGCAATATGTGACTACACTAAAATATAACATACAGTAGTTTGCCTTATATAAAAAAAAAATGTTTAGTCACAAAATAATTCCCAAAGTTAAATTTGTGTTATTCAAGTCTTAATGAGTTTACTATTATTCTAAAATGTGGAAAAACGTTTTGATAAAAAATAAGTGACCCCAAACTTTTGTACGACGTGTAAATGTTTTGTGCAAAAACTAATAATGACAAAATGTGAATATTTACATCCATGTATTGCCTGATAGAATATTTTTTCCAAACTTAAAACAAGCATAAACAACTTCATAGATTTGTTCTTTTCTGGTTTCCAGCTTATTGTTTGGCTGGGTTGTGCACATGTGTCCAGAACCCTGTGGCACATCAGCGGTGGTGACAGCACATCAAAGAATTCCTGGAATGGACTCAATCTTTTCCAGTCCCTGTTTCCCCCTGGTTCTGAATACCTGAAGTCTTTACTTGAGGGCATACACGCGCTTTCTTCAGAAAAGCTTGGTGAAGCAGAAATTCCGTCATGCTCGGTAAGAAGTTGCAGGTAAGCACGTCTCAGGAGAGAAAGTGAAAACTCATGGGGCCTGAGAGGCAATACTGCTGTGAAAGATGAGGAGCAGAGGACATTCACAACTATTTAAACTTGTATATGTGGACACCACCCTCTGGGCATTATCTACTGGTAAACTTGAGTTATAATTGCGTTTTGAAGCAGGAGATAAAAACCAGCTGAGGGAAGTCTTCACCAGATGGTCCCCGTTTCACAAGGTGTCTCTGTGTCCCTCTAACTCACAAAAAAATGTAAATATGTCCTCGTCTCAGCTGTTAGGTACGCCGTCTTAAAATTAAGTGCAAGCTGAATCCAACAATCGAGCAGGCATGGATTGACAACGTATTTGAAAGAAGAATGAAGGTTTTCTGAAAGTTTATACACTGCATTTGAAAATACTGAGACACATTGCACATGTTATACATTTACTAAAGCACTAAAGTGTTATTTCTAAAATTACATTTAAAGGGATCTAAATTCTGTCTTGATTCCCTTATACTATGCATGTTCTTTCTTAGCATAGATATAAATAACTAGATGCCTCATTCAAGCACTCCAGGCACGTAGATGTGTCTGCCATCTTGGAACGGTCCACTGACATCACTCACAGTTTGCTAGAATGCCCCAGCACGTTTATTTCCCGAAAAATTGGATACCCTTTTGTTGTTGTCATGTGTTAGTGTAGCAAACATAATATTTGAGTTTACACAACAAAAAATATGTTTTCATAATCATACACAGTCAGCTTGCTCTTAGGTGTTAAAGTCCCAGTGAAATGAAAAATGACAATTCTTATTTTTTTCAAGAAATATTGCAGCGATTATAGTAAATAACTTTTCAATGTGGGTCATTTTCTTTTTAAAATTCATGTACCCTCATAATCTTCAGTTAAAATCTGAAAATGCACTTCTGCCCTAAAATGACTATCCATCTCAAATGACGTAAATTAGACGGCTTGGGCGGAGCATCTGTTAACTCCTCCCCTTCAACTGTCAGTCTGCTGCCAGTTTCATTTCAAAATGCAATGACTGTTTTTATACATCAAATCGCAGAGAAAAACGCAAACCACGCCCACTAATTTTCTCCTTTGAAATTCCTTTTCACTCGGAAATGTGTCAGAATACAGAGGTAAAAACGATCGACACTTCCGGTTCACGGGAACTTTAACAGACCGGCTTGGCAGGGTTGCCAGATCTGTGAAACAAAATCCTTCATTGCGAGCCTAACGTCCCCAGTCCAAATAACAAAACTTAACATTCATGAATAAAATCATCTTAAGATTCACAGCTGTATCAAAATGCTTCCACTCCTAATCTGTGGATAAAACAAACCGGACAACAGTTACAAAGCAAACCAATTCCACGGGAAGCTGCAGACTTGGCAACACAGACCGGCTCGCACCGTTCCAATATGGCGGACGACCTACGTGTAGCGGCCCATAGAAACAGATGCTAATGCAGCATCTAGTTATTTACATCTGTGTTTCTTAGTGTCTTAGGTCTTACTTTTAAGATTGAACGGATGCAAGAACGGAAGAACTGAAGCAAGATGTTTTTAAGACAAATAGTAAATCTTCAAGCATGAATTACCAGTCACACAGCTGTAGCACTGCCAGATCTGCCATTATGATATTGGACCTTTATGAAGACATTTATTATATATCTAATGAATTAAGAGTTAAAGTGTGTAAGTAAAGTACAGTTTGTTTTATTCAAACGGCAAATGAAAAAATGATATAATTAATGGACACGTTTTGTTTGTACTCTAGATGCTTAAATGCTTTTGTGATATTCGTACATAAACCTATACAGTCAACCCTTGTGTGGTGGGAGAAGAAAGTTGGTCAGAAATCACTGCTTTGTGGGATGTTTAGTGTAATTTTCGACACCAAACTAAAAAGCATCAATCATGAATGTTTTCAAACAGGTTTCTGCTATTGGAGGAATTTATGTCCGTTTTTAAAATATATTGGTCTCTCTCACTATCATTTTCCTTTCATGCCTCTCAACATCTCGTCCCCTCTCATCTGTGGGGAAATATGTTCTTCACTCCACTCCAAACCTGAACAATAACAGAATTTCTTTTCTCGCCAGAATTGCGGCTTTTGAAGTCACAGTTCGGAACGACTCGGTTCAGATCAAAGGACACCACATTTATTTTCCTCACTAAGGTAATGTAGAAGAGTACGCATGCTTGCAATTGCTTGTACATGATGCATACGGACTGTGTCTGATTTGTTGGCTACTGATTTGTTTTGTTCAGAACAATATTCTGAAAACAAATGGCAAAGTCAAGATGTTGAACAATAATATAATTCACAGTTAACCCACAAGTTCTAAAATGTCTCTTTTATATTTATTAAAAGTGATTAAACTTTGGAAAATACTGCAACACGCATGAAATCGATTTTGTACTATTATATGGGAGGTGAACTGAAATTATTTTAGCCCTGATGACAGATTGATTTTGTAAATACATTTGCTGTATTTCTCTCGGTTGTAAAAATGATGGACTCCAGCAAACGTACCGTAGAATGTGTTGACATGTATTTTAGTTCCTATTGACTTTATTGATTAGCGCCGCTCTTATGAAAATGTTTATAGGAAGCCTATAGGAACATAAATACATATACAGTATGATGTGTTTTATTTATATATATTTTTTAATATTTTTAGCAGTACTTACGCCAATATCAACTATTTTATTAAAAAGAGGCGCAGCCACTCAATATGTCTATGCTTAACTTCCAGTTTCAATGAAAATAACGCATCGAATATAGCTGGTCTGTGTCCATGTGTTGCATGCAGGTATCTACATATGACACATGACAGCGCCTTCCATTAAAGTGTCTAAATGAAAACTCTGAGACACAATGGATGTGACTGCTGTCCACATTGTGTTTGTGTGGGTGCATGCGCACACACATGTGACAGCCAATGTGTGGGCTCCATCTGTCTGGAAACTGAACCCTACATCTGGCATTGTCAAAACTCAGAAACGCATAACAAGCCCAAAAAAATCATCCTCCTTTCTGTTTCACCAGGTAAATACAGTTTTCCCCAGCAGACATCGGGTCATGTTTTATTCAATACCAACAGCCTATTAACCAAAACCCCTTATAAACCCAGACGTGCGCATTCCAGCATCTCCTAACCCTTGCAAATGTTTACCTGTGGCTCTTCACTGCTGTGTCTGTCCAAAGATCAATGATGTTAAATCTCATAAGCTTTTAGACGGTAGATGGTATTAAACCTGTGGATGGACACAGTTATTCAGCTGAATGACCACCATTCAATACAGTTAAAAAGACATTCAAGCAGCATTCAAACCAAAATAGAAACTCAAAAGCGACTGACATGAAACGCTTTTTGTAGCAGCTATTTGATGTCGATTGGCTGAGACTGGCCACGTTGCGCTTTTTTCTGACACATTTCCACTAATGGCTCTATTGTGTGCTTTGATTGACAACAGGTACAGTACACATGTGACCTCACTAGCCCCTCCCCCTGCATCTCTCTTAGGGTGTGAGAAAAATAAATGGCATTAGGAGTGAACGCACTTCCGGCACTTCCCTGAATAAATCATAAATTGAATCATATTTGAGCTGTAAATGGCCCAGATCAACCCCCAGGGTAAAAATAAAGTGATGATAAATGCACAGAGCAGTGGGGGACTTTCTCTCGACTTTAACTATGCATAAGAAACAAGACAGGGCTGCTTAATCTTTCATGAAGTACAGCTTCTAGCTTCACCTTTGACCTCGGCTTTTCACACTTTCAAGGGAACATCTGAAAAGATGGGAAACGGCAGACTTCCATTCTGACAGAAAGATCTTTGTTCAGGGAATTTAGAGGTACACGGGCCAGAGGTTTCTATCATAAAGTGGAAGAGCACTTCTGTCTCTGTGTCTAAAAGCTTAATATTTTACGGAATATCGTGTTACCTCTGGTTTTTGAGGGCAGTGTAGATGTAGCAAACTGTCCACATTAGAGCAACAAAGCTATTTGTGGCATCGTTATATATGCAATATAAATATTATAAATATTTCACTGCTGTCCTTCTGAAACCTCTTATCTCCATGTTTTGTGATTTTTACTTTTGGCCATGAATCATTATTATTAGTCACTCTTTATGTTTGTTACTGGGTTTTGCAAATATCTAAAGGATAAAAAAGCATTAAAAAGTGCTTGTCAACTTTGACAACACAGTATTTAATCATTTAAAAAGTACAGTTTTTTCCATTTCCTGAAAAACAGCAAATTTGGACATCCAAGGTTTTGTAAGGACAACGACGATATGCAATATAAATGTGGCAACAGTTTATATGCAATATAAATGTTATACATAAATATATGCAATATAAATGTATAATGTTATGAAAGCTGTAAACAGTAGAACACAAAATGGCCTCTATACCATTTTCCAAGATGTAAACAACACTGGTTGATAAGCTCTCTCTCTGTTTCAACATTTATATAATTAAGTCTTAAAAATGCAGATTTAAACATTTAAATCTGAAAAAATGTTAAAGGAGTAGTTCTTCAGTACATTCTTCAAAATATCTTCTTTTGTGTTCTGCCGAAGAAAGAAGGACATACAGGTTTGAAATGACAAGAGAGTGAGTAAATGATGACAGAATTTTCATTTTGAAGGTGAACTACTCCTTAAACCTTTTTTCAGATTTAAATGTTGTATTTTCACCTAGCGTTTTGACCTAGTGTTAAAAAACTGAGGCAGGTGTTGCTTCTGGATCTGTGTTCTTGCAGAATGGCCTGGATACTGTATATTTTCTGCATCCTTTACAGTGTGTGACAGATCTCCTTCATCACACAAATAACAAGACCTATGGTATATAAGATACGGTATAGATGCAGATCTAAGTTGGAGCCTGATTTTCAGGTATATAATTATTTTTATATCTTTATATGGTGAGCACGCTGTACTGCTGTCTACAGCCGAAGCATCTTAATGAAGCTGAACAAATAGCATAATTGTTTGACTTTCATTTGGTCAGGGAAAAGAAGACAAGCAGGAAGCTATGGCGCTGAAATGTTTTGGTCTACACAATGTAAATTTCCTTTTTAATTAAACTCCCGTGTCAAAGCCAACCCCCCCCCCCCACACACACGCACACTCTCATATTAGAGTCAAACATGCAAGCGGATATTAAATGACATTTGAGTGCTTTTCATCTTAACTTTTTAATCGAATATTAAGGGAAACGTTTCTAAAGAGCTATTGTGTACAAAGCAGAATTGTTTCATTTAACGGTTTTGGTGTGTTTCAAAGGGAGAATTATCAAAGAGAAGTATCAATTAATGCAATTAATAATAAAACAGTGACAGCATTTATAATTCATTCCTTCAAATGAAAAGAAAAGCACAAACTAGAATCACAGCTGTTTAACTGGGATATTTTTAACTAATTCAACTAAGGAATACTCATTAATGTAGAGTTGTAAAAGAAACGAGGTGTTTCTTTTTTATTTGCTGCAAAGGAAGCCGCTCAAAGAAAAGCATAAACTCTCTGCTGGGATCTAAACATTATGATGCTTCAGTTGTAGTGAACAGAGACGGTTAATTGAAAATTTTGGATGCTAATGCCAGGAACACCAAAGGATTACAGCAAGAATGAATCATCTCATTATTTTTAATCAGTTTAAAGTCAACATCAAATAGAAATTGAATTTCTGTTTCTTACGGAACGTTCCTGGTCCTTTTGTAAATGATTTTGCACGGTTGCAAAGAAAATAATTTTGTCTTTGTAATCTTTCATCAAAATGAATAACTTGTTCTTCCTCTGGAATAAGTTTTCTTTCATGTTAACAGCAATTTGATGACTTTGTTGGGGAATGAAGAGACATTTTCATCTGCAATGGAATCTAGTTGTGGCCTAGTTTTACACCTGCTTGCTTGTGTTTGTGTGGCGAAAAACTAGAAAAGATGCCGTAATAATACATTTTAATAAATGTTACTTCATGCATTAACAATTTTGAACCCACTTGATTTTTTTGAACCCACTAAATGTTCTCCCTTTGACTGTATAATAATAAAGCTCTTTAGATAGTAGTTAAAAAACATCCCAACTAGGCCACTTAACAGAAGTAAAATTGGTTGTGAACTGACTTTCTTGTTGACTTTAAGTGCGGCTAAACTCTGCACTTCCGACAGCTTTCAAGGTGTTTTTCAGGGTGTTTATGTGGTTGCAGAGGAAAAGCAAAGATTTGTATTGCCTTGTTAATTTTATTCCTGTTGACATGAGTTGAGTTCCTGAGTTGACATAAAACACACTGGAACGAAGTTAGGGCTGTATTCAAAATATCGATATGGCGATGCATCGTCATGAGCTCCTGACGATGCGCGCCTCGATACATCTGCCTCCGTATCGATTCTGCAGCACTTTTGAAATTAGCCAATTATTACGCAAACATATTGTGCAACAATTATTAGTGGTATAAGGATCTGATCGGAGTTTATCCGTGATCCAGATCGCCCCTCATGATTCTATATTCATGTGACCCACATTTGATCATGAAGAGCGCGCTCTCTCACCTTCTCTCTGCATCGTAAATCTGTCTTATGATAAATGTAATAAAAAATTGACCCGTGTCGGGATACGTATCGCATCGTGGCCTTGTATCGGGATGCGTATCGTAAAGTTGTTGGCGATACACAGCCCTAGAACGAACTGCTGCCATGGAGGTGATTTGATTAACAGCTTTGACAGTATACCAATCTTTGAACGTTTGAAATGAGAAGCTCTGGGCTACTGCAGGTGTATGAATCGCTGTTTCACACCCAGAGACTCCGGCCAGATGAACTCGCCCAATGGATTACTGGACTGAACTCAACCTGGAGATGGGCCCGGCCCCCGGGTCATCCAGCGTAAACCGTATCATCCGCATAGGTGACACAGAAATTGCCAGAGTATCTGGCAAAAGGTGAAATCTATTGGATAACATCCAAGAATTTGCTGAAAAGCTGAGCCTCAAAAATGTTCTTTTGTTGACACTGCCTGTGGGACAGCGATTCACACCCCACAGGGAAAAAAACAGCATAAAATTCCAAAAAAAGCTTTTTTTGAAAGTATAATTCTGTGCAGAAGCATATTCATTCATATATTAATGGGAACCCCTTGTACCCTTTACATTTTTAGGCTTAATATAATTTCTTTTTTACAGAAAGAACTGATAATTTAGTATTATTATCATTTTTTTCACAATATCAGATTTTTGCGTCACAATTATCGTGGTTGAGAGAATTAGCTGTAACAGTGTTAACACGAATCACGATATCTATTTACTGTAAATGTGTTTTTAAAATTGAACAAATAAAGCTTTCAGTCAGATTCATCTTTCAATTAGCTTATTTTGTGTTTTATTTACCAACAAATAACTTTTGCAACCATTGTGGGTCTTAAGGCAAAACTTGAAATGGGTGCTGAATTAATTACGATATTATCATGTGTAGAATTCACACGGTATCTATAATCTAGGGCTGTCAACGTTAACGCGTTAACGCATGCGATTAATTTTTTCAAATTAACGCGTGAGAAAATATTTATCGCAATTAACGCAGCATCCGTTTGTTTTGACATCCTTTGTCTAGCGTTACATTATGTAATCACGCTCTTATTCGTGTACAGGCTTTTAAACCACTTAAGCGCGATTTGAAACGGTTGCTTTGACGCGTTCAATGGAGATAGACCGCTTCTAAACTGTGGGACGCGGCAAAACGCAACGCGAGGTCCAGTCTGGTGTAAACAGTCACGGGCTGAAGGCTGCGTCGGTGAATCTCTGTCAGACAGCGCATCCGTGTTAAGTTCTCTTTCGTGCTTGAATGGATAAAACCACACAGGATTATGTCAGAAAACCCGTTTTGTCTAGTATTTTCTTAAGCACAGACTTCAAAGTGTAAAATAAAATCTTAAATGAATGCAAAGTGTTGTGAAAATGGGAGTGCGGTGACGGTCAGATCTGCGAACTGAGACAGCTCTTAAACGGGCCGCGTTCTTAAACGTGCTGCTGTGACTCCTGTCACTAATGTTAATCAAAGAACAAAATAAAAGAAGAAATCAATGTGATTTTGTAGCTTTAATGAGAATTCTTCTGCATTTAATTTATAATTTAGCATTAATAAAGACTGTAAAGTGTCCTTCAATTCCTGTATGTTTCCTACTTGAGCTCTCAATTATACTGTTGAATGGCTATAATTCATGTTAAAATAATCAATTTAATAGAGACATCAGTTACAGTACTAATATCAAAATGCTAGCTTTCATAAAATGATGCTGTTAAAGAAATATGTTGTTTCTACATCAATTTGAAGATTAAATGTGAAATTATTAAAATGTAAAAGTATATTTTAAAATATAATAGTTATGTGCGATTAATCGTGATTAATCACAGAAAAAAATGTGTGATTAATCCGATTAATTTTTTTAATCGATTGACAGCACTACTATAATCATAATTTTTATATCACACTTATTGATAATTTCGGTATATTGTGACACCCCTAGTATGAAGCTTTACATTTATGCATTTGGCAGATGCTTTTATCTAAAACAACAAGTGCATTCAGCTTAAATATTTTGTCAGTATGTGTTCCTTGAAATCGAACCTATGCTGCTGAAGCAATACTGTATCTTACAGAAACACAAATTTAATACTAAAAAATAAACCTTATTTATTTGTTCGAACAAAAGATTATTTTTACAAACAAAATAGTTTGACAAGCAAAGCGAGTTTTAAAGGCTGTTGTATTGGTAAAAAAAAACATGTATTTCTCAGGCAAACAAATCTGTCAAACAAGCATTACTTTTCCCTCATTGTTCACAATAACAAAATAACAGCAATTATGCACCATTGAAAGTTTTGTGTGGTTATATTAAAGCCAGCTGCTTGCTAAATGATGCATTTGAAGTTAGCAGATCAGTCTGAAGGTTCAGAAAAGATTTCTCACAAATCTTCAAAATCACCTGTTGGCCTAGAGTTCGTCTATAGATCTGCTGCAATCTGGCGAAGAGCTTTTCACATCCTTTTTCTAAAAGCACCTTGCAGTCTGACAGTTTATGGCTCAGCATGGACTTCAAATAAGCGCTCCTTCTTTTTCAGCACCTTTGAAACCGGAGCACTTTCTCCAGTACCTGGTGGGTTGCGAGTCCATGAGCCACGTATGCACTCTCGACCCTCAGTTCTAATTACAAAATTCCTTCAACAGGATACTGTAGGAGAAAAAGCGAGATGAAAATTGAGCCTTAGAGAATCCAGCCTATGGACAATTACTAGTAAGCTAAGTCTGATCTTTGGATGAAAAGGTGTGGAGTCTGAGAGCACGAGCTCTATTGATTTTGGTGCAGCACCAGGCAATGTCTGCAATACAAAATAGGTTGGACTGCTTTGTTATTCCCATAGAAGATTGCACGAAGTAACCTTGGAAACTTGTCATTTAGTTAGACACAAAGCAACTTACAGTTTAATAACAGCATAGATTGTCCATATAGAGCCAGGATTATGCGTTTTGCTTAAGCTCAATATGATGATAGTGTCGCAGGTTCCTATCAGTTTTCAGGTTACCCCCACTGGGATTCACACTGGGTGGTTTAGAGTTTTCAAAATTACAGTATTTTTACATCAAAGGCGAGTTCGAAATCGGGGAAAATTGCATTTGTGTCATGTCACCTCTTTAAACCTGTACAATGGGTGTCTATGTCCTAACAGGTTTGGAGTGCATTACTGACAAGGCACTCCGCATTCATAATGCTGATTTAATTTTATTGTAACATCAAATTCCTTCACCCTACTGGATTGTTTTGTTGCTTGTTCTGTCAGGGTTAATTGGCACAACTCAAGAAAAAAAAACCCATAAAGGTAGTATCAAAGAAGATATCAAAGATTTATAGGCAAGATTATAGTAGACTCCTTGCTCCCCTGTGACAAGTTGTACATGCTTGCACAGCTGTAGAATCTTAAGAAGCTTAAGGTTATTTAAGCTCATTCTCTATCCACTGTGTTCCCAGAATGCTCTACTTTCCACTTTAACTTAAGCTTAATGTTACTACTGGAACTAATGTTGCCATCTTGTTCCAGTAAATGTATGTTGCATTATGCATGCTGGGCCAGATGGTTTGGTATCTACTTAAAGATGTTTTGAATCATCAACGGCTTTAAAAGCAATGTACTCTGAACAACGGCAAATGGTGGTGGTGCGATCCAGTGCATAAAACTTTTGGCTGGTACGTAAAAGTTAGTTATTCTAATTCTTCATAAGGTGCCGTGTTTGACAAAATAAAGTGAATCCTCGATTTTGAATGTCAGAGTTTAAAAAAATGAATGGTAAATAATAATAATAATAATAATAATAGCCTAATAATAATAAATATAATAATATATGTAATACAATAATAAATAGAATATATTACTATTTATTATTATTGAAATCAATTGTGAAATGAAAACGTTGTTGTGCTTTGATCCAGAAAAAACGCTGCTCCCCATTCACTTGAATGTGTTTTGCCCTTTCCAATATGGCGGCGCGGTTGACGTACGATTATGAGGTAAATGGGGAGTCATGGCGACGAAGGTCTTGACTTGTAAAGTATGTGCAGCTTGGATGACAATCTTGCTGGTAAATACTTTTAAAAATCTAACCCACAGAGTTGTAACTGGTTTTGTTCTGTGTATTGATGCTTTCTTGTATCTGAAAAGCACAATACAAAACGCAATAAGAACCAAAATATAACCATGTCCCCTGTAGAAAAAACCAGAATATGCTGGTTTGGTATGTTTTGATGCTGGTTTAAGTTGGTCCTTAGCTGGTCATGTGCTGGGCCATAGCTGGTTTAAGATGGTCAAACCAGCATCAAAACATACCTAACCCAGCATATGCTGGTTTTTTCCAATAGGGTCTCCACACTGTAGGAGTGACTCAGTATTGCTAGTATGCGAAAGTTGACTCGTCAGTCGTTTAGACGCATCTATGTGCCCTTATATTATAATACACAATATTTTAAATTAAATTATTTATATTGTATTACTCTCGTTTGCTTGTATTGAAGGTCCCACCTTTATAACTTGGCATTGTCATCTAGAAACGCACATGACTTTGATTTATTCAAATGACTCTTTTGAATCAGTTCGTGTTTTGTTCAGTGGCCCTTTCTGCATTGTTATATCCTTACGCCATTTGGTAAGTGATTCATTAATACACGGCCCACAATTCTTATACTTTATTGCATTTGTAAATCCACTTAGAATCATTTATATCTATAGCAGATCTATAATTTACTTAGAATTAGCCTACTCTTTTAATCAAAAGACATGAAGCATGTTAGGTCTCCCTCTGCTGGCAATGTGGAGAAGTGCATGTAGCATTAGCCCAAGAAACCATGAACAGCGGGTGATGGAAATTGCACCTTATGATTACCATCTTTCATTCTGCTCCTGACATTGAACACTCAGCGGTGGCTCGTTCTATCACTTGCATCTACATGCAAATAACTAGCAGAGGACCTGAACAGCAGAGAGCAGAATTCATAAATGAATCATTTTTCTGACAGTGCCAGGACCTTCACTGGCTTGACTGCAGAGGAACAGGGTGCAGAATTCAAAAATACCATGCTATCAACTTAAGTGGGCACAAACCAGGCAAAAAGGGAAAATCTATGAGGATTTTATTTTGGGAACGCTCCGTACTGTACAAGATTTCCCTCTTGTCCAAGGCGGTGGTGCTCAGATCAAGTTCCATATTAAATTATGCAACACCGTTGTAAACTCAGCATGTAAACAGCCAAACATTGGAAATAGATAATCGTTAAAGTTCAAAGGCAGAGGGGTAGAAAATGATGCTTGGGCTAGTGAGTGTTTACAAGGGGGGTAATTAACAGGCCTGCTCCACAAAAACACCTGTTTGATTCGGGCCGAGAAAAGCCCTTTGTGCTGAAAACAAAGAAGCTTGTGAATGTCCGTGAAAAAACAACAGACCGCCATAATGAGATTCGGGAGAACAAAGCACTCGAGGCTAGGAGGGTGGATCGGGAAACCTCTGAACAGAATCCTGATGTTTTTAGTGGCGTCATGAAAATGGATTCTGGAGAAATTTCATTAGTACAATAAAAACATTTTTTGATGAGGATGAAGAATTACACATTACACATTCATTTTTGGCAGTCAATATGGCAAATGTTACTAATGCGTGTCAGTAAGCATTTGAAATCAATTGGCTTACTTTAGTAGGCATATGGATTTTTAAGAAGAAAATCCTGTAGAAAATCCTCCCACTTGTGCTTCTCTAAAAATTCAGTGTGATCAAATTTTATGTATAAATTGGATTTTATTTGTGTATTTTACAGTTCATGGGTGAATACTGTATATTAACTGATGTAAACATACAGTACTTGTATACTGCTGATAGAATATTTGAAATGATGGTGATGTCGTGAAGTAGAAGACATGATGTTTAAAGCTGAACAAAATTGGCCTTTTCTATTAACAGCATCTACACGTGTCCAAAGAGTTCGCAGTGTTACCCACCCACACAATGACCAAACCAATTTTCCATGTGTAGGATGATACTGAATATGTTTGGAACTGTTTTCAGAGACTAATTATGCATTTTCTTGCATATGATTGTGTGAAATGCAAATGTATTCTATAAGGACAGCAGAATATTATGCCTTGAGCACCCATTATATTAGTGCTTTCAATAGCTTTGTTACTCTAGCTTTGTTGAGCTTTGTTACTCATGAATAACATGGACGGAATATAAAATATATGGTTAAATTAGAGAGTCATAGCAAATATCTCCGACAGTATGTTATGCGGGTTTTTACAGTACGTCAGTGTTTTATGGATGCTGGATGGCAGAAGTTCGTAATGCTTTATTTTGTTTTATTGCACATTGTTCAGGCCTATTAATGTTGCATGAAAATATAGCTTGAAAAATGGGAATTTAATTAGAGCATAAATATTTTTAATCAGCTATTTTTCAGAGTGGATGCGACCATGTGGACTTGCTGAGAACCTCAGGCGTTGTTCTATAATTAACACATGGCTCAGCAGACTCAAAAGCATGGAGTAGCCTATCTCTTTCCTTTTCCACAGAGGTTTCTGTTATTTCCAGACGTCTCTGTGCTGTGCACTAAACAGTCTTAAAATGCTTGAGTGCACTGAGCACGGAAACAGAGATATTATAGTAAGATGCTCTGAATTTTATACTTTGATAATTTGATAAACCTTTCTATGTAGCCCATACTATACATATTTTTTTAATGTATATGTACATACAGCCGCAGAAAAATATTAAGAGACCATTTCAAAATAATTTTCAGTTTTTCTAAATTTACTATTTATAGGTATGTTTAGGTAAACTGATCATTTTTGTTTAATTCTAAAAATACTGCAAAGAAAACAAGTTCATATTCACTTTTAAGCAATACAACAGAAATATTTGTACATGTAATTAGAAGTTCATTTTTTTGTGACTTTTTATCACAGTTTTCATGTGTCAGTCTTTCACACTGCTGTTGGATGACTTTTTGTCACTCCTGAGGTTTGATTTTGTTGAAATTCAACAGACACTGAACTGGAATGGACACAATACATGGAAATACATGGAAACATAGAAATGCTGATTAAATTAAAATCTAGAATAGTGTCTTCATTTTTCCGCCGCTATATGTATTGCATAAATGTACAGTAGCTTAATCATTTGGTGTTTTAAAATTGATAATACCTATATATTGCATTACTTAATTCACTTTTTCTATTTTTATATGTATGAATGGAGATGGAGTTCTAGTCTCAGGACTAAGTAACTTTTTTTGCACCAATGGTCTTATTTAAGCCTTTTAGGTTAAGCCTTTAGGATATTTAAGTCTTTCAAGCATTGAAGTCTCTAAAGTGGACAGCTATAGTATGTCTTCAGTTAAAAACAAAAATGTGCCGACGTCTCCTTAAGTGGATAGCTGAACATGTCTTTGAAAATAATTGTAACATATATAAATAGTTTTAGTGTAAACGAGAATTATAAACCGTAAGCAAAGGTGTATAAGGGTCATTGGTTGAGAAATCAATGACCTGACAGCAAAGACAATAAGCTCTTTGGGTTAAATGATGACAAACCGATAGATTTCACAGTGAAGCTCAGTGGACCTGATGAGCGCAGCATCACCTCGGGCCTAATGAAGAGAAGTTCACTGATAGATGAAGAGAATGAAGGACTTTTGTAGCCTCTCTCTCTGTAAATTTAGGTCAGACTCTACTGTGAGAATCTCTTGAAACTCAAAACTGGCCGTAATCAGGTCACGGTGCATTTTCTGATCAAATGCTGTACGATGTATCTGGCATGGCCATTTGCGGCTATATTTAATTCACCTCCTCAAAATATGGGGCGGCCACTGTTAATCCCCATGAGTAGCCTCTGGACTTTTTTTTTTACAAAGACTTTATTTTTGAGGCATGACCAGATGCTTTAATGTACGTGAAGATTGTTTTGGACCTTTTTGAACCGGTTGAGCGAACCGCTGCAGTTGGTCAGAGTAAATGGGGACGCTTTTCCGCTGTGCCACTTTCTCTCGCAATAAATTATGTAGCACCTTAGAGCATATTGAAATGAGACGGACGACTTGGGAAATCAACCCCAGATTGTTCAACCCGCTAAAACCCACTGTGAAAGTGTAGACAAGGAGAATAATAATAGGCAGGTATGTATTACAAAATCTGTCTTGTAAATGTTGAGTTGTTCTTTTAATGCACTCTAGTTAAAGGATGACAAATTAATAAACTCTTTAAATTCCTCGCGGTCCAATCAAATTCGTCCTCATGTCACCGACAGCAGGAAGGAAAGTACTTTTTTTGCAGTGTGCTTTAAAACTTTGATCTGTTTGTAAAGTTCGTCCCCTTTAGACAATCAAAAGCAAAACATAATTTCGGCATCTTCTCTGTATCGTCTCTTCTCTGTAATAGCATTTCTGTTGTTTATGTACTGAGCCTGAAAAACATGCACAGAATAAATAAATGTATTTTCTTCCACTAGAACGCTTTCCTTGTGGGACTTGTGCCTTACAAAATGATCTCAAATGTTTTGGTTTAGAGCACAAATCAGTTTTTCGCCTGTGTGGTCAAAGGACAAGAAAGCTGTCTCAAAAAAGTCAAAGTAAGAGATATTTTGAAAGTTTTGTTACTCCAGCAGTTTGGATGACTGACCACACTGTCTCAAGATTAAATTTTGACAGAAGTGCCATCTTTATTCGGAACAAATCGAGATGTTCTTGATAGAGGGATGATACAACTTTTTTATATAAACATTTTGCACAGTTTACACTATAGAAACCAAAGTGAAAGAGTTTAACTAGCACTAAGACCCACACTGAGATATACAGTATGAAAACAGCCTTATTAAAGGAACACTTCACCCAACAATGAAAACTATATCATTTGCTTACCCTGAAGTTGTTCCAAATGTCTAAATTTCTTTGTTCTGATGAACACAGAGAAAGATATTTTTAGGAAAAGGCTTGTTACCCAAACAGTTCTTGGCAAGTTCTTGACTACCATTGTAGGAAAAATTGCTTTATACATTTCTTTCTACCGGATAAATATAACAGATTTGGAACAAGTCGAGGGTGAGTTTTTGGGTAAACTGTCCCTTTAGGGGCGATTGACATTTCGCGTCTTTTGCGCACGCAAGTTCGTTATTTTAAAAGTAGACACGTGGTAGGCGCACATTTTTCTAGGCGCGTCGCTCCGCATCGAGATGGAAATATTTATACTTTTCAGGGTCATTTGGCAAGAGAAAGCGGCACGGCTCGCGTTTTCCGCGCGGTTTTAGACGCGAAATGTGAATCGCCCCTTAAGGTGCATAATGTTAACTGTTAAACATAAGAAAATAATGTTTTGTGTTGTATTAAAATATTGTAGCTTTGAAAACCAGAAAAAACAAAGCCCTTCTCTAGCTTATGTTGCATATCGTCGCTGTCGGGCGGAATCCTCGTATCTCCAAAACCATTATTTTTCAGGAAGTTAAAAAAAATGCATATTTTTTGAGTTATTAAACATTGTATCGTTAAAGTTGGTATTATACCTTATATTGCTATCATATACTGTTGTGTACCAACATTAACACAACATTTCCCCAAAACCATGTTTAATCGGAGATACGAGGTTTATAACTTGGGAGCAGGGAGATACGAGATTACGCTGTCATTGATAAGAATGGTACGGACACAGATGACAGTGTTCATCAAAGCCTGCGGTCGCATTGAGCATTTTGACAAGAGACGAGGCTTTAAGAGCTAATGAAAGCTAATGATTGTGGTTACATGCATCTTCCTAAACTCTATTTTAAACGTTAGAGCTATGAGTGATGCAATACCAAAATAAAATGTTAAACAGGCTGTCTAATATAGGCGGAAATTAATCTGCACGCAAATAAAGTCGGCGGTCGCGTTGAGCCTCTTGACAAGAGAAAAAAGGCTTCAATTGTTAACCAAAGCTAACGACTGTGGTTACATACATCTTCCTAAACTCTATTTTAAAGGTTTAAGAATTATAAGTGATGTAATACAAAAAACGATGAGCTGACTAGGCTGTCTAATAGGCGGAAATTAGCCGAATCTGCTCGCAAACTTACCTTCGTGGCTCACGGGCTTCCTTCTGCACCGAAGCATTACAGCTATCGATTTTTAACAAAACAGACCTACTCAAATGTATCTAACCTAACTATTTTCACTCGTTATTGTCTAAAAAACTTTCAATCAGGAGACGTAATGCCGAGAAGCTCCCGCGGAGTGAAGAAGAGATGGAGTTACGAGACTTCTCAGACAGTTGAAGTGACCAATGGAGTTAAGAGATTTGCTCTCAAGCTGTTTTCAACACTTTAGATTGGTTAATAATTTGTAAAAATAACAGACCCACATGGGGACTGACCAATAGCATCGATTTGTGAAAAAATATGAAATTGTCCAAATTTGGACATAGGAGGTTTCCGCCCGACAGCGACGATATGTCATATTTACAAGATGAAAAAACGTGAGTGCTCTGGCTGAATTACGGTATTTAGAGTTTGCACCATATTTCTCTCCTACTAACTAAACAGCAGCCCCTCGCAAGAGCATACACTGCCTGAGAAGAAGCCCTGAAAAGCAACAGGGATTGTAAAAATAGCTGCATTAAATGACATAATTATTTTCAACAGCAGTTACCTGAGCACCAGGGGTATGTGGTGTCACTACTCTTAGTTTTACACACTCATGTCTTTTCAAATCTGAATGACCTTCTTTCTTCTGCAGAACACAAAAGAAGATCATTTGAAGGACATTGCTAAACAACACAGGCCCCCATTGACTTCCATTTTATGGACACAAAACCACTGAGACATTTCTCAAAATATCTATCTTATTCCTTTGTGTTCCGCGGAAGGTTTGTAATAACATGAGGGTGAATAGTTGGTGACAGAATTTTTATTTTTTATGTGAACTATCCCTTTTAAGGTGAACCATACCGGCTCCCTTTAGAAAAGCTGACATGCTTATAATCAGGCAGTATTCATGCCACATGCGAAATCCTTCATTCTGAATTTGTCAGGGGTCTGGAGGTCACACTGACCATAATTATAAGTCTTGGCACACAGATTGATTCACGTTCTCAAGCCAAGTGCAAATTCTACTTCCTGTCTAGACATCAGTCTGAGAAAAATCGCCCATGACAGACTTGCATTGTGGCATTTGATCCAAGTGAGAGGAATATCCCCCCGTGGCTGTTTGTTCCTGTCTCGCTTCTGATCAGGGGGATTAAGTCCTGCCACCAATGTGTGTGTTATTTTTTTGTCATCAGAATGGCCGCCGCAGCAGCGCCGTGGATGACGGGGTGTGTAACTAGCAGTTCTATCTGTTCAAAAGTCGAAATGAACAACAAAAAATAGTTTTAAATGTCAGTGTTTACATGCGTTATTTTCTGCCGTAATTCGACACATGTAATATAAAGTCAGTATACATAAATTAAACGCCACAAAAAACTGTAACGTTTGATTATACAGGGCCTTTAGGGGACCATCTGGGGACCTTGGCTAGATGAGCGAAACTTTTGTCTGCATTCACAATACTGAAATGTGTTTTTATACTCTCACCACAGTGGTTGATTTCTGGAGTCTCTTCACAATCTTTTATGTTTGTGTGAAAGGCTGAGGTAAATGTTAATGGATATGAGCACTAAAGCCTTAAAGGACTTTAATTGCTGCGTTCAGGGGTCGTAGCATCTTTGTTTTGCTCCAGCGAGTGCAGTCTGTGAACTTTCTTAAAAGCCTTTCTCAGAAGAAACAGCAGCAAGCTGTTGTCAACAGCAAAACAAAATAATAATTAGGAAGTTTCGAGCAACGGTTTGTTTCTAAAACTAGCGCTCACCGTCTCGGTGTGGAAAAGAGATGATTGAGATAAGCTTAACTGGGAAGGGAGTGAAATCATTGGTTAAAAGCTTCTTTAAAAATATTTGGTATCTGTGTCTCAGACCCACATGACCTGCTATCTTCTGTGAAATACCAAGGCCAAGAATTACACAAATGAAAGTTGAACACAAGCCTGAGGATGAGTTTCAAGGTCAGACTTTCAGTAACTTCATTTAACTTGCAGCTCTTTTCTCACATAAGAATGAAAATCATATGGGTTTGGAATGAAATGAAGGTGAGAAAATAGTGGCAGTGTTTTCATCTCTAGTTAAACTTCTCCTTTAAACGGAAATTTGCAAGTTCTGGAAATGGAGCTCAATGCAGCATTCGAATGTATGTATGCAGAAAGGGCTCTTTTGAACAAAATAAAAAAAGTTTGTATGGTTTTTGGAACACTTTAGTTTCCCCACGAAGCTTCTTCTCATCAAGAGCTTTTAAAATGTTTCTGTACTTAGCTTGTGGGTTATAAGGCCTATACAATGCACCTTCAATGTACTGTATGTTACTCTCTTAAAGCGTCTGCCAATAAGCAATTCTCAATGTTTTCACCATGTTCAGTTTTTGAGGTGGCTATGTGGATATGAGTGATTCGTTTTTAGATCACTGTGTTGGATCTCAATGTCATCTTTTGACAGATTAAATGAATTCTGAGTTCTTTAAAACACCAGTACAATAGATAGTTGTCTATAGAAAACCTCAAAGCTTTTCCCGTGGCATTATAAGAAAATGGACCGTGATTATAGGGGCTTTTGTTTTTAAGCCATTATCCCAAAAACAGCAATCCTGGTGGAATCAGAGGCCCTGGACAGAAAACTTGCTTGTGGTGTTTATTCTGTATTGTCTGAATATTTAATAGAAAGTGTTTTCATAGCTGTCATTGGACTAAAACTGGAAGAGTATTAATGGGGCTTTTTCCGGAATGAAAATATGAACAAAAAATAATATTTCAGCACAGAGGGCTGTTGGAAATAGGAAATGATTTTAAAGGGATGGTTACCTAAAAATGATAGTTCTGGCATTATTTCCTTATTTTCATTTTTATATGATTGTGTCTTTCAGCAGAGTGTTGTCACTGTTGGTATATGATTAAAATATAAGCTGTTGTTGAATTTAATGTTCTCTTCTGCCACATGTTTAAAACTAGCCAAAAATATGTAGTATCCAATGGAGTAAATAAACCAACAAAAAGATAATTTAAAGGGAAAACAAGCTACTTATTAGTCCCCAGAGGCTAATCGTTTTTCAAGCATAAACCTCACTAAATGTAATGTTTCTCTAAAGCAAGACTAAATATCTTGAGAGTTTTTGCCTCTTTTTGAAAGATGCTTTAGATATTTTGTCTGGACAAAAAACTGAGCTTATAGTTTATTTTTTTATATATATAATAATATTGAGCTTTTTATATTCATTTTTGGACTGTTCATTAAACCTTTATTGTATAGAAAGAACTACATGAACACCCTGCATGACATATTCATATGCATATGTCTACAGAAAAATAACTATTATGTAACAGCATGAGGACAAGTAAATGATCAAATAATTTAAATTAGTTTTTTTGAGGGAACTGTCCCTTTAAGAAGACAATTCATTTATTTCTAGTTTTCCTAATTTACATTTACAGGTGGAGTTGTGTATCATCCGCATTGGCAGTGATAGGAACAGCCATGTTTCCGAATGACAGAACCTAGGGATGTCACGTATATGGAAAAGAGCAACGGTCCGAGCACTGAGTCCTGAGGCACCCCTGTATTGAGATGTTGGGACTCCGAGACCTCACCTCTCCAGGATATTCTAAATGACCTACCTGAGAGGTGAGACTTGAACCATTGTAGCACCATTCCTGAGACACCCATTGCCTAGTTTTCCTAATGGTCACTCAGACATACACAGAGCGCACCTTGATCCACAAGTGGGGGAGGGTTGTCCTTTTTGCAGGACACAAGAAACAGTTTTTCATTTGTTTCTTAATTGTTTCAAATTACAGCCCTTATTTGGTACACTAGAAGGATATTGTCAGACTTTTGGAGAGATTTTTACACCTATGTCTTTCATCTATGGGCCTAAATATAGCAGAAGTAAAATGCAAGTTCATGTGTTATTAAACTTTGTATATGGGTAAGCAAAAATGTCTATCTGGTTGTCCAGAAAAGGTCAATTTAATGGCACAAGGTTGACTGATGTTCTTTCCATTTTTAGGGGACTAATGAAATCTCGGATCAGCATAAAGTATTCTTACTACAAACTGGTTGATGATTTGGACACTTTCAGATATAAATGGTGCAAAAATGAATGCTTATTTGTGGCAGTTGTGGCCTAATGGTTAGAGAGTCGGACTCATGACCAGAAGGTTGCCGGTTCGATTCCCAGGGCCGGCGGGTAACAACTGGGGTGCCCTTGAGCAAGGCACCTTACCCCTACTTGCTCCCCGGGCGCTGTAGTGATAGCTGCCCACTGCTCCGGGGGTACGTGTGTTCACTACTCTCTGGATGGGTTAAATGCAGAGGTCACATTTCGTTGCCTTGTACTTGTACATGTGCAATGACAATAAATTGAATCCAAATCCAAAATCCAAATCCAAAAATGAATGCTTATGTGAAGTTGACTTAGATGGTCAGTTTCAAATTCATGTATAAGTTTCGTATGATATACAGTCTGGTCTTCGTTGCTGATGTGGTGTAACTCTGAAATATTGAGATATGTTCTTTTGTTTTTCCCTTTATCATTCTATTCAATAATTTATTCATGGTTTTTTTTTAATTCTTTGTAAATAAAGAGATTTAAAAAGTCAAAAGTCTCTCTCTCTCTCTCTCTCTCTCTCTCTCTCTCTCTCTCTCTCTCTCTCTCTCTCTCTCTCTCTTTCTCTGTCTCTCTCTCTCTTTCTCTCTCTCTCTCTCTCTCTCTCTCTCTCTCTCTCTCTCTCTCTCTCTCTCTCTCAAATAAAACTCAAATAAACACAGGAATAGAATGAGGATAATAAATTCAGAAATAGAGGGAAAAAATAAATGAAAACCAAACTTCTTGTTCTTGTGCAGGCCTCTTGTAATCATCAATGGACCACTTCTCTTCTTTTGTGAGACCATCTTCTCAGACAAAGTGCCTATTGGTTTGGTTGTTCAATAAACAAGAGAGGAGACAACCCCATATATGCCATCCGTGGATTCTCAATAGAACACTATTAAATAAAGCACACTCAGCAGGATTGCCTCGAGAAACATTTACAAAGAAACCTTCCAGGATCTTAGTCAGCAAAACCACCACAAGGTCGCCTTGTATACACATATTGACCACCATGTATTGTCCCAACAGCTGCGTTGCAGTTAGTTCTACCGGAATTTCCTGAAAACACGTCTACTCGTCTGATTAACCAATCACATTATATCATTTACTGTAATTATATTGTAATAGACTGCACTTCTGTCATCTCTAATCTTGTGGAAGCATACGGTTAAGAAATCAATTGGTGTACGCTGTCTACGTACAGTGCGAAATATAATTAGAGATAATATCAATCCGTCACATTAGCATGTGTCGTTCGGATGACTGTTTTGTAACTAAATTTTACCCCAAAGGGGCATTTAGGAGAAACTTCGCAGGGAAGGGTAATGGTATGGAGTGTGATTATGCTCTTGGGGGCGATGCTCATTTGTGCAGGAAGTGATGCTGATGTGCAGGTGTTGATGTTCTAAGAAAATCTGTGGAGTAGCAGTTGGCCACTCAGTGGCCCATCGAGGAGAGGAATTTATTATTAACACATTTTTGGGGGGCTTATTTGGTTGTTTTTTATTTCAGGTTGTCTTGTCAGAGATTGCAAAATTAGTAAATGATGCTATTATCTTCCTTTATTGATTTTAACATTTAGACATCAACTCCATCCCCAGTCCATTGTTGTCCACTGATATCTCTTCTGTGTGGCTGTTTTCCACTAATGTGTGGAACATGGAGATAACGTCTTTCATTTCCACTCGAGCACCAGACGGTAAAGGCATTGGTGAGGATTTTAGCGTTTGCACACCTGTTAGTGTCTCACGTGGGAAGCGAGCCTGAGGCAAGTAGTCACAGTAATTACCATCACCTCAGACGAAAGTAGACGAAAGTCAAGTGGCAGGAGAGGAGACTGCAATTAGACATGCTGTCGAATGTCTGCAATTAAAGTCGAATACTTGAACCTCAAAGACCCGTTTAGGAACACTCCAAGGTGTTGCTGTTGGAAGTTTATTATGAGATAATTGTTTTAGTTAAACACTCTGAGCTTTTTGCAGTGTTTATTTGTTCACGCTGGTAATTGGCCAAAATTATTGTATTTTTTGTATTTCCCTTTTTTTATAGACAGGCTCAATATTAGTGTTGTTTTTATAGCAGAATTGCGTATATTGAATTGCTTTCCCCAAATAGGTGCTGTACTGTATGTCAAGAGCAATTCCCGGTAGGAACATTGTGAGCAGTCTATGATTGTTTTGTCAAGTGGAAAGCTGTCACGATTTACGGACAGAACCCAAGCGCAGGCAGACAAAGGGTAAACACAAAACTTTATTAAACAAAAAAAAAAATCCACGATGAGGAAAACATGGCAAACTAAAACAAGAATTCAAACAAAAAACTTCCCTCAAAGGGGCAAACAAACAAGGTCCAAGATAATCCAAAATAATAAGTCCAATAACACGACTGTGGAAAACAGCAAACAGGAACAAGGGAATCCTCACATGAAATACGAAGGGAATAACTCACAAGGGTAGGCAAGGCACAAGGTAAACGCACACATGGTAGAGCAATGAACCGACGAGGGACAATGAATACAAGGGGGTTTATAAAGGGAACACTAAGTAGGGAAGTTAACAAGGGGCAGGTGAGGGGAATCAAACACTAAGGGAAACTAACAGGAAGATTACACGGGGCAGGTAAGGGGAATGAAACACTAATGGGACGCTAATGGAGAAACAAGGGGTCAAGAGACGAGACACCAGAGAGGATGCATGGCACGTCAAAAACAAAACAATGCCATGCTCCTCTCCACATACAACACGTGGGTCTGTCATGATCATGCCACAAGACTCGAAAATCATGACAAGAAGAGGCAGGATCATGACAGAAAGCAACAAGTATTTGTTGTATTGTGAATCATTTTGATTCGGAAGTTGCTATAAAAATCGCATATTATATCTTTCAATATTCGTACAGATTTTAAACAAACTTTATGAATGGTGTGGCTAGCTGCATTTTTACTTCAAGTTATTCGCCGTATATTTGAATGTTAGATATTTATATTTCTCCTCCTCCTAATATGGCCTCTCTTACATCTCATTCTAAGCACACACGCACAAAGCTGCGGCAACATCCTCTTTACACACAAACCTTTATCATTTGGAGCGAACCAAACGGCTCCATTTCTGCAGATGTTAATGTGCAGCTTTGTATCTCTGTTGTAATGCCGTGAGCTGCTCTGAGCTGCATTATGCAACAGAGCTCTTACAGTTCTCAGAAGTGCCCAAACGTGGTATTTAGAGGAAAACGTTCCAGGAGGTCACAGGTGCAGAGCTGTTACGTCTGACAGGTTCTTAAGTGAGTGATTATATTTGGGGAGAAACAACTCGTGTGGACAGTGAGATGAGGCTTTGGAATATGTATAAAGCAATAGAATGGACTCGAGAATGCCTCTGTTTTTTGGCACCGGGTGAAAATGCTGAGATAAAACTACATGCAACATGAAAGGTCAGCTACTTTATGTAAACCTGAACAATTTTAGCTGTACTGTATAAATCACAATTTGTAAAATTGTTTGTGTGTTTCTTTATATGCACTACAGAAAACCAACACCCTTTTCACACTCATATATATTAATCTGTAGATAAAAAATGGATCTTTACAATGGAAGAAACTAACTATTTTTTCCTAGATGAACAAAGTCTGTGGTTACGTCCAAATCACACTTAGTCTATGTCCACAAATCATCAATTTCATCATTAGCACTAATTTTATAACATTTACTGTATTTACTCTTTTGTACCTTTTTTAAAATGATGTTAGTTTTAATAAAAAATAAGCCCCAGGGATACAAATTTGTCTGTAGTTGACGAAACATTTTTATATTATAGTTGCAACAAATTCCCCCTCGGGGTACAATAATGCTTTATCTTATCTAGAATTCAATAAAGAATTCATTATGCAAAACGGTTTCAATATATTCCTATTTCTTGCTATGAAAGATCCCAACTTTGAAACAAAAGTGTTCGTTTATGACATTGGTAGGCAATAATAGTAAGATAAAAATAAGATAATTTTTTTTAAATAATAATCTTGGGCTTTGAAAACTGCTTCCGTAAACATTCTGGTAAACACTAAAAGAACTGTAAGTTATGTACAGTAGATACACAAGCTCATACAGCATTTAAATTACGTTTTTTTTCTGTATTACATTTTCTATACAGTACATTTTCTTCCAAAACAGCTTTTTAGTACCAAGCTACCCAGTAAGAAGACCAACGTAAAGAAACTCTATACTTTTGGGTGAGACATAAACTTTCAGACTCTGTCAAAGACATTAATGCAAGATAATCCAGCAACACAAGTCTAGACGTCAGCTATCGTGCACGTTGTCACCACTAGGTATAAAGCCAATTACATCAAAGTCCAACCCGGTCTCATGAATTGCATATAAATAACACGCTGTTGCATTATCGTGAAATACGTACGCCAAAGTTCGATTTTGCGTGCACCTCACTGGAGAGCAGCCATTTTGAAATGAAGAGGAAACACTGAAATAATTAAAATAATACTGTTAGGTTTAGGGTTTGGGTTAGGGTAGAGGTTATAATATGCACGCACGCTAACATTAGGTTTAGGGTTTGGGTTAGGAGACAGGTTAATAAGACAAATTGCCGGTTAATATGCACGCACGCTAAATTGGCGTATCATATGCACGCAAAAATCAGAATCAGAAGAGCTTTATTGCTCTTATTGCTTCTATATAAGGAATTTTCTTTGGTGTTGGAAGCTTCTAGTACAGACATTCAACACAATGACAATACAAATATAATAAGATTTAAAGTCTAAAAGATTCTAAAATATGCATATATAAAATAAAGACTATTTTACAGAAAATGGGGGATAATAACATATAAGAGACATTGTACAGGGTAGTATATAGTAGAATATACATATTAACAGATTGTACGTATACACTTGTGCAAATGGATAATGTAGTAAGTAGAGGTAGTGTTATATACATGTAGAAATAAAATGTAGATATAAAATAGGCGTATTTATGCATGCAAAATCGAACTTTGGCATACGTATTTCACGATAATGCAACGCGCCTTTATTTATACGCAATTCATGAGACTGGGCTCAAAAATCCACAAAGCACATATTTTCTGACGCAAGATTCGGGGCATGTCATCCTAGATTATTTTAACTTCACAAGGCTTGGTTTAATATTTTATGTCGGCCGAAACTGAAAACTTGAGTTCTGTTTTCATTCTCAGTCCATTGGAGCTCATGCACGAATGAGCAGAGCAACCAATACAGCCATTAATTGGTTTTCTAACATCGCTGTTTGTGAGTGTGGAGCACAATAGAGACAATCCATTTCACAGATCTATCTGGACTCGACACGGGATTCATTAGAGGCACATCTGATTGCAGGCCCTTGATGAGAGATTGTATCACAGTCATCTTGACGTTTAGAGTGTTTATCTGATCCTTTAAGAGAATGTTGTTGATACAAGGCTGTGATCCGTGTGTGAGTTCTCTACTGTTCCATCTGGGAAATCAGGGGGAGGTTAGTCCACCTTTTTCTTGCCAAAATGTGTTGTTGGAAAATGCTACAAATTAGGTGAATGCTAATTAGTAGAATACACAGTAAATGAGAAAAAGTTCTGACAGAGGACTCCATGGCTGTGTTCTAAACTCTAATGTGCTGCCTACCTAGGCACCATAGGCCCATTCTAGAAACCATGGCCTGCCATTTTTAGACCTCTTCGGATGATGTTAACAACGCTCGTTGAGCGCTAGTCTAGAAGAACTTCCTGTTTCAGTTACACAAATTTTTGAACAAAATGCAACAAACGTAATATTTATAACCAATTTCAAATGTTAACCTAATATCTTTTAGATTTAATTATTTATGTAATATTTTAAAATAATGTTTTTTCCTGAACCGGAGTTGCTTCTGGACCAGTGTTTACATCTTGAAAAGTGGTCTATAGATGAGATACATACTGAAATGCAAACAATTAATTTCTTACTGCGCATTTTTGTTTTCTATCTAAAAATTCTTATATCAGCATTTACTTGACAATAAAAGTGTCCTAAGATATTTAGTCTTTTTTATGAAAGAAATATAAGAATAAGGTTTGTTTAAAACTAGCAAAGAAAAAATAAACTTGAATTGGATATCTAAGAAAAAGGTAAAATTATGTTTATTTTTTCTTACCCTATTGCCATATTGTTTTGCTTGTTTTAAACATAAACTTACTTGATTCTTGTATTAGTTAAGTAATTAATTCTCATAAAACAAGACAAAATATCTTCTATATTGTAATAACTTTTCCTGTCAAGTAAATGTATCTTGATTTAAAGAATTTTTAGATATTTGTACCTTTCGCCTCTCTATCGCCATCTGTGTTTGAAACATAAAATTGCAAAATTCTTTGCTTACCTTTACATGGGTTGAAGTTAAATTGTAAATCATTATTTTAAGCTTACCTTTGTGAATCAGGTTAAGAAGACAGTTTTGAGAACAGATTTTTATTATGTTTGTGCTCAATAAATTTCTTTTAATTTTTAACCTAAAAAGTTACGATTTGCAGCTTTACATGCAAGCACAATAAATCTAGTGTAAGTGTAAACAATCTCAGCTTAAATGTTGAAAGCGATCAACCAAGTCCGACTCAATCAAATTATTAAATGAAGTGTCTCATCTGATGTGACAGTTAACTCCTCAGTATGACAGTATGACAGCAGGTTTGATTGACAAGTAAAATCAAGCTAAACGAATTCTGACATAAATCTGCTTCTAAATCTGTTTAAGTGTGGCAGGAGGGAGTTTGAACTGAAGCAGGCTGAAAATCAACACACATCTCGAACATTTTGAGCGTATGAACTCTGGAATGAGTTCTGGTCTATGGGACCAAACTGCTTTAATGTCTTTCATACTGCATAGACTGTCATAGCTTGACATGGGATTAAAGTGACCATACACCAGAACAGATGGCAGGACTATTGGCTTTCAGCTCTGGCTGTCTCAGAGTTGCTGTTGTCCAGTTGTGCTGTTTTTGTTGTTCAGTCCCTGAATTTGTTATTATTATTTCTTCTCTCTTCTCATGATGCTGTCCTGGAGGATGTGAGATTTGGCCTGCTGTCTTGACACATGTCAATCTCTGTGATGGTTCTCTGTGAGGTCTTGTGAGAAGAACCAGATGCCAGCTTGGAAATGCCAACATTCATCATAACAAGACTGATGCCAACAACCATGTCAACCACATGGGTATCTGATATGCCAGTATTGGGGATATAAGATTGCTTTTCTCTAGCTCTACATTTATATTGCACTACAAAAAACTGGAATAAAAATAACAATGTTATGCGTTTCTCCTTGTTGAGCTCCAGTTCATCACGATGTACAAATACAAAAACTGAAAATATTATCTTGTCAGACACAGTGAAACCTTTGGTACGTTTGACTCAGAAATTGAATTACACAGTGCTCAACAAACAGTTTGCCTTTCCTGCTGTACAGTGTATGTCAAAATAGATTGTGATTCAGAGATTTATGATCTAAGGGAGACGTTGCAGAGTCGAGATAGATAAGTATATTATCATATTGCTGTCTAACGCTTCCAAATCCGACCCAGTGAATCTTTTTATTCTCTGGAATCTCACTTTTAAAAAATCATTACATATGCTGTGGTTTGAAAGAGATGTAGAAACTCACTTAGTATATTACATAAGTGTTGTCATTGCAAAAGAACATTAACTTTTAATTTAATGTTACATTTTTATATTGATCCACTCATCCCAAAATCGTCGACCAGTTATTATGCACACTATATACATATTTTCATTATTGTTTAATGATATAAATATTTCATTATTGTTTAATAACCTTTAGTTTTATCTTCGTTATTGATTATTATAGATTTTGCATTTCTCTCATTTCTATTGCAGACAATTAGCCACAAATCCACTGCAATTCCCTTCAAGTCAGTTATATTTTTTACTATAAATATGAACAGCACTTATTTGCTGAAGTGTTTTATTCAATTAACTCTCTATTAATTTTTTTATTTAACTGATGACATTTATTTTCTTTAAATAACAGTGGGCCAGAAATCGTCTCATGATTATTTATTGCGTAGACCGCTCCAACGATTATGCTAATCGTAATTATTAATTACACTCATTATGCAATCATGAACGATGAATATGTATAAAGATAAGCCCGTCCAATGTCAGTCTGTCTAAAATTAGACATTCGGAAGCCCAAGGCATTTGGCAAAAGGCCTGAGCTGAATTGACTGAGCGCTGAGAGGTGTTGAGTCTGACACTGTAATCCTTCAATCTCAAAGTGGCAGATGATGCATTAATTAAAACTAGGTCGTGCACGGCGATTCTGTTCACGCGTGAATATAGATGCGTCCGCGCTGTCAGGTCAGCAATCTAAACCTAATGATCCACTTGTTGGTTTGTTTTACTAATTGGTATTGAATCCGTGACATGTGGCATTCACAGCTCCTGCTGAATAGAAGGAATTATTGTGAGGGATCAATGTTATTAGGAATTAGGTAGTGAGAGAAATCACTATTGGCCTACTCTATATGCTTTAGTTGCTTTAAGGCTAAAATACACTACAAGACTTTTGCTCAGATTTTGCCCAGATTTTCAGTCTGGACTTGTTGCAGAAAGTCTGTGCCAGTCTGCAGATTTGATCAGTTAGTGTGTTTCTATCTGAAACTTTAAAAAAGTCTGCAAGTGTATGATGTCTAGTTTAAAAAAATCTGTTCAGATTTTAAAAGTCTTGTACTGTATTTCAGCCATTAGATGTCAAAACTTGATCAACAGTTTTACTAAGTTGGACATGATTCATCTGTGCATGCTCCCCTTTTAAGAACTTCATGTTGCGTACTGTATGTCCTTATAAAAATGAGTATACTTCAAGTTTATTTTATTAAGATAGCCTACTAAGATAAAGTATATTGTTATACTGTACTTTATACTATTATACTATTGTATACTAATATCAATGTACTAGAAGTCTATTTGTTTCTGTACTGTTTCAATACCTCCAGGTGAAAAATGTGAACTAAAACAAACTTAAATGTATTTATAGTGCTTTATTTTCATGCACTAAAATTGTACATACAAAAAAATGTGTTTAGTACTTTTTAAGTTAAACTTAAGAAGTGTATTCAACTGTGCCATTTTGAGACACCATGAATAGAAGTACTACAGACTATATTTTAGTATAGTACAGTACAGTACAGTACAGTAATTTAGTATATTAGTAAGTACAAACTAAATGTATGAAAAAAGAGCACTTTAAAGTCCCCATGAACCGAATGTTGTGATTGTTTTTACTTCCGTATTCTGACACATTTCCAAGTGTAACGTAATTTAGAATGAGGAAAAATACTGGGCGTGGCTTGTTTTTTCACTGCGATTTGATTGGATGCATAAAAACAGCCATTGCATTTTGAAATGGATCTGGGAGCAGACTGACAGTTAAAGGGGAGGGTTAACGGATGCTCTGCCCAAGCTGTCTAATTTACGTCATTTGAGATGGATAGTCGCTAGAAGTGCATTTTCAGATTTTAACTGAGGATTATGAGGGCACATGAATTCTAAAAAGAAAATTACCCACATTGGTAAGCTATATACAATAAACTTTGCAATATTTCATGAAAAATAGGAACTGTCATTTTAAATTTCGATGGGACTTTAAGAACACTTATTCAAGTGTACTTGGGAACTAAATTGGCCCACATTTTACACGTATACAAGTAGTAACACAACTATTTTACAATCTACATTTTTCATTTGTATAGCAACTACAAGTAAACTTATAGCTATACAGATAGTTTACTATTTCAGTACTAGTTCATGTTTTTTAGGTCAGGAAAGTACACAATCTCAAATGATAACAGTTCAGTAGTAGAGCACAGCTGCCCGGTTACCCAGAAGATGTATGCTTCGACAGCCCCTGAAACCAGTCAGCTCGAAAACTCCCAGCAGGTGTCTGCCTGAACCGCTGGGTTTGTGTATGAATGTGTGAGAGACCACAGGAGAGTTTGAGATAAAGCACATCCTGCAGGGAGACGCGTTTCTCCGCATTCTCCCTCGTGGCAGCTGTCACCCGTGTTCGTAATGGGTAATGGGTCTAAACAGCTCGTTGTTTACCTCTTTTGTTTTCGTAGCTCTTGCAATCCACCTGTTTAATGTAAAATCGGGGAACAGGCTTCATTGGGCACCCTCGGAGCCTGCTGAAAACCCATTTAAATGTTTTAATGGAACTCATTTGAGAAGCGCTTCTACAGGCCATGGGCATCTTTGCATGAACACGTCATCCACCAGTGTGACAGCAGGCTTCTGTCTTCTGTTAATTGATTTACATGAAGTCTGAACTGAATACATGAATATGTGCACAGATATTTTCTCAACTGTGGGCACGTTTAGAAGATAAACTCTTTTAAAATGCACATTGCTTCTCTGACTTTATTTGTGTTGACATTTCCACCCCATTGCACATCTTAATAATAAATGAACGTGAAGATTGTTTATTTCCTTTTGGTTTAGATAATCATATTTTTTTATAACTATTTATTATTTGTTTTGTTTGTTTTATGAAGGTCATAAAAGTGCCCGAAGTTTAAGAAATGCCCATATTACACAGAATGCCGACAATGTGCTTCAATTCCCATTGGATTTAGGACAAGACGATGTGTCTTTCCCAGATTCGGTTACAAGATTTATTGTCATGATCTGACAGGCTGAGATCGAGAATGAAATGGTGACCTTTAGGGCCTGGACATGGTGTACAGTATATAATACCATAAAGGTCATGTAGTGTAATGAAAGTTTCTCCTGTTTCCAGTGTTCATCGGTCATAGGATGCAACCATGTAAGAAACATTGTTACCTGTGTGTGATAGGTTCACCCGAGGTCAGTTGTACCTGGATGAAGCTGTTCATTAAATGTTTTAACACTCGTGTGGGGTTTGGGTCTGTGGGACCTATTTTGAATGTTTACTAAAAAGGACACAATTCATATTTTTTTCAACAATAGGCATGTATATTTATTTAAAATGTATTTTGTATCATGTTTTTCTTTTTTTTTTTGGACAAAAAACGAGTACGCTTTTCATAAATGTGATAAATGGCAGGGGTAAATGGCAAATATTACCCATATATGCTGTCTGTGTTGCTAGATTGAAATAATTGAAATAAAGTAAATTTGTAAATGTCTTTTAAATAAGACAATAAAAATAAGTAATAAAATTCAAACGTAACAGGGATCCTACATCTTTTAATGGGCAATTCTCCCGGAAAAGCATCCCCACATGGCAAGGCGAACCCTTGAGCCAACCAACGAGCTATGAAGACCCGGTTATCAAGATTGGCTGCGCTGTGGGCCTGCAGCTGCAGCTCGTTACTCTTGCTATAGTGAGAGAAGTTGTGTGTTTGTTTGTTCGTGGCGTTTCAGTGATGGATGTTATATAAACGGTGGCTATAACGCTGGATTTGGACAGAGGTGGGTAGAGTAGCCAAAATCTTTACTCAAGTAAAAGTACAAGTAACTAGAGAAATTGTTACTCAAGTAAAAGTAAAAGTCACTATTTTAAAAATTACTTGAGTAAAAGTAAAAAAGTATGCAATGAAAAAACTACTCAAGTAGCTAGTTACTTAGTTACTTTGTATCTGATTATATAGGCCTTCTACATTAAATTAATATTAACGCCAATATTTTAATATTACATTTTAATCAATATTTTTAATTATCATAAGCAGATATCTTTGCAATATATAGAGAGACTAAATAATAGACAAACACAGAAGAGACAAGCATTTCTGTAAATTTCATCTAGTCCTGATGTCAATGTAGTTTACACAACTTATTTAGAATAATAGACCATGTCAAACTAAAGCATGAACTAAACTCAGAGCATTTCCTAAGATGATCTAGAACATCTGCAGTGCTCTCTTAAATGAAATACACATTTTTTAACAAAGCTCATGTTTTCTTGTGTTGTGTCACGTGTGTGTTGTGAAACGCTCTTACTTGTAAACAAACAGTAAACAGTGAACCACACGCCCATCAACAAGTTTTCTTCCTTCTGTTCGTCAAATGTATATTTCTGCAGGAAATCTGTCTGACGAACAGGTCGCGCGGGAGCGCGCATATGGCGGGCATTTATCATTGCTGGCAAACAATATGACACATTTGCAGTTTTGATTGTATAGATATAGATTAATATCCACTTCATCCAACGCTCTTTGTGTTCTGCGTGTTCTTAAGTTTCGCGCTACGAGGAGTGAGTAATCCTGCTTCAGATGATTCAGATCGTGCTGCGAACTGAACAAATCATTTGAACTGATTCATTAGCCTATTCAAATGGTTTTGCCCATTGTTCAATTAATGCTTTCAAAAGAATCGACTCAAAAGAATCGATCACTCGGGAATGCCCGTAAAAAGAGACGACAACCTTGAAATAAACAACGCGTTTTAAAAAGCATATTTTAAAATGAAGGAACGAAGGAACGTCACGCAATGTAAGTTATGTAACGAAGTAAAAGTACAGATTTTCTATTAGAAATTTACTCAAGTAAGAGTAAAAGTACACACTTTTAATTTTACTTAAAAAGTACATATTTTCCAAAATGTTACTCAAGTAAATGTAACGAAGTAAATGTAGCGCGTTACTACCCACCTCTGGATTTGGAGACCGTTTGAAACTGATAGATGGTGCAGTCCCAGTGCTAAAATATGCCGGACATGAACTGCACGCGGAAAGTCAAATTAAGTCATATGTTTGTGATTTGTTGGCAATCGGCGTGTACATGCATAATGTACAAAACAGGAAGGGATAATGTGATGATGTATTGTGTGCTCGTGCTGTAATTCCGTCCCCCCTGCCTGCCTCCAGCAGCTCGTCTTTTTCTGGAAATAATCGTACAGCTCTCGTAATCGTAACTCTCTTTTATAAATTTGATCAAACTAAATACTCTTCGAAGATTCGACGTATGCGAATACTACTGTATAGGTACACAAGATTGATATGAGATTGGCAGAAACTCTGTGTGTTACCCGATCTTTAAAGAAATAGATCTCAATAAATTCAAATTAATTATTAAAATACACATAAGTACAAATACATTAATTAAATATGAATAAATTAAAATACTTTTGAAATAATATTAAATCATATTAAATAATATTGTAAAGTTCTTTTAAAGAAATAAATGATGATTAGTAAATTAAAATAAATCATTAAAATAAAAATAAAGAAAGAAAATAAAAAATGTTTTTACTTAATAATATTTGTAAAGCAGAGTTGTACAAAATTCAGAATTGAATTGAGAATGACCCCTAAATTCCAATTCAATTCTTGAATTTGAATTGGAATTAAGTAGAATTGGAATTCCATAAAATTAAAATAAATTCATGATGCATAATTAAGGTGTCTTTAACAATGAAGCTTTACAGTAAATATTACATATGATTACAACATGAATTTCATACAGATATTATTGTATGGACTTTATGTACACAATACTTTATTATAGTAAATAGGCCTATTTTTTTTACCACAAATTAACATTAAAAACATACTCTATAAAACAGATCATTAAAATTGTAATAACTTTAAAATTGTGGAAAATGATAGGATAGCACTTCATTTCCCAGAATACCTTGCTGTATCCAAGTCTTCAAAATGATTGACCAAACATTTAGGACATTTTGTTTGGAGTTCACTCTAGTGAAATAAGCTAACTGAGGGCCAGAGCTGGTTTGTACTTTTGTTTTTTGTAATTACAGCAATATGCAAAATGATAACACACGTAAAAGGACATCTGTGCTCGTTCGTTTTGGTGAGGAAGAAAAATGTATGTTAAAAGTATCATATTCTCACTGATATGTGATTGTTGTAATTTGTTGGCCTGTTGTAAAGTTATTTTAAATAAATACATATCAATAAATAATGAAAATACAAATAAATAAAAATACATACTTCTATTTGATATTAATTTATAAAATAATAATCGTTTATAATATTCTATTATTTATATACATTTTCACATACATTTTATGTGGGTCCACAGAGCTCGCAAACTATAGCAAAAACATGACCACCATACAAGGCTTAAATATCAAGTGACCAAAGAATGTTTTTTGCAAGAAACATAAATTGTAAGTATTTCATTAGACTATTAATTTTAGTATTGCATTTATTGTTTTTATATTTTTGTCTGTGTCCAACATAAATTGATCAATATTTTACCTTTTGCCTTTAATGTAGTTAGTCACATGACAACTACAGCTCGTCTGAATGGTTCAGATAAAACCTGGCCTCAGACCCAAGTGCCTATGAACAGTGATGGTAGCCACTTACACTGACCCGAATAGATAGCACTTTCCTGCACTTACAGAAACTCATCTCACTGAGTTATGACGACACGGCACGGTTCATGTTCTCCGCACCTTCATAGATTTAAACAGCCCTGGGCGCTTTTCTTTTGTGCATCACCCTTTTAATTCATATTTCTGTTTGAAATAAAAGCCTGTTTGGGGCATGTCACTACTAATCCAACTTTGTCCGTTTCTCTCCCCTCGACGTGTCACGTGGCATTACATTAGTGTGTTCTTTGAAGTGCATCAGTGTAGCCTGTGGGATCTGGTGCTTCTCACGGTGCAGCTGATTCTGGCCGAGAACCGCCCACTTTGACAGCAAGTTCATCTAACTGACAGTAAAGCAGCCAATCGTAGTTTGTTTCGTTTTTAAAGCTGAAAATTTTCCTATCTGCATATTTTTCAAAGATTTGCAGGCCCTACTGCTCATTCATATCATTTTTTCCTTGCCATAAACGTGAGGTTTCAAGTGGTCACATGCATCTCCGACTGCAAACTTGGTTGGAGTAATTGGATCTCAAAGCACCTTTCATCGTCTGGTTTTACTGCTATCCGCTTGCGATCGGGTCATTCCACCCTGCCACAAAAAGTTGAGCATGTTGGCAGTTTCCTCCCAGCACACAGACAGTTCATTGCCTTCAAGACTTCCAGCCATCCAAAAATCCAAACAAGACAATCAATTAAACAAGCACGCAGAGAACCCTGCCACACTCGTATCAAAATACAGATGCTCTGAGAGCCAACACGTTGTTTTTCTTCACCGTGCGCAGCAGAGGACTTCATGCAGGCTGAAAATTATACACGAAGGTCTCATTAATTGAGATTTTGTTTGGACGCAGATTCCCTCTAATAGACACCTGCAGTGAAAGCAAATTAAAGTGGGATTCTAAGTGCGTTTATGCCTCCCTTGCATATACGTGTTTATCAAACAACTTCAGCTTTAATTGAGGATGTTTTCTCTGAATTCAGCTACCCACAATGCACTTTGATTTTGAGCGTACATTCTATCTAAACACGCAATAACATGCCACATGTTTTTTCCTTTAGTGACGTCTGTGAGCTCATATTTTGTGTATGCGGTGCAACTCATGACTTGCCTCAGTGGGAGCCCTGCAAGCTTTCACACATTATATATTCTCAGTCTCACAGCCCTTATTGCTTTTATTGTCACGTTTTCACAGGAGAAACGTATGGGAGATACTGGAGCCGTATCGTTTGTCATGCCTCTGAAACAAAGCAGGACAATTTGATAAATGTTTCATGGCCGTACAAATGAAACCCTGTGATGATAATGTGATAGAAAGAAGTTTCGGCCTCACCCCATCGATTAAACATAACCTTTTTCAATCATATCCAGTCGATGGGTTGATTAAAGAAGGAAAATACAGCGCTGGTGTTTTAGTGGCACTATTTTCTGTTTCAATAATGCTAGATTCACCTTTACGTACACTGATTCTGCCTAAAATAAAAAAAGATTATTCAAGTATACTATTCTTTTAAAATATTCTTTATTTGAGTACGTCTTAAAAAATGCTTAATTACACTAAACTTATACTGACAGAAGTCAGTACTCAATTTTTTGATGGATACAGTATATTTAAGAATGTTTATATACTTGCTTGTAGTTGTGTTTACTCTTTTAATGGAGTAGCCTATTAAATACTTTTGTGCACATAAGGCACATTATAAACTTTTTCAAAAACCTTTTTAGTAATAAATCCTGTTTGGGGTGGAACAGAGTAAATAAAATGTGTGGAACTAAAAGCTGATCTTATTAGGAAACGATGATAGGGATTTACTTTTAATGTACTAGCTGATATAAAAATGTATACCTAAACATTGTCAACATAGTAAAAAAATATATAATAGTACAATATAAATATTAAACTATAAGTATGTTAAGTAAGTTTACTTAAAGAAAGCTTAAAAGCTTACTTATGTAGTATAAAATACTTTTATAAACAAAAAAAGTATTTAACAAGTAAAAAAAAGTGATTAAAAATCACTAGTAGTACAGTTGCAGTACAAACATACTTGTGTACTCAAACACTTACAGTATACTTAGACGTACACTTTAATAAACAAAAAGTGGGCTAATATAGTAGCACTGATGTATACTACTAAAATATACATAAACTTGACTTAAGTACAGTATACTTATTAAAATAACTTTAAAGTATATTAAGGGTACATGATGTGCCCAGTAAACATCATTCTACTTTGATGGTCAAAAGCAGTTTAAAGTGCCTGTTTAAAACACGTCATCACATTAACCAAATACGCCGTTTTAAGGTAAAAGTGTGCATCAAGTTTTTTTAGGGATCTCTTTTTTCTAGTATTTTTTCTCGCATCTGTTCACAGGAACACCTCTTGAACAATCTGTTATTTGGTTCTTGAAGGTGTCGCATTAAAACACAGTTGCAAATTGAAGCCTGTGTCTCAGAAAATAACACAGGGAGATCTCGCTGTTGAAACGTGTGCAAGATAGAAGTGATGTCAAACTGCTATTTTTGGGTAATTTCTTACCTGTGCCAGACTCCAGACAGACAGTTGACAAGCAATCCAATGTTGTTTACACTTTAACTTCCATATATTTTCTAGCAATTTAAACATCCAGACAGGAGTCCCTTCGGGATAAACCCTTCATTTTTTCATTACATTGAGTTTGTTTTGAGAAGTGTCATTTGTGACTAAACCCCCCTACGTCAGTGTTACTGAGATATTATTTCAGATCCACGTATACATAAACTCTATTTTTCTCCTTTGAACATAAACATTTATGAAACTGTGAAACGCAGTATTGCTTTCTGAGCTGAGCTTACGCCGCGAGAGGGACGTAACTCTGATGTAATGATGGCTATATATGAGACTTGTTCTCCGCGGAGAGCTGAAGAAAGTTCGGTATACTTTACGCCGGAGTTCACCTGTCACTGGATTTACACTAATGTTCTTTTATTGACATTATAGTGTCAGGCTGATAAATGGAAATAATGGCGCTTTCGACTGCCACCAAGACAATTATAGCAGCGCAGCCATAGTGTGTGTGTCAGAACTGTCTAGCACACACATTATTTCACATTCAGACAGGCCAAGTCATCACAAAAGTTTCTGACGCTTTTTTTAGGTACAAGACTTTTTAGGTAGAACTGCGGGGTATGGTTGGACCCTTAAAGTTGGCAAATATATGATGCTAGATCATTTCCTGATGCTTTATGATGTCATAGAGGAGCGGTTTTTGGCTGAACGATTCCTTAAAGGAATAGTGCACCTTCAAAATGAAAATTCTGTCATTATTTACTCACCCTGTTGTCATTTTAAACCTGTGTGATTTTCTTTCTTCTGCAAAACACAAGATATTTTGAAAAATGTTGGTAACCTAAAACCGTTGGTCCCCACTGACTTCTATTGTGTGGACACAAAAAAGAATGTAAAGAATTTTCATTTTCAAGGTGAACTATTCCTTTAAAGAACCTGTAACATCCATCTGCTTCACAAAAGTTTTTTTTTATAGTATAGAAAAAGGTTCTTTGGACTATAAAAATGTAAGAAATAAATGAGGAGTTTGGTTCCAAAATGAGATGACTCCGTTCTTAAAATAGTTAAGAAATCATGTTTTTTTATTGTGCATTCCAATTAATATCAATCAAACTGCAGTTGGTTTCTTTTGATTTAAGCCATGAAAACTTAAAAAATACCGCTAACTAATACAATAATGATGATAATAAAATAATAAAAAACGTTTTTATTTTTTTATTTAGTTATCTCATTTTGGAACCAAACTCTTCAAATGCTTCTTATAAGAACCTTCAAGTAAATGTTTTCTTTGGGAAATCAAAAAATAGCATCTATGACATCGCTGTGGCATATAGCATATTTTTTAAGAGTGTTCCCAACAGGTCCCAAAATGATTTTAGTGTCTCTCATCGTCTCAGACCTGTGGTTTCACCTCTGTAGGGGCTGATGTGGAAATAAGACTGTTGGTACGATAGAAACGCATCCATCATTGACAGCGTACAGCCTTCACCATATGACCATCTAATTCCACCGACAGGCATGACTGCAAGCAAACACACCGCACGGCACAGAGGGGTAAGTCGGAAGTGAGGTGATTTGTCTGTGAAAACAAACCAGGGTCGGCCATGAGGATATTACCAGCGAGAATGATTTCAGGTGATGATAAGGTCAATCTAAGGCAGATCGATTCGAGAGTGTGGAGGTAAACACTTCCAAAGCTTCCGTGCTTCATAAAGCACAGGCATGAAGTTATTGTACAGTGTTCAGGTCAGCGCTGATGTGTTTGTGAACAGGTCAGCTTGTTTAATTGAGCGCCGACCGCTGCAGTAAATTCAGGGTGAAGTGGAGGGTACAGTTCAGTTAGAATGGTCTTATAGTCCACTCACTATTCATTGTGTGGACTGACTCTGAATAAAAGATGAGAAGCTCCTGTGTGCATACTGAGACTCTTTAGACTCTTCAGGTGTGATGTCTGTTTTTACATAATTGAATTCTGTTCAATTCAGTTTTTCAATGATCCTTTTTAACTGGGATTTATTAGCACTGTTGTATTGTATTGTGCTGCCGTGCACCGTTTTGCACAGCCCAACCAAAGTAATAAACTTTAGCACGTAACTAAACTTTAAAGGGATACTTAATCCAAAATGTTTGCTATTGTGTTTATATTACTATGCTCTTGAGTTTAGAATGTAACTCGTAAAATGTAAATGTTTTAAAATGAATCATTAAATGTGACAAAATTCAAATGAATATTCTTTCCTTGGTTTTATTATTTATTATCATGTTTTTGTCACATGTTTGGTCGCAAGGAACTATGCATTAAATTGTATTCTTTTAGATTTGACTCACAATTTCAGCCCTGCCATATTATACTATTATTCTGTTCATTTTTATTCATTAATCTTGATTTATGCTAACATTTGGTCATTAAGTACTTCATTGGACTTTTCATGCTTTTCATTTATTCAGTTCATTTACGGCCACGCTAGACAGTCACACATAACAAGATTCATAAACATAAGAAATGTTTGGAAAATGTGACCAAGGCTGCCACTTTAGAAAGTTAGAAGATTTAAATGAGTTCCTAGTGTGGTTCCACATAAAATAACGTTTCCGTTCATAGCCATGATAGATGATGGATTCGTTTTTTTATGCCTTCAGATCTAGCTATAGAAACAGATGAATGGAAGTTTTAATGTGCCCTGATAAGTGCTGCTCTCATTCAACAAAGATGTAGATTGAAGCATATTTCTTGTAGAAAAAAAGAATACAATGAAATAAAACGCAAGCATGTGTCATGCATCACATGGTGCCAGATTTTTCAGTTCAAAATGTTTAGCTTGTCCCTGAAACAAATGCATGAAAGTAAATGTAGCTCACAATTGTCCGGAGGATTAAACATTATAATTTTAGAAATGTGAGTTTAACTGCTATATGTTAGGCTTTTGCCTCGGGGATTGCCATGACACAAGTTTCCAACAATAGGTGTGATCTCTCTGATTTTCTGATTCCAAATATTATAATTTCACCATAAATTCATATGAGGGTTAGTTTAAAAAAAGTAAAAATTCTGTCATCATTTATTCACCCTCATGTCTTTCAAAACCTGTATGTGATTCTTACTTCTGTGAAACAAAAAAGAAGATATTTTGAGAAATGCCTCAGTGGTTTTGTGCCCACACAATGGAAGTCAATGGGTGCCGATGTTAACATTCTTCAAAATATCTTCTTTTGTGTTCTGCGGATGAAAGAAAGTCATACAGGTTTGAAATGACATGAGGATGAGTAAATGATGAAAGAATTCAACTTTTTCGGAGAACTATCCCTTTAGAGGCTTGAAAATATCAGTGTGGGATGAAAACAATGGAAATCTATGACATTTCCGAACTCGGTGTACGTGTGCTAGACAAGGAGAAGTTCTCCTTCGGCAGTTATAAAATAAATAACAGAAGGCATAAAGGAGAAAATAGAGGTGCAATTGAAAACGAGACCCAATATTAATGTCTTATTGATCCTGTCGTGTGCACGCGGGGTGAGAATCAGTATGTCGCCCAGCACTGCAAAACATAAAACATACTCGCCTCCCTGAGATGCCCTTCACCGTCATTTACTGTACACCTGTGGGATTCATTCATTTCTGCAGTGATCTGATGAGAGGCAGTGTTCTGAACATGACCTTCACTTCAAAATGAAACATCAACATCCGCTAAATATGGGATTCGGCATCCAGGTGGGTTAATTCTTCAAAAGCTATTACAAACCTTCATGATCTATAACCCCTTTCCAAACGCATGCTTAGACCCAATGTATATTTGTCTACAACATTTAAGGACTTTATTGAACATTTCGGTCATGCAGCTTTTAATATATAATTGAATTATTAATAGATTTTTTAACGGATATCATTCCACCTTGTTTCTTCTCTTCCTTATTTATTATCTTCTAATGTGATTGCACCTTTTCTTAAGCCTCTTCTGTCTCAGGAGGATGAAGCATCGACTCCACCTTCAGCCCAAACTGATAGAGGGCTTTTGTTGATGCTGTTGGGCTTTGGGTTAGTGGACAGGGAGAGTTTTGCATTTTAATCACGGTCTGATCAGTCCAGATTAGAATGGATGCAGCATGTGGACAACGCTTCTCTGAAGATGAAGGTAACAGCTGGTTGAGTCTGACTTTGAAAAGCTGCCGAGCAAGCAGATGTACAGAAGGCGACATACCATAATAGCAGTCGCAAATGAATTACAATGAGATGTCAAACATTGTTTTCCAGATTTCTCCAAGAACAATTCTCGATCTAAAGTAAATCAAACCATGACTGACAAACAGAGAAATCTTTGATGATTTTAGTTTCTAGATTGTACTTTAAGAATATTTTTACGGTTGTTATTTTATTGATCATGTAAAATGTTTACTGTTGTGAATGTCATCCAAGCAATAAATGGAGCGATATTGCTCGGTCATGTCAAAATAAAAGCGTTTCTGTCTAAGCCAACATGCAGAGCCCACTGTAAAAAAATCTCTTAACAACTTTTACATTTCCGGAAACAGGGGCGCCAGAAACATCCCGTGAATTAAGTTTTTTTCATGTAAAATTACCTTTTATCGTGTTTTTCTTGTATATTTGCAATGATGTTTTTGTTACTGCAAATCTCTATAAAGGCAGTAACGTTTTTTTGACATACAGTCACAGTCATTACAGAACTCAAATTCTGTAAAATGACAATTTTTTACAGTGTGTCCTGTCTAAAAACAGCCCCAAATATAACTTAAAAGCAATAAATAAACGTATTTTAATTCAAAGGAAAGATTTCATAGCAGAGCTCTATTTTTAATTGTCTTCACATAATATCTTAACGCTTTTACGTCAGTGAAATGTTTTCTGATTTCCAGTTCTTTCTGTCTTTCCAGTTCTTTCCAGGTGTGCTCTAGCCAATCGTTTTTTTCTAAATGACAGAAATGTATAAAACCGATCAGAACTTATTTCAACTGTGACAAGGCAAAAAATACAGGAAACGTAAGATAATCCGTCTCCATTATTGAAATATGCTAATGTGTGTATCACTATTTGCTGGCAGGGTCCCGTCTAATGGTTCACAGGGGCCTAATAGATTTGCTCTACGCCTCTGGCTGAATGGCTTCACATCAAAACATAAAGGCCGGTGAAGAGCAGATCAGAGGCTCTACCACTGCAGGTTCACATTAATGAATCATAGTCCAGGAGAGCAGATAGCTCAGTAAGAGCACCACTCCGTGAATGAGAAGAGCATGCTTGAAAACCAGCTTCCAGCATCTCTGCTGACTGCTATTGATGTGCCTTTGATCAAGGTATACTCTCAACTTTAGCAGTGGCTAATTTATAACTTTGTACAAGTTTTTGAGAAAGTATGACCATGATTCATTAACAGAAAATCTGTGATAAAATATGGATTTTCTTATTCAAAGACCTCAAGTAAACTTAAAGTGAGATACGTGAATTGACAGAAAATATTGAGAAACAGCTTTTACATGACAACAACATGATCTGCAAATGCATTGTCATTTTTCATTTAAATGTAATCCTTTCGGATCAGGGTTTTTCTACAGAACTGTTGTACATTTTTCCTGTTGTTTGCCTGTTAAATTTCTAAAATAAATTCAAGATGTACTTGACAAGCAAAATTACCTAAGATATAAAGTCAAATTTGATCAAATGAATTATCAAATATCTAAATTTAATGATCAAAACCGCCAGTGGCTTAAGAAAAATAATACAGTTTGAATTACGTTTGTTGAATTGAAGTGAATTACTGCAAGTTTTAAATCAAGTTCATTGAATAAATTAGAAACTTAAATAAAGTTTAAAAAATATTTGTTCTTAAAACAAGCAAAAATATCTGACAATGGTGTAAGCATAAGTTTACTTAATTTTGAGAAAATTGTTTTTTATTATATATATTTTTTTATATCTTGGGTGACTTTGCTTAATGCATCCTGATGTAAGAAGTTTTAAATAGACAAGACAAATAGTAAAAAACTAAAATGGTTACTTTTGAAAAAATACCACCTCTCTCTGCAATAAGCTCACAATCTGAGAAACTTCTCCTGTCTGTAACAATGTGCGCAGCGAGCATTTCAAAACAAACATAAGATTCAGCCTCGTATACTGTAACTTGCAGTTCAAACAGTGAGTATGAAAATCAGATTTCTCTGCAGTACGAGCGAAGCTTAAGTTCTCTCTTCTCTACACTTCAACCCGGTCTGATTAGCATGCACATCAGCTCTGACGCTATAGAAAAACAAATCTGCAATCTTCCAGACAAAGGCCTGCGCGGAGCCGAACCATTTCCCCACAAGCTCCTAATGAATTTCTGTTAACAGAGCTGTGTTTACCATTTTCCCAGAGCTTTTAAAATGAAAGCGAGAATAAACAATTTCCCATTTCGGTTTTACCGCATCAATGGGTCATATTAAGACTCCGTACACAGACAGACAAATTAATTTATTGATTGTGTAGTAAATATGTATATGGAGGGCATCAGCTGTCCATGGCTACGCATGCAATAGTGAATTTTAGGTAGCTCTTATTATGACAAGAATTGGCTAAACTTTTTATAAAGTTGTGCTTTTAGCAGACGAGATGAACCTAATAATGTCTAATAAGAATTCAGGGTGTCTCTTAAGCAAAAAAGAACAGAAAGCATATTTTCAAGCATGTTTTTTTATGGGGGTTTTTCTGACGTATTAGTCAGAAGTTTGTTTATGAATAGTTGAAGAAAGTGTGAGGCACAGCAGACCCTTTTACTTGATTCCATGTTAACTGAGAAATAAGAAGTCATTAAATATTAATTTGGTTATCTCTAGCTTGCTTGGATTTAGGTCATTAGACCTGACGTTATGGAAGGCTGTCTGAAATCAGTTCCCTTCGGCAACGGTTTCAGACTCCATTGCCAGAGGTAGTCTGCATTAAGTGGTATTTAAGGTCTTGTGTGAAGATTTCATAACCATTAACAATTATTAGTAATGCACGCTTTGCACTATACACATAAGTCCTGCAAATGAATGGCAACTGTTACCGAGGACAACAATCAAAGCCAAGTACACTGAAGTGTTCAAACCTTCTAATTACACTCTCACAGGCAGGAAAAAGTCATTAATTGGGTTCACAATGAGTTCATCAGTTCTCCTGAAGTGCCAAGAAAGTCAGCAGATTATAACCATGCTGTCTGAAAATAAGTTCTTGTCATTATCTTTAACTGAGACAGACGTCTGCTCTACTGGAGAACAGAGTTCTGGCTGTTCTGTTTGAAAAACAAAACGCATTCAGTATGTAAGTAATAATTACGACATATTACGAAGTAATTCATGTGCGAGAGTTGGCAGTTGAAAGGATTAGGATGATATAGGATTAAAGTAGGGCCGTCACATCCAGATAAAAGTTTGTGTTTACATAATACATGTCTGTGTACTGTTGCATATTATTTTTGTATTAATAAACACATACACATGCATGTATACATATTTTGGAAATACATGAATTTATTTATATTTACCAATAATTAAAAATAATTTTTATACTTTTATTAAATATATGCATGTATGTTTTTATTAATGCAAAATTAATATGCACAGCACACAGACATATATATATTATGTAAACACAAACTTCTATTCTGGATGCGATTAATCGTTTGACAGCCCTAGATTAAAGTTATTAAGAGTGTTTTTATGTTTGTAATAAAAGTCATTGTGTCTTGAAAATGAACTCGTAGAAATATTTAAGTAAACTTAAATTTATGTCAATTTTATTTTGAAAAGGCATCTCTCCTAGTTCATACATTGCTCACAGATGTAAGCATTAGTTGTGTCTCATCTTTCTAATACACTGTAACCTCTTGTACTCCCTGATTATCTTTAATCACTTGCAGGTGTTTTGCTGTCTTTATATTTGCCCTCGTGATTGGCTGATTGCTGTTGCCCTGAGCAACGCTGAGGTGCACACAGGTGCACTATTAACATCAACACTGTACATTAGACTGACATCTTAACACCGCATTGCTCTGAAACATCTCATAAAATACTATAGAAATTTTCATAATTTTCAATATTCAGGTTTATTTCCCCATATAGGAAATATATGTAGTATAGATGCACAGAAAGAGTTCAGTTTCGTTGGTTTGGGGGTTATTTCTTTTCTTTCACTTTTAGTCCATAAGATTAAATCAAGTGTATCTAAGGAACTAATTGCTATCTATTCCGCTCTTAAACCTATTCAATGTCAAAAGCCTTCTTTCGCAGATTTGAAACTTTCCCGAGTCTGAATCTGCCCTTGTCTGAAACCGTATAATTTGGCTTTAGATGTGCTTGTCTTGTAGAAATGAATCGTGAAAAATTTCCTAATAAGATCTAGACCGGTTTGAAAGCGATGAATTTGTTCATTGAGGGAAATAGAAAAAATGAAGAGAGAATTAATGATGTCAGAAGAGATATGAAATATCAGACATGTGGATGGTAAAAAGAGAAAGACAAATTAAATAGTGAGAGGTGAGACTTGAAATGAATTCTTCATCCACTCTTTTAGCTTTTCTCAGCGAGAGAGACAGAGAGTTTTTCTGTGGTCTGAGCCCTGTCTTTCTTTTTAAACACGGGGGAACATTATCTGACAGTCACATTTTATTGTCAGGATGTGTTCCCCTACTATGATGGGCAAATCTAGCAAGCATAGCAAGGAAAAAAAATAACCTGGATCTGCTTGCTGTGTTTTAAAAAGTCAGCGGTGTAAATCTGAGACATGTATTAACTTTCTAATTTATGGAAAGCAATGGGAACAGTACTGTATATGTGATGGCAACATTCTCAGCTGTATATCGTCCCAGATATTACCACCCAATCAGTATACTTTGAAAAATAATCTTCAAATGTTCTCCTCTAGCCATGTTTTGCTTCTATGAAGTTAGTCCCACAGTACTGATGAATAAATGAAACTGTACAGATCAAAAATGTTTTGAGATTCTTTGAAAATGGCAGGCTATGAGACGTCACCCCGGCATGACAGCTGAAAATGAGCTCAGATGAGACAAGTGTGTGGAGAAGCTTTGACTTTCAAGAGACAGCTGATGATGTCTGATGTAGAGTGGGACTGACCTCCATTCTTATCTTTACAGATTTTATGTTGTTATGTTTTATGTAATCTGGGTTTAATCAAGTAAATTCAAGTATATTAGATTATCATCATTATTTAATTGAAAAACTGAATCAATAAATCAACTAAACATTTTTAATTTATTTAGATATTATTCATTCATTTACATTTATCTGTTCAAAATACAAAAATGTTCATTTGAAACAAGTATCTACAATTTCAGCGGCAACAAAATAAAATTATAAAAAGTCATCCAATCTGTATTCCAGACCGCCGTGTGGGGCTGGGTTCTTCATGGCTTATATGCAGGATGGGTCAGATCCATCAGTTCCCCTGTGAGGCAGAACCAATGTCTTGCATCTCAGATTTAGTGCTGTGGAGGAGTTGAACGTGAGACATGAAGGAGACGGAACACAGGCAGAGGGGGTCTGTTGCGTGTTTCAGTGGGATAACAGAAGCTTACAGTCGAGTAGTAAGTGATTTACAGTAATCCAGCCATGATGTCACCATTCCATCAACAAACAGAGGACTTGACAAAGAAACTGTGAGGCATAAACAAACAGGATTAAACAGCTTCTTCGTGATTGAAGCTTTTTTTGTAGTAATACTCTTGCACAATGAATGTGTTACGTTAATATAACTAGGGACTAAATGTGTCCAAAGTAAGTTAAAAGTTGGATACAATTCAGAAAGAAACACAAGTGTTGAGATTGGAATAATACAAGTCTGCTTTAAATCCTTGGATGGTCTGGAGTCTTTCACATCCTTGATTAAATCCGATTTAATTCCAGATAATTCCCAAAAAACTTAATCAATCTCCCATTGATTTGTAAAGAAGTGAAAAAAGAGCAAAGGTTAATCAGATGGTAATCTTCTAAAAGAACAATGTTACTTTTTGTGTCCTTTCTTCATTTACTGGAAATGCAGAGAGTATGGCAGATATTCAGATGGCTGGCAACAAAATTCCATTATATTAAACTCCTAACTTCATCCAGTTCTTGCACGTATTTTAGTAGTTTGTGGTGAGTGGGTACCCCCTGGTGGCCACTGCATGAATTGTATCTAAAATAAAAAACGCATCTACACTGTACAATCTACACTCTAAAAGATGTAACGGTAATTTTACGTGAAACAATTTACACTCAGAAAAATTAAGGCAGTGAAATCACTGAAATATACTGTTTAAATTGTGTAAATGTAAGTAAAAAATAGGTAAATGTGAGTAACTCAAATATTTCTATTAGAATTAACCAAAAATTTAAAATATAATTTTTAATTAAATACTTGTTTTTTTCATTAAATAAACTTAAATAATAAATGTAAATTTTAAAATTAACTGTCGGATTTTTAATCTTTTTTTAATATGTCCCACTGAAAAAATCAGTTAAATGATTTTAAAAGATTTTATTAAGTTAATATAACTGTTTATTTTTCTGATATTTACAAAGCCACATGAATAATTTTTATATAAACATTCTAAAATAAAATATATAAGTCTCATAAGTTTAAAAAATATATAAGTCTCATTAATAAAAATATAAAGGGAAACTGCATGTTTAATCAAATTGTCATAGTCACAAGCCGCAGTGCCCCCGCAAGGTCACTAGAGGGCACTCTCCACATTGACCCGGACTGCCATATACACTACATTTCCCATAAGCCTTTGGACTCTGTATTACATTCACTGTGTCTAGTTACCTCTTGCACCTGTCTCTGTATAACCCGGTTCATTCAGTCAGTCATTGCGAAGTCTTGTTTGTTGTTTCACACTGCAATTTTGAGCGTTTGTTGGATTATTGTGTTTGATTTGGGATTGTTTATCGTTTCTAAACCTCTGCTGCCTGCCCCGGTAGACCACTGCCTGTTTATCATTGCCTATACCGTTTTGTGGATTAAAGCTGCATTTGGATCTTCTACCCTTGAGTCTCGGAGCAGTTCGTGACACAAATTTAGATTAGTATGTGGCCAGATGCAACTTGCAAAAAATGTAATTTAAAGATGTATGCTACCAATTATTTTGGCATTGATTTACATGTACAGATGACATTTTTTCTATGGTCCCAAAGGCGGGGTCCGTTTAAATATAACTTAGATAGGGTGAATATGAATGATAAACCACCCGCACATGCAGTTTCCTTATTTCCATTAATTCATTGTCATCATTTGCCCTGTAGGATGTTTTTGACCGTGATTTTTGTCTTCGCCACCTTTCAGTATGAGTCACAGGGGCGGAGCTACGGGTGGGCCTGGGCGGGCCTAGGCCTACCCAGTCAGAGCCAAGAAAATTATTTTTAATATAATTTTTTAACCTTAATTCAAAATTTTATTTGTATGAATTAAATGAAAACATTTTAATTGTTTGTTTATTAATAATAATATCCAAATATTAGTAAGAATGTGCTCACGCGACGTCAGTTACGTTACGGCAGTTACGCTGCGCGCCAATATCGTCTGTAGATTCTCTTTCAATGATCATGTGAACATGGCTAAACAAACAGCTATCCATGTGGCAATTTTTCAAAAAGCCACGTCTAGATAAAGAAGCTGAAGAAACAAATGAAGGTGAAATACAGATATTCAGAGTCAGCCGGCTTCCGAATTAGTAACTTAAATCAAATTTGTCCAACTCCAGGTCAGTCAGCGATAGAAGAACAGTAAATATCCGATTACCGTAATTGATGGAAAGCCACGCTCCTTCCGTTCTTATTGGTATGAACAGTTTAAATGGATTGAATATAGCAATACAAAAGGTGCCATGTTTTGTAAAGCATGCAGACATTTTCCTGAGGTACACACCGAGTTTATTAAAGTCATAAATGAGTCATAAATATAAAATTAAACAAACATGAATTATTCATAAATTACTCCATTCCCAAGACGTTAAGGTTTAACTTCAGAAACTGATTTAGGATGATGTAACCCCAGGTTCTTACCAAACATTACGTAAGACTGTACGGCCGTATATTAAAGCAACGACTGGAATTCTGACTCGCCAAACATCTCGCGTTCACTTCAAAGAGCCTTCAGTTCATCTGCAGGTGACTTTGCACGCTATGTTCCTGCAGTGAGAAATTGAGATAGAAAGAGATTTTACAAGCACAGTAGGACTTCACATCTGAAATGACATTTTGAATGAACATTTTGTAATCAGCTTCTGTTTAAGTTTCTTGTCAAATTTGAAAGCCAGGTCCTTCTCACATCTTCATACAAAGTCATCTAAAGCTTTAGTCGAAATACACAAAGCACAGATTTGACTTTCAGGAGACTTAACTGAGGTTCATCTTTCCTCAGTATTTTCTAGGATTCTTTTTCAGAAGAAATAAAGGCAATTGTTGACATCTAGAGTTATGAAAATAAACGTGGATAGCTGTGTTAAGCAAATATGTTCTCTGTTTTTTTCAATGTTGTCTATGAGAATCAATTGAGATCCCTTTTGTTATTTTTCTTGCCTATTGTAGGGTATCGTTTAGCACTGAAAATGTGTCATTTGATCAGTCTCATATTAAAAAACAAAACACAATATAGAATACTAAAATATAGTCAGAGATATGAGACCTCTGGACCAAGAACAAAGCCATCCTTTAATATCTAGCATGCATCAGCAGCAAATATCCAAATTAAGTTTAATGAGGCTTAAACCTCTTTGCCTATTATATGATATAATGAGGCTTTTAAAAAGAAAAATGTATACGTCATATGTCACGCGATAAGTGCAGTTTTTGGCTCCTTGCATAAAAGCACCCAAGTTTCAGAAGTTTTAGAGCGTGATATGATTCATTTAGTTCCACACTTTGCTAATGGAGCGAATTATTCATTTATTGGAGACCTTTAGCCAACACAACCTACAGTAGCCTTATTATAGAAACCTGTGCTGAAGGGCATAATGCTGAGTCCATTTGAACCCAGAACCTTTTGAGCTCTTTAAAAATGAGCTTTTAAGAGCAATAAAGAGCGAGTTAGAAGGGACAACAATGTTGTGAACTCTTTTTAATATCACAGCAAAGCAAAAATGCATATTGACAAATGTATAACCATATTTGCTCTTCCATAATGTGCTTTAGCAGGTAGCTTACAGAACGACTGATAATATACAGTGTGAGCTTTTCTTTACCTTCATTCATCTGCTTACAGTGTCTTTGCAAAATAGTGTATATACTGTATGCAGCTTTTGAAGAATTCTTAAGCTGTGTGAAAACCCTACAAGGCATTATCATAGTGAGCTAGCCTGCTCAAGACAATATAAAACTGTTTAGTGATTTAATTAATGCACATTTAAAGATAAAGTGGATAATATTATATATTTATATCATTTTATTAAAACGTCTTAAGAGCCTGAATATTGTCAGTAAAATTGGTGGTGGTCCATTTTGACTTGAGCCAGTTACAAACCAAAACACCTTTATTACCACTAGATGGCAGAAAATCCTTACAAAATATGTTGCGTGGCAAGAAAACAGATATCTTGATATCTGTTAGAATTATTAAAATGTTCAGTTCTGAAATTATTTATTGTGACGCAGTGCTGTGTGTTTTTTTATTTTACATGCAAGGAATCGTTGTTTCATTAATTGAAATGATTTCTTTACTCTTTTACTTTAAAAACAGTTTTATCTGTTTAATTAATTTCAAATACCACATGCTTTCCAGACTGTTTTTATCATCAGTCCCGTTTGTTTTGACCCATGACCCCAAGTAACTCATTCAAACAGACACATCTGAGTCCAAAATCTTGATATTATTTGCCACAATGAGCTTTTTCCAAAAAGGCTCATATATTGCTTGTCTCCTAAAGTCTAAACGTCACGTCAGCACACAGATTACATTTGAAGCTTTTATGAAGTTTGTTCCACGGGGTGTCATCCTAAACGTCATAATTTCCAGCTTGATTGATTTAATGTTTTTTTCTTTGTTCTTTAGAGCAAGTGAGACATTCTTGTTATGATTTTTATGTTATGAAAACATAATTATTACTGTTATTATACAATTATTATTGCACTATTAATTATAACTTTATTTACATACATTACATTATACAAAAAAGAATTGTTAACCAGGATCTCATCTTTAATTTTCAACATTTTAATTTCCTAAATGTGATGTTGTGATTTTTACCTTTTAATTTCTTATATCATATCATGTCATCTTATGCAATACATTTAGAGTTTATCATGACATCAAATGTACTGAATATTTTGGGAAAAAAACAAAAATATAATTTTCTCAGCGTTCTGATGTTAATTCTGTTTGCCTCTACAGTACAATACAAACCGAATCCACAGCTTGATCCATTCACAGCAAGAGTCTCTACAACTGTATATATGAAGTGAATCGTTGCTCAGATTGTCAGTGATTATTCCCGAAATCCAGCCTGAAAACCAGCAAACATCTGGTTCAGCAGTAGTGCGGATTGTCTGGGAATTAAAGTGGATTTACATTTGTGATTTGTGTTTGTAGTGGAGCCATCATTATCCGTCATCTGGATAATAAGATGATTTGAGAGTAAAATGTATTGATTTCGAATCGAACACGTGATGATAGAGGTGTGGGGAGGATGAATGAGTAAAACCGTGTAATATACCTACTGAGGCTTTAATCCAAAACTCATCTTTGAATGAAACAATCTCGTGTGTGTTCCATTGGCAGAACATCTGCATGAGAATGCTATATAGAAAGAGGCTGCAGGTGTAATAGAATAGTGGCTTTATTTGTATGCAAAATGTTTATGTCCTGTATTTCTCTTTGGGGGTATAGCGGTGTAATAGCGTTCGAATGAGTTTAATATTTTATCGCCATTTTTCATGGCTTTGTGCTAAGAATGGTACATTTGGGGTTTTGTAGATCACTTTAAACCTGTGCAAGCTTTTCAGAGTCTGTGTTCGTGTTTAATGCACAGATTAAAGGATTAGATGAAGCATTTAAAGCAACACTGACTGGACAGATAGCAATAAGGACCACCACAACATTTTTACACTTTGCATCATTTGCATATGTTTTTTATTCAAACTGACATTATTTATTCACCCTCAGGGGGGTCAAAACCTGTGAAACACAAGAAGATATTTTGAGAAATGTCTCAGTGGTTTTGTGTCTATACAATGGATGTCAATGGGGGCCGATGTTGTTTGGTTACCAACATTCTTCAAAATATCTTTTTTGTGTTCTGCAGAAGAAAGAAAGTCATACAGGTTTGAAATGACATGATGTTAAGTAAAGGGAAGAGAGAGTTTTCATTTTTGGGGTGAACTATCCCTTTAAACCATGTTCATGATTGCATGGTCCATGGACACATAGTGCATCCTGCAAAGCATGATGGGTAGAAAAAACCAGCAGACTCCTTCCATTACAAAGAAATTTACATTAGGTATAAACACGTACTTGAGGTGACAGGTCCAGTATTTTGGGGATTTAAGGGAAAAACTCAGTTCAGGTTCAATAGTGTCTGTTGTGCAACCTGCAGGTGCGTAACTTTTGCTTCGGGTTGAGTGTTTGTTTTTACTTTTTGCGACATAGAACAATGCAGGTGTCTTCATCAGTTGCTCATTTCATTTTAGGAACAGCGTTTATGGCCGTCTGCTGAGCTGTTTCATACAAATCAACGGTTAAGGTGGCAGTTTAACTGCTTGGCTTAGCTGGCAGGGTATAGTGCAGTTTACAAAGACCTTACACTGCATTTCATTATAGAGACCAACCTTTTTATAACATCCGTTTCTGCTTTTGGACATCTTTAACAGAAAATAAATATTTTGTGCTTTATTTGTTTGTGTTTTATTTGTTTGTTTATTATCACTGTACAGTAACAAGGCACGGCGGTCACAGGAGCTGAATTTGAGGCTCATTTTAGATGTCAATAGGTCCCATTACACATCATCTGCAGAAGAATGTTCCACTTTGAAAATTGTATTCAGTTGTATTTATTATTTATAATTCCAACCCTCTTTCCTTCAGCGGCATGACTGGTGATTACTCATTCAGTTTTCTGCTAGTGTTTTAAATGTCCCGCAGTGGTTCAGGAGCGTGCACGTGTCCAGGGCAGCCGAATGCCTCTGTGTATGGTCAACAAGTGCATCACCTCAGGGCCCACATGACCAGGGGCGGAATGGGAAGCAAAAACTGCCCTGGAGAAAACCTGCCCATTTCTTTCGAGGGGGGGGGTGGGGGTGTTGTGTTTGATTGCATTGGCCCTCCACCATTTCTGTCGACGGGGGAGGGGGGGCATGGGGTGTTGTATGAAACATGTCATTGTGTTACATGTATACGTGTCCGTCTCGCTAATGCCTTCACGTTGCGTGCATTCATGTTAATAACGTCCGTCTGACTGGCCCAAGGGTCCATTCCGGCCCCATACATTAGCGGCACACCGGGAAAGGTTCCGATACTCCAGATGGCCGGTACGGCCATAGGCCGTTGGTGGGATGGCCGTTCTGGACTTTGACTGAATGTCCTTCTGGTCAGTCCGCCCCTGCACGTGACTATTTTCCCAGATCTTTTCAGGTCACTCTCAGCCTGAAACACACTTCCTGCGATTGAGAGGGAGAAAAGCACATTTATAGACTATTATTTTAAGCCGTGGGTTTTGAATGTTTCAAGGGTTTACATGATAAGGTAAGCAAGAACAGCATCCCTCAACTAAAACCAGTTTCTAGTTCTTTTTCATGATTTATGCATTTACGTTTGTGACCTCATAATAACTAAAAAACCTGATTAAATATATATCATCTATAATCATTTGTCAACTTGAAAAAAAGCCAATAAGATCTTAATATTAGTGTAAAATAAACTTTACTTTACATAGAGTGGAGATTGGGGCAAGTTGTCACATGTATAATGTATTTCGCTGCTGTTCTTCTGAAACCTCGTATCACCATATTTCGTGATTTTTATTTTGTGTCATAAATCATTATTATTAGTCACCCATGTTTGTCACTAGGTTTTGCAAATATCAAACCGATACAAACTATTAAAAAGTGCTTGTCAACTTTGACAGCACAGTATTTAATTATTTAAAAAGTACTGTTTTTTTCCATTAGCTGAAAAACTTTGGACATCCGATGTTTCGTAAGGATATGCATACAGTACGATACGTATAATACAAGTATCATATGGATAAACCTTTGAGTCTTAAGTCTAATCAGACCAGACGCTTGTTTTCTCTAGCAGTGATTTTATGGGGCATGTTGTCACAAAAGGTTAAAGGTTATTAAATGAACTTGAAATCATCATTTTCCTGGACATAATGGTTTAAACTGCTATTTTGTATCCATTACTGACTTGATAATAAAGAAACCCTGAAAATGATTCACTGTAGTGAGTATATTGTACATCTAAATTTAGTTCCTACAGTACACTATACATTTAACCCTAAAACCTTTAAAACGTGCCTGTCCATTTAATTTGTCAACTATACCCACAATCAGTTCATGACGGTGAAACTGAAAATGGAGTTGTGCCAGAGGCAGGTAATGTTTCTTTGTGGACAGAATTAATTGAATGGGCTGATGTCAGGACACACCGTGACATCTCGGCCGAGACTTTAAATGAATTGTGCAATTTCTTCAGTGCCCCAGGGAGAGGTGCTAAATAATGGCCATTTTCAGCCATCAGCTGATGGGGGTTAAGATCATTGACATTGCTTAAAACCCAGATCAGGTCTTTTGGCCAATTTGACCACTTTTATCAAATCAGAGGAACGTCTGTTATTCCAGTGCAATGGACCTCTGAGTATAACAATTATGTAAATTTGCCAGTCATTATTTTAGCTTTCAATTCATAATCTTTCTTACATTACTTTAATTATTTTTCCTTCCTATTTTGTAGATGCTGACTCCAGATATCTGGAGAGACATCAGAACTACATTGGAATGCAAAGCCTCAGCACTTGCATTTAAGCAGAAGAGAAGCTCTCATCGCCATCACCCCACTGTTTGATGATGTACCAAGAGGAATCATGTGGATAGACCATGAGATCACAAATAAAACATGAATATGTATGAATTAATCCAGCCACAGCAGCAACGTGTGTGTGCATCTACATGATCTGACCTAAAACGGTTTTATCCTATAGCACATTTCCTTTATAATTTATTGACATACTTGCTTATATGAGTTTTTAAGGAATAATATGAAAACACATGTGCACACAAAACAACATCTTTGTTAAATATCTTCATTCTATAAATTGATTTAAAAGTTTTTCCTTATTTAATTTTAATGGTCTTGCTAAATGTAATGGTCCTTACTAAATAAAAATGTTTAAATATACCATTCTTTCTCTACATGTTTTAAAGTGAAACAACACCAAAACTGTAAGAGCAATGCAATCCATTATTTATGACTGATGTGGACTTAAGATCAGCATGATGAAATATACAAACTAAACCTCTCTTTTTGCACTTCTTGTCTTATAAATCTTACAGCCCAAAAAAGCATTCAAATAACACTCAATTCCCAGTCAAATTTTCTTTGGGAATTTTACGAATTTAGTGGTGCATAAATAAATTAATTTAATCCAATAACAATTTAAAGTCCCAGTGAAATTCAAAATTGCAATGCCTATTTTTTCATGAAATATTGCAGCATTTATTGTAAATACTTTATCAATGTGGGTCATTCTTTTTTTTTTTAATTCGTGTGCTCTCATAATCTTTAGTTCAAGTCTGAAATTGCACTTCCTTCCTGTAATGACTATCCATCTTAAATGACTTATGTTAGACGGCTTGGGAGCCGGCTCATTTCAAAATGCAACGGCTGTTTTTGTACATCCAATCAAATAGCAGAAAAAGACGAAAGCCACGCCCACTATTTTTCTCATTAGAAATTCTATTTCACTCGGAAATGCGTCAAAATCCGGAAGTAAAAACCATCGCAACTTCCGGTTCACGGGGACTTTAAAATATAGAGGGACAGGGAAACTATATATTTTTTCTTCATAATGATCATAACAATTTATATTAATCTAGTATTTCAATTAGAACGCACCTCAAAATAATGACATGATTGCTTTAATACATAATATCAAATGCTTTATTGAGTACTGTTTCGCTGTATGGTAATAGTTCTTTGGTAGGCCTAATTTCAGCTGTCCCAACTGGACCTATATTATATTCATCTGACTTTTTACTAAACTATACCTTATGCGTCTTTCTCAGGGTGTTGATATTTAATAGAACTTCTCTTGATGTCAATGCAGACAGGGGCATTGCCTTCTCACAGTCGGACTGGAATGATGCCATCTCCCCTCTAAATTAGACGTGGACCAATGGAGATGGCTCTACTCTGCCTAAAACTTGAATTAATAAAAAGCAACAAAGCGATTTAAAAACTACCTTTGATAATGAAAAACAAAAAGACAATAAACGTTTAAAGAACAAAAATACAAGCATTCGTCTTTTAAAAGCTGAAATCCACTTCACAGACCACCTGCGTGGGAAATGAAATCAGGAGCTGAGGGGCAACCTGCCCTGACAGGATTTCAGAACGCTTGTATGTATAATTTTCTTCGCTGTAGATGACAGGGAAATAGCCACTCTGCTTGATTACAGGAGTGTCTGATGAGACTAGACAGGTGAGGAGGATACCAGGTTGTATACAGGTAGAAATGAAGCCACTTATGTTATCTATTTTATCACACGCTCCTATGAATAAGAAAGAGTCTGATCGATACATATCTTTCAGGAATCTTTTTGTTAATGTATTTCCATGCTGAGGCTGGTCTGATATGATATGTTTTGGTATATAAAAACCAGCTTGGCCAGAGGAGACCACCTTAACCCATTGGTTTTATTGTGGGGATGCATTCAAAATACAACACGGCTCTTGTAGGGTACATAAACTATCTTTTAGAAATCTTTGAAATACATGCACCAGGAAAACATTATTATGAGCTATATTTAGTCATCTTGTTCTCTTTACGTTTCATCGGCTAAGAGATTAAGCAAAACATCGCCTAGCAACTCTTGAACGCATTGCCCTTTGTACCAAGGACAGTCTGATTCATCTGAAATAAATGAAAATGGAAAAGAAGAATCATACCATTATTTGTAACTGGGGCAAATTCTGATATCTAGTGTATATGATTTATTTGTATGTCCCATGCATTGCACTTGTTCCTTTTGAAATCCCGTACGAACCTTTTAAAACCGTCTAAGCATACAGAAAACCAGGATGATCACAATCAAACTAGTGAATGTTTATATTAGTGATTTATGTGCAAACCCCTTGAGTGAAGAGTTGAGATTTGCATGCACCACTCAGCAGTCGAATAGCATCTATGTGTTATTATTTTGTGTTTTATGAAGTGTAATATTTTCCGTCTGCGTACTAGTTCTAATTTGCAGTGTATTATTTCCTTTGGATTTCTCATTTGTTTTACATTATGAGCTTCCATTTGCATGGAATGTGTTTCCAACTCAAGGAGGAACAGAAGTGTGGCGAGGCAACATTTTTTTGCTAGCAGTGTGTGCACTTTCGTATTTAATGAAGCCCTGGAGAAAGAGAGGCTGGAAGAGTGTTTCCCTGCGCTTTTTTTCGCCAAACATCAGTAGTGTTACAACAAGAACACAGGGTAAAACCGTGCAAATCAAAGCTTTTTCCAACTTCAGCTCTCCTTTTAGGCTTTGAAACATACTTTTTTTCTAATTTTCACTACTTTTTCTAATTAGCTTACTATTACTTACTACTAACTAAATGCAGCAACGCATCCAACTATTTTGTTATGCCACCAAGGTGGTATTATTTAGCATTCTTAATACACATGGCTTCCTGCAAGCTAACTACATTATGCGTAATCCACACCACAAGAACTAAAACAAACCAATGTAGTGTTATGTATCCTGAAAAATGCAGCCCTTTCCATGTATGCCATCCAAGGTAAGTTGTAGAATAACGGGAGAAAGTTTATCAATTGTCTTTTGCAACACTGCTTTTCATTCCTCTACCCTATTTTTTCAATAGTCTCAACCATAACCAGATGTGTTTTTTGCAATCGTTGTAATAATGTAATGTCATTTTGGCCTTGTTGATATGATTTGATACAGTGTTCTTTTGGTTCCCTTCTGCTATAACACCCCATCAATAGAATTCAACTGTATTCCAATACAGACACAGAGACCATTATAGTTTCCTTTAAAACCGATACAATTCTCATTATAACCAGTGTTGGGCAAGTTACTCTGAAAAAGTAATTAATTACTAGTTACTAATTACATATTCAATAGTGTAATTAGATTACTTTACAAATTACTCTCTCCAACAAGTATTTAATTACTTATTACTAATTACTTTCTATATCCTATATCAACCTTGATTAGTTAAGTGATTCAAAGAAAGACATGAAACGGTTCTTTTCATTCATTCAAATAAATAATATAAAACTACATAAAGTAGTATTATTAACCAAAGTATTACAAATGTGAGAATTATACATTAAAGCACGGATTTTAAAGTTAGACTTTGAATTTTGATGTCCATTCCTTGCACACACACGTATATTACACAAAGTATTTAGTTTAATTACATCAGAAGTAACTGTAATTAAATTACAGAAAAAACCAGAGTAATCCCTTACTTTACTTTTTCAAGGGAAAAGTAATTAAATTACAGTGACTAATTACTTAGTAACTAGTTACACCCAACACTGATTATAACCATTAAAAGGATAGTTCACCCCAAAATGAAAATTCTGTCATCATTTAGAATGTTGGTAACCAAAAAACCGTTGGTCCCCATTGATTTATATTGTATGTAATATAAGTCAACAGTTTTCTCTTATATCTTCTTTTGTGTTCTGCAGAAGAAAGCAAGTCATACGTGTTTAAAATGATAAGAGGGTGATGACAGAAATGTCATTTTTGGGTGGACTACCCCTTTAAATATATTCTGACTTGGTTTTTTTTCAACAGGCAAGTCCTGTCCTAAGGAAAATAGCGCATTCAAATCACGGTTATGTTTAAGAAGAAGTCAGTAGACGATATTAAAGTCGATTTTGAAGGGAAACATGAGTTGCACAATATTGTACATTATGAGCTATAGAGTAGGCAACTGAGCAAGTAGCTTTAAATTTTAAGAAAAATATATTTTCACCTCCCAGTCAGGACATTTTCAGAAAGGACGCAAAAATCCCTTTTTCCACACCTCCTTAAGAAGAGAACAGAGGAGAGGCGGGACAACGGAACTGACGTCACGGGCATAATGTAAACTGTTGAGACGATCCATGGTAACAGACTCTCGAGCAGCAGTGCAGCAGCACCGCACAGACACCAGCGGACACACGCGATCCGACAGAAATGCCTCGAACCCGGATCACGCCTGGACCGGCTCTCGCTTTCTGCAGAAACCCGGCGCTCAAGCGCGCATCGGACGCGCGGACGGCCTTTTAAACGCGCCGCGCGGCTCGTCAGATATGTCAGGAATCCCTTCAGTGCACCTGATGTACCGTGTCTATTTCTGAAAGCGGCAAGTAAATGGACAGAATGTGCGGTGTCTCTCGCTTCAGATTGTTGTCTTGATTTTGTTAATAACAGACTACAATGCGAGCAGACGATGTGGCGATTTTAATCCGGGTGAAATAATGACTTTTACGGATTAACGCCTGACTGTCACTGTATTTATTTTTTATTAATCGGCATCGGAGACAAGAAATAGATCGTCAGCCATCTGCCTTTACAATTCATTTTTATATTACAGTCATAGTACAATAATATCGTGAAGATGGCGACTGGAGCGGGCTGGCAGCATTACTACAACCCCGCTGGCAGCGCATCGACTGGATCGGGGAAATATAACAGCACTTCAACATCCACCAACACGTCCTTCCCGTCGGGTTTAACCCTCGAGTACACACAAGACCTCCATCTGAAGATGAGCAAGAAGATAGCACAGTTGACCAAGGTAATCTTGTGCGCTTTGTGGAGATGCGTAACGCAGGTTGCGCGATGCGCGTAATTGGAGGGGAGCTGGAGAGATCCCGGTCCAAATGAATACAGGCTGGATTTAAACCAGGTTACTTTATGTGATATGCAAGTAAATGCGTAATGACATCATAAAGTAGGAATTTCTTATTCACTGCTTATAAATTGTGACATAATTATGGAGTCTTGACTTCATTTATCAACCTCTCCTGTAGCACCAGTTTATTTTAAGAGAGGCCTGTAAGCATAGTCTCCTTCTCTTTTATTCAACAAGGTTTAAAGTCTCACAAACAAGAGAAGTGCTGTGAAATATGACCAATTTTATTGAATGATCCAGAGACCAGAGTATAGTTTAGTACAGAGCCTCTAAAGGGACATGGTGGTGTGAAGAAATATATCAAAACTTTTGTGTTCTTTCGCAAAGGCGTTTGAGTCTATGTACAGTGTGATCTTGTGTAGTTAGGTTGATTAAAATGATGTCAAAAGAAGGTCAGGCTGGGTATCATAAATGAGATTACAGCGCTAGGCGAGGTATTATTGATGCACCTGTCAGACTGTCATTAAACATGGACACCCAAGTCACGGTGTTATAGCTTTATGTGAGACCTGAGAATTGATGTATCATCAAAAATGCATGCAGAGGATTTGCTTTCATTTACGATATTTGCATGCGACTAGGATCTATTGTGCTGGGAATTGAACCTCATCTCTTGGTATTATCTGATTGTTGATTAGCAATTGAAACTTGTAATTTAGGCAATACTGTAGCAACCTATGACAAATGATTCTGTGCCAACTAGTACCAACCTGTAACACAGTGTATTCTTAAAACTGTGTTTAAAAAATGTATGCATTGCTTTGGAAAAAAGTGTCTGCTTGAAGGGATAGTTCACCCAAAAATGAAAATTCTATCATCATTTCAAACCTGTATGACTTTCTTTCTTCTGCAAAGCACATTTACACAAGAATTTAGTTTCGTCGTATGCCTCTCAAATGAAGTGCCTTAGCTCATTGTCATTCCCATCCTCACCTGGACTAGTATGTTGGAAATTGCAGTGTAATTTGATTGACGTAATGAAGCTGAACACAGTCTCCCTGATCTATCCTGGCCTCTCCGGTCTCAGAACCAGAACCTCCAGATGGTCCCAGGCCTCCTATCAGGTATCAATAATCTCCAAAAGCATTAGGCGGCAATTCAATTACCCCCTGGAGACTGTTTGTGCAAAACAATAGATGCTATTCACACAAATGTTTTTTTAGCTAGTCTTTAAAGCTTCTTATGGTCGTCTTCATTGAGAGGTTGCAGAAGTCTTTAGAAGTTGTTTGTAATTCTTTTTGGTGTACAGTTTACTAGATGGTATATAACCCACCTGCTAATAAATTTGATCAAATAATAACTTTCAATTTTACGGCCTAAACTCGAGGCCAGAAATGTTTCTTGTGAAATTGAAGAAAACAAATTACTACTAATTCTGTAACTGCCTGTAGTACATTACCCTCCACCTTTTCCTTCATTTTATTAATTAGATTTGACTTTCTAGATTAGATTCTACTTGAAAGAAACGTTAATGGAGATGTTGAGTAAAACAAATTGTGCTAACTCCACAACAACTGCACAACTGTCAAACCGATGCCATTTCCCAATAAATTAGAAAAATGTTGCCCGACGTTACGATTTTTAGTCAAGCTGTTAACGTATTCTGTACAATATAATGCAGCCGTTGAAAGTCAATATATATATACTGCTATGATTTTCCAAATGAGACGAAAGTAGAACGAGTCAGACCGTATCCCTTGCATGTAGATTGCAACCATTACCGAGATGGATTCCTATGTGTTATGTAACATAATTACATTATATACATAATGGAGAATTGAGGCCCGGTATGTCTAACTTTCCATATAGCAGACATTTGACATCACGTATATTTTTTCACAATGCTGTATTTTATCTGATCCTGAGACACAAATTTCCTCTTAATCTTTGGTTCCTTTAGCTGTAGAATGTGAAAGCACATTAGCATTTAAGCATCAAGGGCCAACGCGTAGTCGTTTTTGCCCTACCGGAAGGTGCTTTTATTCCATGCGGCCTTGCGTGTGAAGTCATGTGTAAACTCATGGCGTGGGAGAGAGCGTGCGTGTGTCATAATCCAGGGGTTAAAATGATTCTTGCATTATCTGGAGAGGCGCAGGCGGTACTTCACAGCAGATGGTAGAAGCCCAGGGCACGAGGGTGCAGGACTCTGTGTTAGCAGTGTTTTCTTAAGGGAACGGCTTGCTTGTTTTGATAACACATAGAAGTGGCACTGCACTCTTACAGTAGCTCAAAACACTAAGTAGCCTTGTTAGGGAATTGTAGTTTATGGCAGTGTTACTTCCTCCTACACCAATATACTGTAGCGAGTCTAGCGACATCAAGCCCACAGGCTTGTGATACTTTTTAATGTGTTTTTAGTTAATCAGCAGCAAGCATGCACAGTTATTTCCATTGTGTTGTATGTCTATTTTTATACAGTATTTATTATATTAATACAAATGACTGTATGGCCACAGCTGCCACACCTACCTGTACTGTACATCAGTTCATGGTCTCTTTCTTCTGTTAGATTACTTTTGTTTGGGGAGATTTCTTTGTTAGAATGACCATTTAACTTGCTGCTAGCCTTGTTCTGCTATAAATAAATCCGTTTTTTCCTCAATAAATCCAATTTCCGAAACGTATCACCTTTGACTGTAGAATGAAAGGAAGCAAAATAAATTGAGCCAACTGATAAGACCCAGCTGTAATTGTGCAAATGTAGCAGAAAAGTCATATAAACCTTCACAGAACATGTTTTCAATTTTTACAGCATCTTTGACCTCACTCAGATGAGCACATTATGGGTAAAATGGATCATAAAGTCGCTGTATTAGTGAAAATATGAATATTTTATTGTCAGACTGAATAGGGAAGAGAGATTTTGTAATATTGTCAGATTGTGTAAAAAGGTTTATCTATAGGCCAGGTATTGAGAAATTAGTAATGTTGAGGAGGATCTATTGAGAGAAATGCAATATAATATACATAACTATGTCTTCAGAGGTGTATAAAGACCTTACATAATGAAGCGTTATGTTTTTATTACCTTTGAATGAGCTATTTTTATCTACATGCACTGCGGGTCCCCTTGCATGGAATTCGCCATGTTGTTTCTACAGTAGCCCAAAACGGACAAACTGCTCTACAGAGCGTGTTTCATAAATACGTTATCTCCTTCGGCAAAGAAGCAAAAATGTGACAACATCTTAGTCCTGTGTCAGCCACAGTAGTTCTTCGAAAGGAAGGGATGAGCGGGGAGTGAGCCATTGGTTGCAATTCGTAATCTCACCACTAGATGCCGCAAAATTTCATACACCGGACATTTAATGAAGATTTATTTCCTTAAACCTTTTTTACTTGCATATATAATGGAAAATTTAGTTTTTAGTTAGTCAAGGTCAAGATTGTGTATTATATATAGGTCCAATCCAAGTCAGCCATTCCGCACAGCCATGTAATAAATATACATAGATTATTAATCTAAATATGTAAAGTATTTAGATGATGCATCTGTTGAACAGATGGGAAAGATTTGTGACTTTATAGAAACGTAGTCCAAAATGATGGAATAGTTTGGAAATGAGTGTTACACACTCGAGTGATGATAACTCAGGTCAAGGTATCAGGTCAAAAGGTCAAAATATACCCAACATTAAAGTCAGGCTCGCTCGCGTGTGATCGAACAAATTCTCTTCCACGCACGCTTGCATTTCTGTCGTGCGCTATAATCAGCGGAGATGATTTTCTGAAAGCGTGGCTCTTTTAACCCCACATTTGCATAATTTAACAGCCTCGTCGCAATATTAAAACGCCTGTGTTTTCATGCCAGTAAATGGTCGTTTTCATGTGTTCATATAAATGGAGCTGTGATCTACTTCAAAGCACATGAAAATGAATGTTTTAGCACGGCTTTCTCTTCTGATGCCTTTGAGCCGCATGGTCATTTGTACCCATTCTGAGCATCTAAAATGCTCAAGATTCTGTTTTCTATTTTAATAAACATTCCCAGCACCGTGGGGAAGAAGCAAATTGAAAGAAATTTTGCTTTTCTTTTTGCTTTGACCTTTTCAGTGCATCTACATGCGGATAAAGTCATCTGCAGCTTTTCGATAAGTTATGCGTTTGTGAAAAAATGAGACTTTTGGCTTATGATTTGTGCTTCTTTTTGTAGCATTTTTTTACCCATATAACTGGCTTTCTTCCTCAGTGCCTTCCTCACAATTCACCTTCATTTCAGTTCGATACAATAAAAGCGAATGGTGACTGAGACTCAATCCCTGTAACATTCTACCTCAGTCTCCTTTTCCGAACATAAAAAATCGTTCGGATTTGTAACAACATAAAGGTACATAAATAACGACATGATTTTCATTTTCACGTGAACCTTTTCAAGTCTCAGGCGAACTCAGACATGCACCTAACCACCGTCTCACTTGTGCGACGAAGAGAAAAGGCATTCGTGTTGGCACCGTCAGGGCTTTTAAAAAAAATGGATGTTTCTGTCAGTGCAACAGACACACTGGGGTTTTTCCTGGGCTGGAAAAGCCCAGGGGATGAAGAAGCTGCGTATGCATTATTGTAGCAGGTCAGTGTCGACAGGAGAGGATGGTTAAACTCCCTAAAGCCCTGTGCCGCTGGGTTTCTGTTGTCTCCTCTGAGCAGAGGGTTGGGAAGACTGGAGATAAACGAATATTTTCACCCGTCGTCTGCTGGCGGCACAAATTCGTTTCTTGTTCTTTATACGGTGGAAATAAAGAAATTGCTTCTCGGTTGTGCAGAGGTTTGTCGTGGGAGGAAGAGTGTCTGATGTGAAGGTTGATTCGCCTCATTCAGACCTCGACTGATCGACGGGGCCCGGTGGACGGCAGGCGTCTCTTCATTCATCAGAGCCGTCAGACTGATTTTTCTGAGTTTTATGCGGGGCCTGCCCTTCACTTTTGCTTGTGGCACGCTTTGGCATTGGATGAGATTTTTCAGTTACTGTAGGATGTATTTGACTGTCACATCAAAAGGTGCTAATATTTGTTGTCTTCAACACCTTACGCCTTGAATCCACTCTCGCATTTTCTCTCTCATTCCTTTTTGTATAGTTCTAGGCAAGATTATAATGAGTGTGTCCCAAATCATAGTATGTTGAAAATAGGATGCCAAAGGCGCTTTTGGATAATAGGATGACAAATCTGTGCGTAAATGTTTCAGTAACAGTTTTTATGTTCTTATGTTTTTAAACATAGGTAATGTTGATAAATAGTTATTTCTATGTTACTGCAAAAATGTTTTTAATAACTATTAGGGCTGTCACGATTATTAAATAATCATCTCATCGTGATTGTTTGACCTCATCGCGGTGGTTTCAGATCATCGCAATTACTGCACATCTCTATAGAAGACACTAGGGGGAGCTGTAGTGCATCTGCATATTGCATATTTTAGTGTATATATTGTAACTAAAGCATGGTAATACTTGTAAAATGTACCACCACAACACAATCACTTTAAAAAAAACTAAAGCATATACCATAAAAATAACCTGCAGTACAACTTAATATTATTTCAGTGTGAAAACCAGTCTACCAAAATCTCATTAACATAGAAGTAAACTTTTATTGTAGTCTTGCAAGTGAGAAAAAACAGACTAGAAGCTTTTCTATGACTGATAGCATTTTAATGGTGGCTTCAATTCACTCCTGATCAATTTACTTAATTTACAAGTATTTGGCGGTTGTATTATTGACAGGTAAAAGCCTAAACCTTAAGTATGATGACCCAATTTTTTCCTATGTATTTCCAAGAAAAAGAACATAGTCTTTATATTCAGAACAATATGGTCGTTTCAAAGCTGAATAAAAAATGTATGAGAATTAAAAGTCAAAGCTCTAAAACAGACAATTAATCGTCATAATTGCAATGATTTATTAGACAATTAATCGTCAGCCAAATTTCATAACCGTGACGGCCCTAATAACTATTAGCCAAATTAGCCAAAGTTCCGTTGTGCTTGTGTTTTGGGTTATCGTCGTGTGCAAAGGTCATACCGTACCTGTGTGAACAGGTGCAAAGGATCATGGGAAACCCAGGCTCTGCTTTTCTCACTGTTATTTCATTCGGCCTCTGTGATGATTTCTTTCAATTCGCTTGATTCGGCTTCGAGCAGGCAATCAACTTTCCGTGCTATCGTGTTAGTGAATTGCCTGAGCCCTCAAGGTAAACGCACAATCAATGATAAGAAGCTCATTCAAGTCCTCCACACATTTTTAGCTGCTAGCCTGTAGCTCTGGTGAATTGAGGCTAGAAAAAGAACTATTTTTAGCCTGCAGTCAAGTTGAAGTCTGTTAAGTAACATTGTTTTCCAGCATTGTCTGCAGTTAAATCTAATGAGTGTTCTTCTTTACTTGTTCTAGGTATCTTCATACCTCCATTGCCTTGGGGTTCTCCTTGGCTGGTTTGCTCGATCTGTCTTCAGTACATTTTGTTTGCTAATGTTCCAAGCAGCAAAATGATGCAAAACTCTCTAAAAGAAACGTGGCTCACCGGAGTTGTGCCCTGCATCTGAAACCTCAGTATGCAAAATACAGTTTGCGAGAAATACCCAATAGTCTGCTGTTACAGCCAAGGTTTCTTAGTACGCATTACTTGGAAACTTAAAGCCGCGGGAGCTGCAAAATTCAAAGAGTTAAAGTTCGTTTGTTCGTCGGGTTGTTCAAAACCTGTATTTGACTCTTTGAGAGATTGAGATATTTTGAGAAATGTCTCGGTGGTTTTGTGTCCACACAATGGAAGTCAATGCAGACTGATGTTATTTGGTTACCAGCGTCCTTCAAAATATCTTCTTTTGCGTTCTGCTGAAGAAAGATAGTCATACAGGTTATAAATGACTTGGGCACCAAAAATGCGTTTCTTGTTGTTATTTTGCACTTTTTAAAAAACACCTTGCAAAATTATTTTCACTGTTGCTGTAGTACGTCATAGGTTAAGCAACATGACCATGAAAACATGGCGGATGTACAACAGTTTGTCCTGAATATATGCATTCTTTACCCACACATACTATAGATTATACTGTTTCAGTGGTGAAGTAGGTACTTCTAATTCAGTATGCACTTTCAAAGTACACACTTTTGGACACAGGGCCGGTTATGAATACTAATGAGGTGATTAGGCTGTAATATCTGATTGGAAGGAGCGTCCAACAGTTATACGCTGCAGGAGATCCCTTTCATTTGAGGTGACAGTAGATTAGTCTGTGCTTTTTATTATTTTTAAAAGCGCCGCCTTTCTTGATTTAATCTCAAATGAATCGCTTCGGTGTAGGCGTAAAACATCACTTGTGCCAGGAAACTTTAAGCACGGAATGAACGTGGACATTATGGTGTCATTATTAAAATCTTGGAACTTTGGAAAGTTACGTCTGTTAATTATATTCATTCACATTTACCTGTGGCACAGTGGCCTGCAGTGGATCTTTTTGCAAGGCTTTGTCTATTATTTGCAATTTATTGCTTCCGCTTGGACTATTAAGATATTTTGCTTTCCTCAGGTGTTTTAAACCAGAAGGTAATGAGTGTGACCGGAAAGGGCAGCAGGTAAACGCTTCTGAGGTCTCACAGACTCGGTTCAGATGAAGATCCATTGCTTCTGTAAATGAATATGAGGTCGTTGGGTTATGGCACTGTTGGGCAGATTAAAAACAGATTTCTGTCCGTGTGTGTGTCCCAATGGTGTTGGCAATGCTGTTATCGGTTCTTTATGTCTCTAATGAATTTTCGCCCCTTTCTAGGCAGCTACTTTAAAGGAGCCTCAAGATTACAATTGCAGTTGACACCCAAATCAACTGTTGGTTTTTGGGTACTTTTTTGGCTTTGGTCTAGACAGGATTTGACAAAGGAAGCCAAAGAAGGTTTTTTGTTTTCTTTGGAGGTGGATTTCCTTCCCTGGAAGGTTGGTTGCTTAAGAATGGTGGTAATTGAAAGGTTGTTGGTTCACGTCTCCAGGGAGTGATTCAACCCATGGGTTATACCGTTGTGCCTTTGAGCAAGGCACTTAACCCTGGGTTAATCTAGAGGGAGTGTGTCTTTCATATCTGTACTGTAAATCACCTGTATGGTGGATACCTTATTAAAGACACACCTTTACTGCAAAAAATGTCTTGTCTGGCAAATATCACTAAAACAAGATTCGAAAACATTTGCTTGAAGCAAAGTTAGATGTTAACTACACTAGCCTATCATTCGTTTTTTAGATTTTTGTCACCTTTTAGAATAATAGTAAACTCATCAAAACTATGAAGTCAGATAGTTGTAACTGTGGGAATTATGTTGTGACTAAAAGCTTCTAAAATAAATCCAAACTATGTTACATTTTAGCATCTTCGACGTAATTTGCATAATCGTTTTATAAGCCAGCTTCTTGAGGTCTTACCTGGGGAAGTTTTTTATTTGGGGCTCTCATTGTCAGGTTTGTCTTCATTATTTGCTCATCCGTTTTTCAAAAATGTTTTTTGATTAAATTAAATACAATTGTTGTTTTGTAATGAAGACAATTTGATATGCTGGTACATTTATATTTTTGTCTACAAAAGTCATTTCAGACATTCAAACATGCACCTTGAGATTTTTAAAAAGCATTTTAGTCAAGCTTTCCAAACTTTTGGTTGTTCTCTCAGGAGGTTTGTGGGTGTCATTACCATCTAGTGGTCATGTTAAAACGGATTCACAGCAAGTACGTGTTTTTGAAACAACATTCTTGTTAAAGAAATTTAGACGTAGCCTTAAACGTGGTCTTCAAATCTAAAGGAAATGATTGGTTGATTGGGATGTTGTTTTAAAACCAATAGGAATGTTGATACAGGAACATCACATTAGGTGTGTTAAATCATTTTGGTTAGAAGCTCAATGACGTACACTCTTCGAGTTACTAGCCCAGATCTCAAACCACGTTTTCCCTGCTACATTCTGCTTAATTGCATCTTGGCACTTTTTCTAGCTCCAGTTTTCATCCCGGTGGATTCTTCCCGCTTTCCGGATTTAGCAACTCAAATTAGACACGGTATTCGGTGGGCATTCCACCTTCAGGTTTGGCATTTGTTGCCAGATCCTCTTGATGTGATGCTGAATAATGCTTTCCTCCGTCAGAGCCCGCAGCAAGAGATTGTTGATGTGAAGAAATACTGAGAACTCCACTGTAGCCCACATAAATCTCAAAGGATGATTTCTCTTTGTTCGTTCTTTTTGCAGGCGTATATCACTCGTTTGGAAGTGATGTTTGTGTTCTGTTTTGGAGCATAGGCAGATATAAACTTATCCTCTGTCTGTCCTCCAGTGATTTTTACTCCAAATTCTGTTGTACGTGCCTGAAGCATGATTTTATCTTGAACAAAATTTGGCAAGCTGTCGCCAGGGGTCATTTATCATCTATGCTTTTGTTGAGGCCACACCCCCATGCATCAACCAACTGCACCTTGCTTTGTGATGAATCGGTGACATCACAAACCTGCCAAATGTGATATTGTACGGAACACCTGGAGTTCAACAGATGTACAATACTGTAATAAAGGTAATGAATATTAAAGCAACGTTACGGTTTGAAAACTAGTTTTATTCTCTGTAGATGTTGCTGAATTCTTTGTAATTAGTTTAATGCAATAATGACATCATAGCAATGCACTTACAATGTGAAGCTTATATTTTTGTTAAAGCATTAATGCAAATGCTTGTGTAGAAAAACGTGTGATATTTCAATTTAAGTCATCCTTTCAACTTAGGAACTTTCTTGTTGATAAATGTTTTTTGCTATGTATCCAGTCCCTGTCAAGTTTTCTACATATTCTGCTTAGGCTACCTAATGGTTATATCAACGCAATGCTTTGCTCAATTGACTTCAGTTTTTTATTGTTAGTGCATTACTGTAATCTAAATTTTCATTGTTTTCCTATATGTACACACTTTGCTTTAAGCGTCTCTATGGTATATCTTTCTCATTGGACTCAGAGAGGGGGTTTGACCACTCATAAAAACAATTGTCCCAGGGAGGTTTTAAATGTCCAATGTGTTTTTTGGAAGATCTATTGACAGAAATGCAATATAATATACATAACTATGTCTTCAGAGGTGTATAAATACCTTACATAATGAAGCGTTATGTTTTTATTACCTTAGAATGAGCTATTTCTATCTACATACACCGCGGGTCCCCTTACAGGGAATTCACCATGTTGTTTCTACGGTAGCCCTAAACAGACAAATCTACAGAGCGCATTTCGTAAATACGTAAAAACTCCTTCGGCAAAGAAGCGAAAGCGTGACGACATCTTAGTTCTGTGTCAGCCGTTGGTTGCAATTCGCAAACTCGCTAAATTTCATACACTGGACCTTTAAGTCATTTACTTGTTAATAGGTTGGGCAGGCTAACTGCAGACCTGTACGCCGTACGAGTGAGTGATGAGCTAGTGACAAGTGAGAATACAGAGCTCTGCTGTGTGTTGGTGAGTCATGTGACTTCATTCTCCATGGCTCCTCACATACGTGTACACACACACCTTCATTCTTTACTGCAGTTTGTTGGTGCTGTAATGCAGTGGTTTTCAACTGGTAGGCTGTGACCCAGAAATAGATTAGCTGGTACTTTTAGACAGAGCTGTGGACAAAAGAATAAAACAATGCTAAATTCAAATCCAACAATATATTTTGTGCAAAGATACAATAGCAAAATGCAGGGCCCATGGCAAGAAGAGATCTCTTCAGTCGGAGCTAATAGCCTTGTTGTTAGTGCTTCGACATATGACGCTGTTGCGCTCCGGGCGACGCGAGTTCGCGTCCCGGCTCGTGGTCCTTTTCCGATCCCACCCCCTCTCTTACCCACTTCGTTTCCGGTCCTCTTACTGTTACTGTACAAAAAAAGGCAAAATCGCCAAAAATAAATCTAAATATATATATCTTTAGCATCATTATATTACAGTATATATGGATCTGTGAGGTAGAAAACTAGCTGTGACAGTGATTTATATACAGTAGCATGTCCTGATACATTTTTTTGTGTTGCCACAGGACCTCGGTAACCTAATGCATTGCATTAATATAAACATTCTTATAGTGATGGAGAGCTTTATTCATTCAAGATATCCCACCGTGAAGCATCGTTTTGACTTTATGATGATAGTTTACATACCTTATGTTTTGCATCACAGAGTAGAATTCTCAAAGAAACATTTAATCGTTGCATTAAGTAACAGCTGCATTATGTATAATGTGTGTTTGATCTACTGAATTAAGCAAACGAGCAATTATCGGCTGCAAAATTACATTATCGCAATCACAGCTCTATACTGTATGTAGTAAAAAAAAATAGGAGAGAGGAAAATTACAGTGGAGGAACGAGACGTGCTGGAAATGTGCGGTACCCAACTTTATTCTCTAGCTGAGACAGCTGTGCCTAGGTGTCACGATAACTTGCTTTTTATTTCCGAGTTAGCACTGCCAATCAGAAAGAAAACAAAGTGTGCAAATTGCCTCGTTTCTCATCACATGTGGCAATTACAGTCCACCGGAGCAAAAAATAACTTGCATGTCATATTCTGTATGTCTCCAATATCACATGAGCTTAAGTCGTTTTTTTCCAATATGAGGAATATACAGTCTCTGTCAGTTGTTTGCTTGGCTTGTTGTCTTTTCGTCTGTAGTTCACAGAGTTCAGCGTGCTTTCAGACAGCTCTTGTTCTCTTCCCTGACAGGCAAAATCCATTTAACTGAGTGCTGAACTTTGAACGCATTAGAAATACTTATTCCTCCATCTAGTCCCTTATTAGAGCCAACATGAAATGGCCTGACAAGTGCCATTTTTCTATCTGTGTTGACAACAGGCCTATTTCCTAATGAAATGATTTGGACGTTTTTGGTAAACGGTAGTCTTTCTTTTAGGGAATGACCTGACAAAAGCACGATTTGATTCTTGATGTTAGTGGTCAGCACCCTTGTGAGCAAGATGAGTTTGCGGCCCATTTTCACAGTAAAGGCAGACATTTATATTTTACAGTGTTGTAAAGTATTGGATTAAATGTAATTAGTTACTGTACTTAAGTATCTTTTTGGCTACTTTGTAGTTGTACTGAGTATTAAAGATATTAGCAACTTCTCTACTTGATCACATTTTTGAATAAGTAAATGTGCTCTTTACTAGATTTGTAACGACTAATGCAATTACACTGCAAAAAATGACATTCTTGCTAATCATTTTTGTCTTGTTTTTAGTGAAAATATCTAAAACTTCTTAAATCAATATACAATAACTTGACAAGAAAGGTGACCTAAGATATTTAATCTTGTTTTATAAAAAGGAATATAAGAATTAATTAAGTTTATGGTAAAACATGCAAAAAAGTCTGTCCATGGGGTTTTTCTTAAGTACCTAATTCAAGTTTACTTTTCTCACCCCATGGACAGATTTTTTGCTTGTTTTTACCATAAACATATTTAATTCTTATATTGGATATTGGCTCATGAGTAATTTTCACTTCAAGGTATCTGTACTTTTACTCAAGTGTGGTTTTCAGGTACTCTTTACACCTCTGATATTTGATGACCTACAACCTAGAAATGTTACAGAAGTTGCAGAACTCAAAAATAAAAAATGAAAGAGAATTAAGGTTGCTTATCGGTGTATTTTTTATGGTTGTGGTTTAGTTTGGTGCTTGCGTAAGATGTGCATTCTCTGCCATTTCTTCAAGATTGTTAAAAGCAGATCATTGTCTAAAAGTTAGCTTAAAGAGCTTGAAAAGTCTAGCTCAAAGTTAACAGACATGGACAAAAAGTTTAGTTTAGTGTGCTTGTTGTAATGTCATAAAGTGCACTGCCATTTGGATTTTTAAACAAAAATTTTCTCCCAAGGTACATTTTCTCTTAGACTGTACCTGGTCACATCTTTGTCCATCTGAGCAGAGTCTTTCAAAGCAAGATCCACAGAGGAAAATAGGTTTTAACCCCGAACAAAGAGGTTCACATCAAAGACGAACCCTGTCTCTGTGAGGCTGATCATTAGCTGTGTGCTTCATAAATAACAGGTCTGAGCAAACCACCAAAAGATCATTGCTGTCTCTGATCTTAGTTCAGTCAAAGCATCCCCAGCAACCAGCCCAGACGCTCTTGACTCTTTCTTTAGAACTGTTGTCTCAATGGCACCCTCTATAAGGAAAGCAAATCATCCCTGCTTTCAGCCCACTATCCTGAATCCTTTCAAAGACTATGATCATGTAGTTGCCATGGTGACCGAACGTGGTCACACGGCTTCTATGTGACGGAGTCATTCGATGATTCCTGAAGGGATTGACTCTGCTTGACTCATTGCGAATGGTTGAAGTTTTGGTTTTGAGTGGGTTTGCTGTCAGCGCTGAGCGATTATTCACATCGGGAGGGGAACGGGTCACTTTGATATGTTATGAGGTTTCAGATTCAGAAATCTCTTCATTGTGTTGACTTGGGAGTTGAACTTGGTTTTGTAACTGCAGGGTAAGATGAAAGTATGAACTGCTTTAAAACAATAATTAGGCAAAGTATTATAAATATGATTCATCTCTTTAGTAAGATTGGATAATCCGATTTTTTGTTAGAGTATAAGGAACGCTGTTTGAACTTTCTGTATATTTTAGCCTAATTTGCAGGGGTCAATTTGTAATTTAACTATACCTGTCAACACTTCTGTTTTCTCATAATCTCCCGTTTTTCACACCCATCTTCCGCTGCCCTCCTTTTTTGCTATTTCCTAAATTCCTGACCTGTTTTATGTTATTTCTCCCTGGAACGCAATTGTGAACGCATGGAGAGGGACGCCATAGGTCTCCTGGATTTTGGTACCTGCATGTTGACCGGTATGATCCCAGCCGCTTTTTTACTTTTGTTACCTTAAACACAGTTAGTCAAACATGAACTATTTTAAAGAGGGTTTTTTTTGTGATGTTGTTGTACTGTGCAAATCTATGATAAAGTGAAGAATGAGAAGAAAGTTAACTAAAACTATTCAAACATTTCTGCTAATTGAGATGCAATAACGTATACGCCTGAATCTTATTTGATCAATTTAAACCAAGGAGATAATATTTTAGCAATAAACTGAACTAAGTTCAAGTTGAGGCAGTAAAATTATTGACTGGAAATAAATAAAAACTAAACCTAAGCTAAAGAGAAATTAATATAATATATTGAAAATAGTGATATACAGGAGAAAAAAAGTCAAAAACACAACATAATTGCAATTATTTTTACTACAATTAAAATGAAAGCAAAGACATGTACAAAATTAAATCTAATTCAAAATATGAATAAAACACTTTTTTACACAATTTTAAAACACTGATTTTATTTTATTTATTTTTTTACTGTGCATTTCAATTAATATTAATCAAACTGCAGTTGGGTTGTTTGGAATTGGAAGTAATAACTACTTAAATAAATACAGCTAACACAATAAAAACATGATAACAATAAAAAACATGATTAAAAAATGCTATCTGTTTTTGCTAGTAAATATATTTTATTAATGTTCCATTCAGAAATTCAGCATAACAGAAAATACTTGAACAGTCAATTGTTGCTATAGTTACCACTGGCAACTTCTTTTGAGAATCGCTTATTTTGCACTAGGTGAAAAATCTGATCTGATTAACTCATTTCTCCGACTAATGAGGTGTTGTTTGAAATTGCTGTTGAAACATTTCTTATATACTGTAATGTGCAGAATTAAAACTGTTTTTGTATTTGTACTTTTATGATCCACCTTTTCTGCTTTTCTGTAGAGAGATAGCAAGTCCATCATTTTCATCCTTAATTTAGTATATAAAGTTATAAACACATCGTGGCTCAGACTCGTCTGTGTACATTTGAATTCTTTTCAGACTAAAATTCAATACTCACAGCGACCATTGAAACCATAACACAGTGTTCTATGTGTAATGCACAATTGTCAAGCCAGCTAAAAAGGCCGTGCTTTTTTTCTCGCTAGTTCACTTTCTTAATTGTAATTCTGTGTCTTTTTTTAGTCTGTGTTTGCAGGACTCTGTAATGAGGTTCAGGCATTGGTGAGTCCAGGGAGTTTAGAGAAAGAGCCATGGCAAACAGATGCACAGGACTGTCGATGCACCTGTTGCTCTGTTTTGGGACCTGGCCTTCATACCTCCTGCATTTGAGATTGTTCTGAGCCGTGGAAGGCACCGGAGCAAATATGTGTCTTCATTTTCCGCACGGTTTGTCAGGTGGTCTTTCCGCAAACATTTCCGGATACAAAGTTTTTCTCCTCTGGAGAGCTAAAGGTATCCTGTTATTTGTCTTCGAGATGGATAAGCGCTTTATTGATCTCGTGATAAATAATTCTGACGCAATGGAGAAGTTCCCAAAAAACTCATTTTACACACACAAAGTGCCATCCGCAATTTGATAACATTACCTGCAGGCCTAAAGGTATGACAGCATTTTTGGGTCAGTCGAATGGACGAAAGCAACCTTGTCAAGTGTCGTTACTTTTTACTGGGGTCCCTGCCAGGAATGTGCAGGTGGACAGATGGCGTTATACAGCCTGTTGGCACCAGGCGAGATGAATCCTCAGTAGCGGTTTTTAGAACACCATACTAGAATAAAGCCCATGGCTTAAGCACCTCCAATACACCACACTGTTCATTATAGACTCCAATTTGGCCACCGTTCTGTTCCCTGCTATTTTCTCCAGCGAGCCCGACGTGAGCATGGGACTAAATGTGGCTTTTCTCATCTCTTTGAGCGCTTGGAAGAACTGATTTTGCTTCGCTGGCAGGGAAAGGGGAACATGATCATGAAAAACAGGTCAATACGTCTATATTTATGTTCATGCGGGCTTTTTTATCCAAATTTTTTTGGGCATCTTTTGCTCACCATCAAGCCTGTATGCCTTTCTCTTCTACAGAACACAAGAGAAGATATTTTGAATAATGTTGGAAACCAAACAGCATTGGCCCCCATTGACTTCCATTGTATGGACACAACAACACTGAGACATTTCTCAAAACATCTCCTTCCGTGTTCCACAGAAGAAAGAGTCATATACAGGTTTTGAATGACATGAGGGTGAATAAATATAACATTTAAATCTCTGTGTGTGCATGCATGTGTTGAGCTACAAGACAGCACACTCATAACAGATTTTTTCGCACAATGAGATGAGTCATGTCATATAGTTCAGGCTGATTTCGGTGTTGTGTGCCGTTCCCCGGGGTACCTCAGGGCTTCCAAACAAGTTCCTCTCCAAAACATTCTCATTGCCTTCTTTTTATTCTTTTGAACTGCCCATCAAAGTCCTGACCTCACTGACAGACCGAGCTTTGCTGCGACCTTTCTTACGCCCTCATTTGGCACTCGCTTTCACAAAGAAACTTTCAGAAGCACTTTTTCTTACAACGTGTTGACTCTTTGTTCTCTTCTTCAGAAACCAGGTGGTACTTTTTCAGAGTTGCGAACGCAGACTAATTATTGCAGGAATCTTCCTTAGAGGTTTGGTGTCGGCTGTGCGATATTGCGTAATACCCGGTGGTGTCCGTGGTTTGATTCCTGTTGAAGAAGTGTGCGAGATACGTAAGGAGGTTATGAGTAAACCGAGCAAGATGATGGCTCATTTCTCCACAGGAGGTATACAGTTTGGACACCGGAGAGGTTTTCAACTCCTCGGTGGTCTGTACGTGGGTTATAATGAAGCTGATTCATTTTAGGGCAGATATACCATCTTTGTCATGCCGTATGTTTATGCTTGACTTCCTTGTAGAAAGCAATCGTGGTGAAAACTGTCTTGGAGATTTAGAATAAAGCAGACAAACCCCGCCAGCACCTCCAAGCTTCAGTGCCTGTATTAGATCTCATCTAAAGTTGCCTGGTGTTGCAAACGTTTCGGGGCATTGAACAGGTGCTGTCACCCTGTCTAAACACCATCTCTGTCTTCTTTTGTCCTCCGGAGGAGCATGAACCAAATTAGATGTTTTGCGGGAAGACTGCAGATAACAGCTTGGGAACTAAGGGAGTGACCCAACTATTTTCTTGAAGTACAACGAAATTCATTTGTTATTTCAAAAGCACACATTGGCTCGCCTGGAATGAAAAAAGAAACAGATAAAGCTAAAGAGGTTATTGGCTCGGTATTCTAAAAGGTTTTTGTTCATATACTGTACGTTTAAGATCAAGTTCAAATGTGCGTCGAAAGAAGGCAACTTTGGAAAAAGTTCGTTGCACTTCATTAGATTCGCCAGTTCTGACTTTGGCAAAAATCTAACTTGAGCCGGGAGATACAGAAGTTTATTTGTCTGTTAACTTGATTACTGTAGAAAGGAGCCGTGAAAGGCTGAGATTGTTAATTTGGAAGTGTCAGATAAAACAAACACTTGTGCTTGAGAGCCACACTTCGCAATATTGGCACATCCGGAGATGTTTAGAAATCCTCTGTTCGAACACTTGTCTGTGTTTAATATGCACGGTACGGCCAGAACTTTATGTGCAGAAACGATATTGATAGATTGGTATTGTTAACAAGAGGTGAGAATTACTTCAGTATGTACAGTGAACATGCACAAGGATTGTAATATTGTGATAGCATGTGTTGAGCTTGTAACATTAATGAAAAATATCAAAAAGAGCAGTGGTATTGTTGTAGTATTTTAGATGTACAAAAATAGCAATTCCATAGTATTTTTTAAGTTCATTGCAGTGTAATTCAAGCACATTACATTCGTTTAAGGGTTTAAAGGTCTTTGTGACTCTTTCAGAAATGTCTTGGTGGTTTTGTGTTCATACAATAGAAGTCAATGGGGTCCAGTGTTGTTTGGTTACCAATGTGCATCAAAGATTCTTCCTTTGTGTTCTGCAGAAGAAAGAAAGTCATATATACAGGATTTGATTGACATGAGGGTGAGTAAATGATGAAAGAATTTTCATTTTTTGGCCAACTCGCCGTTTAATTCTCAGGGAATTTCCACAAGCAGAAGTGAATATACCCCAACCCCATCCAGGCAGAGGTATTTAAAATCTGCCAACCGTCTATTTAAGGATCTCCTTTCAGTGAACCGTAGATGTGCAACATCAGAGAGATCCATTCTGCACTTCTTCCATGATGTCTGGCTGACATTTTGGCCATCTGCTGTTTTCAAGTTTCACATTTTCTCACTTTCTTCAACCTCCAGAAATGCCTTGTTGCTCTGTGGGTATTGTTATAAATCACGTGTCATTGATTGCCTTGCACATGTACAGTGTTTTTTTGTTGTTGATTTTCAGTCCTGATTTTTTTAGGAACTGTAGTATCAGTATTCATAAGTAGTTATTGTATCAGTATGACAGAATATTCATTTAATTTGACTATAGAAAGATTTTCAAATCACCAGACATGAAGATTCTCTTAATAGATATAAATTCATTGAAAGTTTCAGTATATTTTATAAAGTGTGCATGTTTTTTAAAAGCACAAATTTAAATATTAAAATGACGATGTAGTAGTTCATCACTAATGGTGTCATTAACACCTCGTGTCTCCCATTCATATACAGTCCAACATCTGCTACGTTTCTCCGTCATTACAGCGTGAAGTGTTGACACAGTTCGTTTACTATATCTTGCATTCATTCACAGAGTTTGTTGAGTGATTTATTACAGGCACTTTGGCTGGTTTCTGTATTTTTACATTTATGTATAAATGTGTGACATCATAATGGCATGCTTAAGACCACCATAGCTTCATTTTACATTACATTTAGTCATTTAGCAGACGCCTTTATCCAAAGCTTCATGGCTGATGCTTGAAAGATGCTTCTCTTTTCTGCTTTATACATGATATGAAACAAAAATAAACATTGTAGAGAATCAGAAACGTCAATGCATAATATTGTGAGACTGTTAAAGGGATAGTTCACCCAAAAAAGAAAATTCATTTAATTTTTATAGTAATAAATCATTTAGTTTAGTCAAAGACCAGTCGGCACATCTGAACGCTGCTGCTGCATCAGCGTCAGCGGAACAAGTTAGGTTTTATTCATCATCTGAGGAGAGCGAAGTGCTGACTGACAAGACGATGGCGGAGGCTTTTCTGGAAAAGAAAGAACATATTAGAATATGTAAGCACTGTCATCAAGAGACGGTCAAGTTTTAATTTTCTTTTTGTTCTAATTTTCAAAAGCCGGTGCTTTGCCATTTATTTAACATAAACGTTTTTTGTTTCGTATTCCTTTCTTATTTATTTATTTAACATAAACTTTTTTCATTTAGTATTCCTTTCTTATTCGTTTCTTATTTATTTATTTAACATAAAGTTTTTCGTTTCATATTCCCTTCTTATTAGTTTCATTTATTTATTTGTTGCACAGTGTGTGCCGTGATTACTCGTTTTGTTATATAGGCAACTTATCTAACGAAAATGTTTTTTTTATTTTCGTTTCTTATTTATTTTTTGCTTTATGTGTGCTGTGATTATTCGTTTAGTAAGGTCTGTTTTTAATATAAGCAAATGTCGCTGTACTTTTTTTAGTTTTGTGTGTTTTTTTATTAAGAAAGATATTGAACCCACCGGTAATTCAAGCAATTGTCGTTCCTGAAAAACTGAAAGTAAAATGCGTCATGTGCACGGCAGCATCTTCGACCACCCAATAGCATAGCAAACCTCTCACCCCCGGTGTCACCGGTACACGTCGATTAACCGGTGGGAAAATTTCGCCGCAACATCCCTAGCGGTGCCCATTCATTTGCATGGGTTTTGTGTCTATACAATAGAAGTGAATGGGTACCGCCATTGTTCAGTTACCAACATTCTTTAAAATATCTTCTTTTGTGTTCTGCATATAAGAAAGTTGATCACTTTAAGAAGCGACAACCACCTTTGTAATTAGTAAAAACCCGCTTAACCATACAAGTCACAACATCTGGGTTTGCTGCTGGCAGCAGACATTTGTACCCCAGAAAATTTAAGCAACAAAACCCTGTTTGAGCCTTTAATTATAATTAATATAAACAGTATAGAAGAAAGTCTTCAGCACCAAGTTGTTCTTATCCAAGTTTTCATGCCATGTCGTTCTTATTCAGCTCTTTTAATTACCTCTCATTTAAGGTGTGCTGTGCGTTTGCCATGCATATAATTACACTAATTATCCCTCAACGTCATTAGAACTTATTTCCTAACTCAATGCATATTCATAAGTATGCATATAATAGACCGATATCTTTGGACCCATGTGCCAGAGAGAACAGAATCAACTGTGATTTTCAAAAGGATTTTTTCAAAAAAGCTTGTGAAACAGACTGATTGACGCTAAACAATAAGCCCCTCTGTCGCTCTGAGGTGATCTGGACCAATTCACAGACATTCTTTACACGCTGATCAATATGGTGTTCTCTCCACGCCACTGCAAATGGCTGTAATTATCATTATCACGGTCTTGGTCGTATTGACTGATGGTAGAACAGTTGTAATGAATCTCGAACCGTACGACGTGATTAAAATTTCCCAGTATTGTGGGAGTTGGTGGATTTTGGCATATTCCAGTTCTGAGTGGGCAGAAATCTCATTGACTGCCAAATGGACACATTCATGACAAAAAATTGAGCCAGTGCGGTTGGTTAGCTGCTGAAAAAACTATAGAACCCCTCCCAAAACACAATCGAAAATTTAGTGGATTTTATGGTTATAATGGAAATTGTGTTGGTTTTAATGGAAACTTTAATGGTGTCTACTGGTATGTGATGTATTCTATTGGTGGGATGTCTTATTGAAATACTGCCCAAAACACTACAAAAAAGAACTTTGTAATGGTTTCAATGGAAAAAGATCATTCATAATGGTATTTTAATGGAAACCATTGGAATTTCTGTGATGGTTTCTATTTAATTTCTATATTGTTGTTTTTAGCAGGGTTGCTATCAATTGTCAAAGCATCCTACAGTACGTGTCTAAGACAGAAATAGGCCCTTATAAGTGATCCACATTTTTCTTTATGCCCTTCGGTTTAATTATAGTTAAACGTAGAAACCATGTTTTTTGGCAGATTAATTACCATTTCTATGACCAGTTTTACTACAGACACCATGGTTAAATTATGGTTATTGTGGTAAGACCATAGTAAATTTGGGACTGTTGTGATATTACTATAAATACAATGGTTGCTATGGTTAACACCATGATTTATTTTCGTAAGTGTGGTTTCTAATGATTCTTCTGAATAATAATTTTAATTTGCTAAAAATTGTGTCCTGTCATTACATTACAATGAAGCGCATTACATTACTTCATTACATTGAAGGTATACTTTACCCCCCCAAAAAAATTCTTTCATCGTTGATTCACTTTCAAACCTGTATGACTTTCTTTCATCCTCAGAGCACAAAAGAAGATATTTTGAAGAACGTTGGTAAGCAAATATTACGGACCCCCATTGACTTCAATTGTTTCCACAAAACCACATGTCATGTACAGGTTTTGAATGACATGAAGGTGAAAAAATGATGTCAGAATTTTAATTTTTGTGTGGAACTATACTTTTAAGTAACATTGTAAATTTTTGTTTGGCTGTCAATGTTTCATCGTTGATCAGCTGGGAAAAATCGTCCTTAAAGTGATTCCAACCTTTCTCTGTATTCTTCAAATGTATCACTTGCGGCAACGTAAATGCAACAAGTCACTAGAAAATGTTGAGTTTGAGACGACAGATTTTTTTCTCACTGCAGTGCATTCTGGGATTGTGTTATCCGCAAAATGTATGTGATGGTGCCTCAGATTTTGGTCAAAACAAGCTATCATATGTACAACTTTTCTGTCAGCGTTTTTAAGAGTCCTGCTGTCAAAAAAACATAGCCTCACAGTAGTTTGTTTGGACACAAACATGTTGACTGTAGCATTTATTCACATCATGCCATGTGTCACTGTTAGTATTGTTAGTACCTTAACATAACTATGGAAATGGGTAGACCGTTCCAGAAGTATTTTTCTCACCATCAGTCAGTCTGAGTGTTTAACGTCCTGGATATAAAGTGAAGGCTGGCACTCTGCCTCCTGAATTTTGATGTGCTCTTCCACAGCATCTTCCATTTCGCCAGCAGCCTTGCAGGAGTGTGTTTTTTCCTCCCTCTGTAGATGCTGCACGGGTAGATTGCTAGCGTTATTCTTCACACGTCGTACCATGAAGAGTTCTTCCAGATGCATGATGCATGCAGAGGGTGTGAATGCGGCTTCTTGAACTACAAGCTAAAGTTGGCAAGAAAATGGAACCGGAGAGAACAAAACTCTTGTGTTAGGATCACAATCGGAATTAATGTTTCGGTACCGATAAGGTGGAGACGAGAGCTGGAGGGCTGTTTAAACAGATTGTAAAGATGTTCATGCATTAAAGGTGATTCCACAACAGATACGACACCCCTTTACACATCGCTCGGCTTGGGCTCCGGGAATAGAGATACATTGACTGATAGAGAGCAAACACAGTCTAGTGCCGAAGACATTTTTCTTCTCCACGGTTGCTCTTATCATTGTTTTTTGTGTCTTGTGAACAGTGTGATGAAAGAGAACTGGACAGTAATGTGGTAATGTGCTCCGTGGTCGATCCTGGAGGAGATCTGGCTGTATGTGATGAGAGTAGCACATGTGTCTTAGGGCGTTTTCAGATTTGCGTTCGTCTTACGTCATCAAAAATGTGCACTGCGCATGACAGAAAACAGAACACGGATCAATATATTGTGTTTTCTACTCGGGTTCGGTAGCCAGGTGCGCACCCGGGTTCGCTTGACAGCTTTTACATTAGCGATTTTTCATGCGAACTGCGCCCCGTTCCGAACTAAACTTCAAGTGTGAAAGCCACCTTAGAGCTGAGTCCCAGTTTTTTACAGTTATGGAGATAACTCTATTGTCGTTCTCAGGTGGCCGGGCCGGCTCTCACCTAATCAGATGTCTAGACAATTATGGAAATGAAATGGAAGACACACAAAGCGTGAGGATTGGAGCCGAAGGTCACTTTGTGTCCCAATAATAAACCGTGGGAATAGTTTTGGTCCAGAGCTATGAGAGCTGTTTATGTGGTGTTTTATGGTTTTGTTGTATAATAAATAATAATAATAAAACTTCTGATCTAAAGTTGTAGGGCTTTTTTTTATGAAGGCAATCTCAGACCCATTGCTGAAGACTTTCGTGTTCTCTCCTTGGAAACGGAGGGAATTAAAAATTCAAACGTGTCTGAGAACGTTCTCTGGTTTTTCTGCCCGTGTTTGACTGTTTGCGATAAGCTTCTTAAACAAAAACAGTGGATTAGCAAATACGTTCGTGCAATAAAAACAAATAAATAATCTTTTAGGAGTGGTGGTTTTTAACAGCATGGAAAGTGCTGACTGAAACGACTACATTCAACAAACTATAATATTGTACGTGGTAAAACAGGCCTATCAGCATGGACAAAACAATGCAAGATAAAATGCGATAAAGGGATAGTTTGTCAAAAATGAATGTTTGGTCATTGTTTTCTCACCCGTGTCGTTCAAACACTCTCTAACTTTCTATACCTTTTGGAACTAAATTATAAAAAAAATTATTTTGGTGGTTTTCTGTTTACGATAAGAGTGAATGGGAATCCTCATCACAAGCTTCAAGAAGACACAAAAACTGAAACTCCACACGTCTCGTGCAGCATATTTCAAGTGTCTTGAAATATTGGTGTTGGAAAAATAAAATATAATCTGTTATTTGATGACGTATTTGATGCCGCTCGTCGGTTGGCGCGTGGGTGCCGTGCTTTTCCGGGAGAATTGCCCAATAAAAGGAATAGGATCCCTGTTACGAAACAGGGATCGAGACTTTTAAAAAACTTTCCACAACAAGTTGGAGTGCTGGGGGAGCGTATCAAGCACAGAAATACTATGTAATACGCCCAACTCGTTTTTTAATAAGTTGACCATGTTAAGCGTGAGAAGCCGGCACGTTCAGCAGTGTAAAGAAGTCAGAATGCATGACATAGCGTGTTTGTATTTAAATACGGATTCATAGCTAAATTTTGTTGAATTTTATATTTATTGCAGTGTCTTGCAGTGCAATTTGGAATTGATTTCATCATTCTGTGTTTCCTTTAAATCAAACCCATAACCTTAATGTAGTTAGCGTCATGTTTATCCGGTTAAGTTACAGGAACTCCTTTAACATTGTTGAAATAAACACTGAAATCCATCAATATTTTAAGATTTGTTTTACTATTTGTATGAAACTCATGTGTTGCCTAATGTAAAATCTGGCTCTGGAGTACAACCAGTTGAGAGCCACTAAGATAATGCTAATTTAAAATGCAGATTATAATACAAATAGAAAGCTTGTCTGAATTTCCTTCTATTCTGTAATGTGAAAATAATTTCCCAAAATTAGATTATAGAAAAAGCTTGTAGTTATCACGTTTTCTATATTTGCACTGGACGGAAATCTAAAAGCCTGAACATCAAAGCTAGCTCATGTTTGTCCATCCCTTGTGTGACTTTACATATATAATGCATTAAGCACAAATGCCCTGTATCAGCAAAATACTATTTACTTAATAGTGCTTGTCTTGGAAAAAGTTTTTCAAGCTTTTAATCAATGATGTAAGTCATACTCACTGAGGAAACATGGGTCCCTTTCCCTAGATGTGTCTAGATTGATGTACCTCATGAGATTATCCTCTTTGACGTAGCATCGTTTTACCACTTTTCAACGTCGATCTCACAATTCTCCATCTTCTCTGACCTCTAGGTGATCTACGCCCTCAACACCAAGAACGACGAGCACGAAGCAGCTATCCAGACCTTGAAGGAGGCCCACGAGGAGGAGGTGCAGCAGATCCTGTCGGATACGCGGGAGAAGATCATGCAGTACAAAAGCAAGATCAGCGACGAGATGGACCTGAAGCGTCGCATTCAGTCCCTGGAGGAGTCCATGGAACTTCACGATCGAATGAAGAAGCAGGCGCTGACAGAGTTTGAGACGTACCGTCAGCGGGTAGAGGACATGCAGCTGTGTACGGAGGCGCAGCACACGCAGCGCGTAGTCACCATGTCGCGTGAGGTGGAGGAAATGCGACGCTCTTTCGAGGAGAAGCTGCGCTCTTTCGGACAATTGCAAGCGCAGTTTGAACAAGAGAAACGACAGGCTCTGGAGGAGCTGCGTTCTGCCCATCGACAAGAGGTGTGTGGAGCTTAAACCTTAATAATCACCTTAAAAATGATTCATTTGTAGGTTGTATGACGCTTGTGTAATACATTTGTGGGGTTGAAACCAACAAAACTTTGGTTGGCCGGGTCAGAACTTTGACCTCTAGGCTACACTGCTAAAAAAGACCCCATGAAATCATTATTTGAGTTTAATGATTTGTAGCCTATAAGCATTATTTATTGTTTATTTCTACCTCTAAAAATACTCTAATTAGGTCTATCACGATATCCAAATTTCTCTTCATGGTTATCGCAGCCAAAGGAGGCACGGTGGCGATATTATCACAATATCTTCTTTAAATAAATGATGCTATCAGTCAAATTTTTTAATCACTCAGTCTTTCATTTTGTTTGTGTTTTGTCTTTTATTTGGTCATGAATTAAAATACAAGTGCACAGAAGTAGAGAAAGAGTTTGCAACCATAGTGACTCTTTAAAATTCTTAAATGTGTAGAATACGATATCGTGGTTTTTAGTATCACGGTTATTAACAATATCAGTATGCTGTGACACCCCTGTACTCCTAAAATGGTTCAAATGTGCAGTAAAACATTTTTGCATGATATGACAGATGCTGCCAAACGCAGTACTCCAAACTACAAATGTTTTTTTTTTTTATGTACAGTCTTTCTCTTCCAAGAAAACTAACCAAAAATATCGATGAATCATCTTGCATTTTCAAAACAAAATACACTGACATACTGAATAAAACGGCCCTTGTCAAGCAATCGTGTTGTGCAAACAAAAGCGAATAAATAACTGTGGCTTTTGCAGATCCAAGAACTTCTTCGTTCACACCAAAGCCAGAATGCCCACTACAGCAAAGACCAGGAGAAGCTGGGACAGCTTCATAAAGCCGAGGTGGACTCACTGAGCGAGAGGGTGGAGGAACTGAAACAGGACAAGAAGCGTCTGGTGGAGGAGTACGAGGCCAAGCTCAATAAAGCCCAGGCTTTCTACGAACGTGAACTGGAGGCCATGAAGCGCACTCAACAGATGACCGCCGAGAACCTGCTGGCCTGGAAGAAGACGGAGGCGGAGCTGAGGAAGGAGTTTCAGGCGCAGGAAGCGGCGCTGCAGAAGACGCTGGGAAAGCTGCGCAGCGAGCTGAAGCGCGTGCAGGACGAGGCCAGAGAGAGCAGAGAGAAATCGCACAAACTGCAGGCCTCGCTCATCACAGCAGAGAATAACATTAAGGTAAATGCCCCTGGACAGCGGGTAATGTGCATTTTCACATACAGATTTAGATTTTTTTTTTGTTTTGTACAGTTTTATGCTGTCTGATTGTTGCTGAACGCTCAGAAGACGACGTGTGTCACATTGCAGTAGTAAAACGGGTTTTAAATCCTTTCGTGTTGACTTCAAAAAGTTCACATGTGTGCCAAAAGCACATTTGTAAACACATGTTGGAACAAATTCAGGATTTTGCTTTTGTCCTGAACACATCAGGCCTTTCAGCTCTTTGAGGATCAAAAGGCACATAGAAAGAAAATTCAAATATAGTGGCTCACATTCTGAGCTCTGTGTTGTTTTTAAGAAAGAAAGAAAGAAAGAAAGAAAGAAAGAAAGAAAGAAAGAAAGAAAGAAAGAAAGAAAGAAAGAAAGAAAGAAAGAAAGAAAGAAAGAAACAATACCGCCACGGCATCGAAATGTAGGACACTACCGAGTGTTATTTATGAGTGTAATCATAAAAATACAAGCTTGATTTATGATTTGCTAGTTCAAAGGACAAAATTGTGGCTAAACGAATAGCGCGTCTTGCAGCTTCTCTCTTTTATGACAGATTAATGCTTGTTTTATAGGAATATGCTAGGCTTGTACCTTGAGCTCAACACACACACTCAGAGCAGATCTTTAATGGAATCGATCTTGAGCCACTTTGACATTTTCAGACTCCAGCTCATACCGATCTGCTTCCCCGGTGACTTTACTAGTCAGTTTTTGTTAAACACGCTGATCAAATGTTGACCCGCTGAGGTCGGAGATGTTTGAATGCCCGTGTCACATCACATGGAGATTTTATTGTAGGGGGAAGTCAAGAGGTGGCAAATAATCGTTGATATGCTTTCCTAAATATCTGGGGTCAGTCTACAAGCACAGTGTTGCAAATCAGACACGGTCCAATCAAAAGCCACTTAGACAGACAGACGGATGGATGGATGGACGAATAAAAACTTTTTTTCTCCTCTTGTAAGTAGGGTTGGGAATCGTTTCAATTTTATCGATTCCGATTCCAATTCCAATTCTGCTTATCGATTTCGATTCTTATCGATTCCCAGTTTCGATTCCACAGTTGAAGTAAAACATTCAGATATCAACCTGTATGGTCATTTAGCCTGCTTATTGACTTGTTTGCAAAATATATTTATATATTTATGAGCACCGTTTTGTGTATATTTACACATAGAAACACACCTTTTCTGATTTATTACAATTTGTATTATCATAGTTGAACTACATCGTGGTTAAACTACAGTTACTATAATGCAACTATGGTTAATTTGTGATTCCTGTGCTTTAATGCAAATTCTATAGCTAAACTATGCTTACTATAGTAAAAAATATCGATAATTTTCATAAGGGCTTTTATTGAGATATCAGCAGATCATGCAACGCATGTACTTTTCTGAAAATATGCACACAGGAATTGATAAGAGGAATTCAAATTTTAAGTATCCGATTCCTATTCATTTCGATTCCGATCCGATTCCTAGCCTTTCGATTCCGATCCGATTCCTAGTCTTTCGATTCCGATTCCAAATTGGAATTGATTTTCGATTCCCAACCCTACTTGTAAGCAATGTATTTTCGATACATACTCTGAAATGCATTTGGCTGTTTACTTCTCCCTCATCAACCACGAACCTCAATGTGCATTATTTCATGAATATTAAATGTCTTAGTGCATATTTAACATTCAGTGTTGCCGTAAAGAATGTAATGACCGAAGACTGTCGACATCCTAATGAAATACACTGGGGTGAATTCATTAGGATTGAATTGTGTCCACTAATAGCATTATTAGCACATGCTATCTGCATCCTTTTAGAGCCCGATTCAGGAATTATGCAAAGCATGTAAACAAACACTTACAAAATCTGTGCTGAATACAACCTTGCTTGTCAGAGCACTAGGCTGTTTAAAGATTACCAGATTGTCTATTTTTTCAGTTTTATCGTAATTTTATTAACATTTTGAATATAATAAATCAAATTATGAAATTTTATATTTATTTTTTGCTTTAAGTTTTATTTGCTCTGCTTTAAGTCTCCCCAACCGGAAACTGCCTAGGGTTCTTCCTATGAAACGCGGAAGTCACGCATGCATAGAGCCCCTTAACTCGTTTGAATCATTGGCTCATAAGAATTGAGGGAGCATGCATGTCGGCAACAGTGAAAAGCTCTTTAATAAAGTAACGCTGGAAATAGATAACAAAGGTGAAAGAGAGAGAGAAATATAATGTGTGCGTGCACAATTAATGAGGATGAATTTGAGAGTAGAGGAGATTGAATGAGAAGACGGTGAGTGGAATAAAAATGGAAAAGCGACAAAGAGAGGGAAAAGCAGACAAAGGAAAGCTCTTAAATATAGAGATAGCACTCTATAACATCACACAAAGCCGAGACGGCCTGTAAATCCACTAAATCATCTTAGTAAACAGGTTTGTGTGAGGATTAAGTTTAAAGGTAGAGATAAAGAATAGAAAATAACATTAGCCTGGTATGAATGAATTGAAAGTCTGCAAGATGTTCTTACTAAACAAGAAATGTGTATGTTTTTGTGTGCAGGAGCAGCATAAACAATTAGAGGAGGTGACCAAGAACACAGAGATCGTGGAGATCCGGCAGAGAGAGGCCGAGTGTGAGCTGGAGGCGTCCAGAGACCGAGTCCAACAGCAGGCAACTGAGATCCTCCTGAAAGCCAGTGAGATATCTGCAAACCTTTCCATAACCTCTGAACAGGATTTTCTTAATTCATGTTTTACTTTCTGCAAAAGCTACTAATCCATGACCTGTGTGTGCAGCATTAACGTGCAGTGTTTCTGTCGTCATAGCAACGTGGATTGAAATGTGAAAATGTACCGGTTTGATCATCATGTGTTTGGAAACACATACAACCTTTGTTCTTTTGTTTTTTTTAAATCAGAATGTCCAAGTTTCTCTGGAGACTTGCTATTTAGAAATAAAGAGGTAAAAACAGCCCCGTTAAGCTCATGCAGCGCTGTTAGGTAAAGGTTAACTAGATATATGCGTTAAATCGGCTGGTTCTAGTTTCAGCAACCATTCGTGTTGACAGAGAAGTTTGTGAGTGACAGATCTCCTCCTGGTATCCCAGCAACAGCAGGTGTGTGTCTGCGCTCATCACCCAGATTCTGGAATGTTCCCTGAGGGAGGCAGAACCCAGCTGGGCCCGTGACACCTAAATGCCAAACACAGTTCTTCTCTTTTATCTGGGTGAAATAACAGAAGTGCGAGGAATTACAGTAGAAACTACAGTAATGAATTAAAGATTAGGGGTGGGAATGTGGAGGTAATATGCGATGTGATATTACAGTATATTGGTATTGTGCAATGTTTGTGTTTGCCGCGTAGGCGATTAAAAATCATGAATTCCTCTTGATCAGATATCAGGGTACCAGTAACTATTCGGATCGTTCTCACGAAACCACTGAAACATCATGGCAGTTAAGATTTTGTTTATCAAACATATAATTCGCTAACACAAAAAAAATCATAATAAAGATAATTGTGTTCTCTAACTTGGACAAAAAATAATTTTGACATCGGAATTAATTATTTATTAATTATTTATATATCATTAATTATTATGCATGTATTTTATTGCTTTTTCTGCTGAAATTCACACTACCGTAACGTGTCCCGATTTGTCTGAGTGCATTATACAGTATGTTGCAATTTAAATAGAGTAAAATGAAAACATTCTGAAAAAAAACTATTGGATGTTCTACTAGATGTTCTCAAATGACAAAACAATGATTGACAGAATATTCGTGTATAATAAAAATGAAGAAAAAGTTGATGAATTTTAGTCCATGACTAAAATTCTCTTTCCCCATAACATTTTTAAAAGACTCCTTGAACACACCAAATATATTTACATTACGTTTGATTTTATGTGAAGAAACACATCTGCCAGTACCTTTCAAATGGCTAAAAGGTTAACAGGTTTACTTTATATTTTTCTAGTTAAAAACCTAATATTCTCTTGTCATGCTGTGGACACAACTTTTTAAATTCTCCTTACCGTTACAGGTAATTTTCGGCATTAAAAAAAAGTATAATTTTCTATTAAAATATAATTCATTAATGTCTTATTATGTATGATTAATAAAAACTTGCTTATGCATGATGGCTTCTCTTTTTTTTTGCAAAACATGCTATGGGATGAGAATTTTTAAAGCCTTTTTTTGTAAAAAAAAAAAAATGTGTTCAAATTTGTGTTAAACTTAGTAAAAGTTTGGAAATGAATGCCTTTAAGCATGTTTTTAAGAAAATCATGTTTGACATCTTAAAAACCAAGATTTTTTGTCTGTTGTGTCTGTTGTTCAGGTCAGATCGGAAGCCTGCAGGCCACACAGATGAACCACGAGGCCGTCATACGGGATCTTGAATCCGAAAAGTCCCGACTGAAAGACAAGGTATTACGTCTGGAGGAAGAACGAGGGTCTTTGCAAAATAAATGCCAGACGCTGGATGACAGACAGAGACAGCAGCTCGTCTCCCTAGAGAAGGTAGGGATGCAATTTTACCGAATTGTGCACCTGCACGCAGAGTTTTTCTTTCCAATGGAGGCAAAACAAAACAAGTGTTTAAAGACATGACAGACAGAATATACAGTACATTTTGCAGCATGGGGTCTTGACTTGGGGTGTGTTAGCAGAACAACACCAGTTTACAGAATTCTTGTGATACTTCACCCAAAAATTATTCATCATTTACTCACCTTCGAGTTGTTCCAAATGTGTATAAATTTCTATGTTCTAATGAACACAGAGAAAGATATTTGGAATAATGCTTATAACCAAACTTATACCATCTTTTTTTTTGTTCTGTTGAACACAAAAGAAGACATTTCTAAGAATGTATAGGACAGCAAACAGTTCTGGGGCACTCTTGACTCCCATTGTTATTTTCCTACCAGGGTAGTCAATGGATTTTGAGATATGTTTGGTTATAAGCATTGTTTCAGATATATGTCTCTGTGTTCATCAGAAAAAAGAAATGTATACACATTTGGAACAACTCGAAGGTGAGTAAATGATGACAGCATTTACATTTTTGGGTGAAGTATCCCTTTAATAGCTAAAGCATCAGTTCCTCTGAGACATCATTACCTTGTGCTTAAAGCATATACAAGCCCATCTCCCGTGTTAAACACTAGCTGTTCCACTGGCCATTATCAGAACAAAATGCAGCCCTCCGCATATTTAATTCAAAAGACCCACGGTCTTCGCCGAAGGATGCTCGAGAGCTCAGAAATTATGACTCTTTTGTGGACAGTTGCTTAGATTTGAATAGGAATTGTATTTTTTATTCCGGCATTTATATTTTTTATTCCAAGGATGGCATGGCTATTTGCTTCACATGGGGTTTTCATAAATGCATCTGTTTCAGCAGGCTTTTTCGCTGTCCTGTTGTATTTAGGTTTTGTTTCATTATTAATGCGCTGAGAGCTCCCAATAAACAGGAAATGTCTTGTTTTTTGCCTCCCAAAATATTCCTCTCAGCAGTTTTAGAAACAGACTTTTGCTAACTTTAAAATAAGCCTTTTTGTAAGAAAAGAAAAAGCTGGAATGTGGTGCAATGAGTAATCATAGTATAACCATGGTATTTTTCGTGAATCCGCGGTTATACAAATGGTTATCAGTACGCCAAAAAACATACTAATGCTACACTTTTCCTTTAGTAAAACCATAGTGTGACGAGGGAGGCGTGACGAGAGCCGTGGGAGGAGGAAGCGACTCGTCACGCCTCCCTCGTCACACATAGTTATTTTTTGTGTGGAGTTATATTGGCTGTTTTTCTGTTGCTATGCCCTGGGGTAACTTCTTTTAAAGAAGTCTCACATTAAGCTTTCTCTCGGTCTCTCTTTCGCCCACATCACAGTTGAGACGTTTCTTAGCAAAGTAGCCTTGAGTTAGATGTTACCGTGGCAACGCTCAACAAATAGAGCCGGAAAGCATTGTGGAGAAATCTGCTCTGCCGACGCTTCTGCTGCTCTTATTAATGAGAACTGAAATCCATTTCAGGCGGCTGGTTTGCAGTCTCGATGTAAAATATTAGGGGAATTAAAGGTGTTTTCGACGTTGTCCATTTAGTATTTAGGGCTATCACATTATTAGATTTTCACTCCACGATTATTTTGGCCATAGGAAATTACGATAAGAGTTTTATTGCGATATCTATTTTATTGTGGCATCTGAATGCTAACAGTCAAATTCATCTTTACTTCTTATTTTTTCTATTGTCTATTTCTGGCCAGTAAATCTAACTGAAAATACAGGTGTAGAGAGGCAGTTTGCAACTTTGTGGCTTAAAAGAAAAAATGGGGTGCAAAACCAAAACCTGCAATACGGTTTCAGTGCAACGATACAAACAAACGTCACATGGCCCAAACTTAACTTCCGGGTAAAACTCTGCAAAGAAACAATAACTGTTGAATACTTTTAATGTAATTAATACAATTAATATACAATAAAACATTCACTTAAATTAATACTCATTTAAATTAAATATACAATAAATTGCTCTATCATGAAATTAATCATTATAAATAGCACAGTTATGTCAGTGCCTGTTTTGTAACTCTTATTTTGCTGAATGTCCACATGAATGTGAATATTGCCCGTTTTTTAAAGCCAGTTTTTGCAGCTTAGCTTTCGTAAATGTTCTTATTAGACTGTGAGGAGGCTTGGTAGGCTATTTTCCAAGTTATCCTTGTGCAGTCATGGCACAATATTCCTTATATTGCAGTCGACTTCTACTAAATATTTATCTTTCATTGTTTTTGCTTCCCAACAGTCTCTTCGGGAGGAAAAACAGAACTACGAGAAGGAGCTGATGAACCTCCGTGCCAAATACGACGAGGACACGGCTCACTTTAAGGACACCCACAGCCGGGCGTTGGAAGAGCTCGCACGGAAACACCGGGTGGCTTTGGAGAACACCCAGAGCATCGCGGAGAAAGAGAAGAACAGACTGCTGTCCGTAAGTGAAATCGGCCGTCACACATACATGCTGTCAGCCCGTGTTCACAAGCATCTTTTAAAGAGCTCTCAGCACTGTCCTGTTGAGAATGAGTGCGTTTCACTCACTACGTTCAATCTGAAGAGTACTGTATCACGCTGTCTAGCGTCTGTCATCAGGTGCCACCCTTAAAAGAACAGGGAGTACCTATGAGAGCCGGTGAAGGATGTCATGTCATTCAAAACCTTAATGACTCTTTCTTCTGTGGAACACAAAAGAAGATATTTTGAGAAATGTCTCAGTTAATTTGCACTCAATTATTGTCCAAAGAGAATGCAACATAGAGAGTTTGTATGGCATTTGAAAAGGTTCTCCTATGTAATCAGGTTATAAAACCCTTCTTGGATTTATTTTGCTCGTATTTTTTTACGTGTGTGTATATGAGAGAGAGAGAGAGAGAGAGAGAGAGAGAGAGAGAGAGAGAGAAATGGGCAGGTGCAGCAGCTCTATGGGGTTTGGTAGAAAGGAAGAGTGCAACACACAGCTTGCTGCCTTCGCCTCATTAGGCAGAACAGTAAAAATTGGTCTCCCACACTCTCTCACCTCCTTTCCTACACCCTGAATCCACCCCGCCTTCTCTGACCGGCTCAAGGTGTCCCATGCGTGTCCTTTATTGATTCACCTTGCTCTTTACGCTCCCATAGAAAACAATAAAAGACTGAACATGACCCACATGGTGTCTGCAGACATTTTTTTTGTCTAGATTTTGCGAAAAAAACCTATTAAATCTATTGAATAAAGAGTATATGTATATTTACACACGCATGCACACACACATATATACACAGCTGCAGAAACAATTAAGAGACCATTCCTATTGTATTTGCATTTGAAGAGTTGGGTTCAAAAATGAGATAACTCCGTTTTTAAAATATATTTTTTATTTAATTATGTTTGTTTTTTTATTATGTTATCATGTTTTTATTGTGTTTTATTGTGTTAGTTAGCTGTATTTTTTTGTTATTATGGCTTGAATAAAACACAACAACTGCAGTTTGATTGATATTAATTGGAATGCACAATAAAAAAAACATGATTTTTGAAAAATAAAATCATGTTTTATCTAATTTTGGAACCAAACTCTTCATTTCTAGATGTATTGTGGCCATTCCAGTCCAGTGTCTGTTGAATTTCGACAAAATCAAACCCTGAGGAGTGACAGTCCTTCAGAAAGTCTTTCAACAACTTTGTGAAAGACTGACAGCATGACAAGACACACGAAAACTGTGATAAAAATCCAGGTTATCGCATAAAAAAATATTTTTTGAACTTTTCCTTAAATACATGTACAAATATTACTGTTGTATTGCTTAAAAGTGAATACGAACTTGTTTTCTTTGCAGTATTTGAGGTCTGAAAAAATACAGAGCATCTTCTTTTATTTTCATTTTCTGCAATTGAAATTTGGGAGAAATAATGTTAGTAGTTCACAAAATGAAACAAAAATTATAATTTTACCTCAACTCATAGCCTACCTACGAAAAGTAAATTCAGAAAAACGAATTTTAAAATGGTCTCTTAATTTTTCCCATGGCTGTATATATAACATTAAATTGAATAACAAAAAATGTGTAAACGTTTTAAAAGCATAAAAAGTTTTGTCATTAATTGTTTAAAATTTTGAAATGAGCTAAAACATTTATTAAGCAAATGCTCGTAATGACGCTCGTGATGGCTGTAGTCTTCCGCTCGTAACCCCGTGACACAAAGTGAGACCGTAACTGTTATCTCCCTAATCGGTGGAGACGGGCGACAAAATGGCAAACATCATGACTAAACCGTCTGTTTTGATTTCGCGAGCTGATAACATATGAAGCGAAAGCACACAAATCTGCGCTGGATTGACTCAGTCAGAACACAATCTGTCAGCCTCCCCAAACCAGGCAGCTGCCAGCAGGCCGACCCGTCCATCTCCCAACTGATCACCAATGCTTCATCTTTTTGTTATTATAAATCACACAACAGATCGGTGGCTAAACGTGGACGACCATTTGCATGAGCGAGTTGTATTGTTTTTGTCTTTAGAGAGAGATTGGGACACTTTTTGGGACTTGCATATCCCCTGAATGTATTCCCGTCCTCAGATTCCACCTCTCTAAAACCACTCTGCTCCTCCCTTATCTGCTTCCGTCAAACCTGTACCACCCTTCGCAGCGAACCTTTGTGCAGGTGGACGTCCCTGGCGAGGCCGCGGCTTCAAATGGTTAATCTCATTACAGCGGAACGGCTTTGGGCTTATCTCGCCGGCACCGTAGCGTCCGCCGCTCTCAGAAATGGAAATACGGTCTAAAAATGTAAGCTCAGATGAATAATCAATGAGAGTCGCCTTCATTAGACCGTGCCGCTGACTCACGGCCTGCTAAAGAAACGGCGTGACGAACGATGCTCGAAGCTCTTCCACTCTCCTCTCCCACGTTCCTCCTTTTTCTTTATCTTTCGCAAAGCACTGATAGTTTGTAATGTGTCCAAAGCACTCTTGGGATGAAAGACTCTTATTTAGGAAAGCTTTAGATTGAGCCGCTGAAGACATCATCTCACCCAGAGTACGATGTGTGTTCTAGATTTCGTGGGAGGGAGATCACAACAGGAGATTTATTTTATTTGACGTGGATGACTGCGTGGAGCCAATTTTAGCCTTCCTCTCATGTCACTAAGACACAAATAAAACTTTCAAAGGTTCCATTTTAGGGGCTCAGAATTGGGGATTGTGTCTTGCTCAGAAAGATGTGTGTAGGGTTTGGTCCGCAGTGTTTGCTTGGACTAAGAACTGCACGTTTAGAAGAAACTTTCTGACTGATGTTTAGTTTAGGAATTAGTTCATCTAAAATAAATGATTCCTCCATAATAGTCAGAAAATATATTCACATATGTATACCTGCTTATTTATTTACAGTCAAAGCTCTGAAAGTTTTTTTTCATTCGATCGTATTTGAGCTGGTCTGAGTTTTTCTGAGGTTTGTGAGCGATAAGCATCATACAGCGAACGCACGTTGGGTATCCTGTGGACGTGCTGTCTAAAGCTAAAGTGAATTATGTAGATGGCGGCTATACCAGCCCATTTGCTTGTCTGTGCTAACCATCAATTTTTTAAACCAAGTTACTTAGGAGCTTTTTCCTAGAGGCCCGCTCACGCTGGTGCACACAGAGAGCTTTTGTCGTTGAGTAATGTGTGTATAGATGGGCAAGTGAAGGGAATGTGATTTGATGTGGACTCGCAGCTGCTCTTCGGGATAAGTGGGAGATGTGGAGGTGATAATCTCATCTTCTTCATCTTCGTCAACATCTATTGCTGTCCTCTTTTATTCCGTCGGCTTATTTCACGATCGGTTGTTTTTAGACGACAAGTAGTCTGCAAAGTAGGCAGTGCTGTCAGTAAACATTTATTTGTTATGCGTCGTAAATAATATTTTTTTTTATTATAAACGGTTTCAGCAGCAACAACATAAACAAACATTATGTGGCCCAAATTTAGAGGGATAGTTCACTGAAAAATGAAAATTCTAGCATCATTTACTCACCCTCAGGTTGTTTGAAACCTGTATACATTTCTTTGTTCTGTTGAACACAAAGAAAGAAGAATGTTAGTGATTTTCAGTTCTGGGACATAGTAGAAAAATGATTGTATATATTTATTTTGTTCTGTTGAACACAAAATAAGATATTTTGAAGAATTTAGTTAAGCAAAGTGTTCGGGGGCACCTTTGACAACTATTTACATTTTTCCTGCTATGGTAGTCAATGATGTCCCAGAACTGAAAATGGCTGACATTCTTCCAAATATCTTTGTCTGTGTTCAACAGAACAAAGTAATTTATACAGATTTGGAACAACTTGACGGTGAGTAAATGATGACAGAATTTTTATTTTTGGCTGGACTGTTCCATTAACTTCGGGTAGACCTCCGCAAAGAATCAATAGCTGTTGAGTAGTTTTAATTTAATTTAATACAATTAATATACAATAAAATAAATATAAATTAAATATAAAATAAATTGTTATATTATAACCAAACATAGACCGGATAACTTTGGACCAGGCGCGTGTGTCCGATGAAACTGTTTAAAACACTATGTCCTTGAGCTATGGATAAGTATATGTAAATTAAACAATATGATTATTTTTTTATCAGTAAACATTATTATTATTATTATTATTATTAAATGTCATTAAATAAATATATAATCATAACGTAATATTATATTAAATCCTATTATTATATGTTACTAAATAAATATATAATCATAATGTAATATATTATATTAAATCCTAATATTAAATTATTAAATAATTGATGCACAAAACTTTATATAAAATACATTAAACATTCTATCAGGCAAATGCATGTATTTTTTTTTTATTTTTTTTACTGATGATGTAATTATGGCAGTTTTATTTACTTTTTACTTAAGGATTTAAAGGAAATTATGACATTGACATCATAGGTAGTGAATATACTGGGGGGTCAATTTCTTCAAAATAATAGAACCACAGATTTTAAATGGAGTTTGCATGTCATAGTTATAAAGTGCTGAATTTGCTGCAATAGTTTCATAGTAAAGTTTGTTTAAAACAAACACAACCTGTGCTGTATGTTTGAAGAATATCTGAACAGAGCCGCATTTCAAACACTGTCATAATGCACATTGTATTTTCAGACTGTGGTGGGCGTAACACCGCGGAAACTCCATTTTATTCTGTAAATGTCACAGGATCGCTATGATTACTTTCCGTATTATTGTTTTTCTTTCTTCCCGGAAAGCTTCAGAATCTTATTATGAAAGATATAGTTATTAATTTCTTCTCATGCCTCGTCTTTGCATTGCAAATGTTGTCACATTATTTTCCTGCTTTCCTGAGACTGATATTAAGTGAACTGACACGGCAGATTAAAATGAAGGTTCCACACGGTGATGCTTTCAAAATGTCACAGTGTTAAAAAGGGGATTCTGTATATTAAATTGTATAGTAATATATGTGCTAGAGGTTGACTGACGCTATTCCTCACTCACTGATAAACACATGAAAACAAAGTCATACAAAGTCATTTGTAACTAACATTTTCTACTGGCTTTACAGGAGATGGAAGAGCAGTTTGAGAGGGAGCGGACGTCCCTAGAGGAACAGAAGCGTCTTCTACGAGAAGAACTTGAGAGTCTGCGTGAGGAACTCGCAGCCAAACTCAACATAGCCAACAGTGAGGTAATGTGTGCTCTGAAACATTTATCTAAAGAGGCCATGTATTTTTTTATTGGTCAGTCTACTTTTAGTGTTACGTTAGTCAAGGTTTGTGTTTTTTATTGTCATTTAGTTTTACATAACCATTTTCACCTTCTATTGGAGCTGCACCATTGAGATAACTCGCCATTCGGGTTTTTTCTACTTTCGACTTGGAAATAATGCCTGGAACAGTGCTCGTAGTGTGAGATCAGACCTGTGAACTCGGGTCAGATCGATTAACACCTCGGGGAGATGTGTCATTGACATCACGTCCAAAATGCTTCCAGTGAGATTAGCGCTGAGCTACCTTCTATGAAACATAAAGACAAATGTTAAAGCATTTTTCACCGCACTAAAAGATGTTAAACGAAGTTTGTTCTGTAAGTTTTATTGCCAAATTCAAACAATACATTTTGTTTTGGTTTGATGTGTGATTGACTAAAACGCATCGAGGTTAGAATAAGGACATTTAAACTGTCATATTCCCATTGGGTTGTTTTAAAGGGGTCATATGACACGGCTAAAGCGAATATTATCGTTTGTTTTAGATGTAATACAATGTGTATACATGATTTAAGGTTCATAAACGCTGTATTTTCCACATACCGTGCATGTTTGTATCTCCTCTTTGCCCCGCCTCTCTGAAACGTGCAGATTTTTTACAAAGCTCATGGCTCTGAAAAGCGAGGTGTGCTATGATTGGCCAGTTAACCAGTGCGTAGTGATTGGTCGAATACTGCAAGCGTGCGACGGAAATGTAACGCCTCTTACCATATTTGGAACATCAGGTTCCAGAGCAATTGTACTGACAGGTACACCCACCTGCCTTGCGTATACATTTGGGCGGTCTTAGTCAAGTCATACCACGAACTGACGTAGATTTGTGGGGGTGTGGCTACACGAGGCGTTTCAGGCAGGTCTGAGTGAGCGTTCGCTTTTACATAGAATGCATCTTTTGTTCCGACACTTTAATTTTTGCAATTTTACGTGTCTAATACATGCATGGGCGACTTAGAACACACCAAAGACACAGAAAAACACGTATTCCCGCCATAAGACCCCTTTAACCCATCATTGGGTCAAAAATGGACAATCCCAATTGTTGGGTTAAATTGACGCACAAATGTTCATATTTGACCCTACAATGGGTTAAAACAACCCATCATTTTGGGTTGAAACAACCCAGCATGGGTTGGGTTTCTCCATATTTGATGCCAAACTGGGTTGAAATAACCCAGCATTTTTATAGTGTAAGAACCGAATATTGCTCTTTCATGAACTTTTGGTGGTGTGCTGAAGAGAGCTAACATCGAAATATAGTGCATAAGTCATATACGCCATCTTTCATTTATGGTACTTTTACATTCTTTGTAAAGCTTTACAACTCCAGTTCCATTCATTGTAAGGCATGAAAAAATTGCATGTTGCATTCTTCAAAACGTTGTTTGAAATTGCATTTTGGGGGAAAGTAATCCTTAAACCCTGACTGTTATTGTTTAAAATTAGCACACAACATATTCAGTATCTTATGTGGAGGGAGGATGTGATTAAGTTCAGTGTCATGTGTTTATCATCGCCATTAGTCCGAGTTTGTGTTAATGGGTTCTCGGTACAGGAATCTGGCAGAGCTTCATATAATCTGCAGATGGGCCAGTGAGGCCCTTTGAGAAGCAACATCGCTGATTATTTTTTACTTTTTTAATCATGTTTAATATTGGGAAACAAGGACAGTCAAATGTTACATAAAATGTAGCAATAAGTAGCAAAATTACGCTACCTCAGAAAGATTTATAAGATTTATTTGTTTGGGCTAAAGTCTAATGCAGTGTCGCAAAGGGATAACGCAATCTCAGAATGCATTGCAACAACCCCAGTCAACATTTTCATTAAAGTACTGTGTATTTCATTCTGTACTTAAATTTATTCTTTAAAAAAAGTTCTGTCTGTTTGAAAAATGCTCTATTTCAACCTCAGATGCTGCCTGTGTAGACTGCTCCTGGTTTGGAGAGCTATTGAGAATATTGCGTAGATTTATTATATACGAGCAGGGAAATGTTAGGTTAATGAGTGTCCTTAAAGAGGTTCCAGGTTCAATTTTGTAGAAGTGTGACCTATAAAAGAAGTGGGAGCTCATTATTAAAGTACTTTAAGGACATGATGTTGCGTAATACGTCAACTTCTTCTGTTCCTCAGGTGAGTCGACTCCAGGAGCTGGTGAAGCAGGGAGAGCAGGGTCTCGGCTCCGCGGACTCACACATCACCAGTCTGAAGGATGCTCAGAAGAAACTTCTAGAAGAGCTGGACGCCACAAGAGCCAGATTGAGAGAGACCAGCAACCTCCTAACAGCCCTTCAGGTCTATACTCCGAAAGCAATTTCTCCAAAAATAATGAGAAATGAGAATAAGTCTTGAAAGTCTCATAACTGAGGGGGTATTAAAGCGCTGCCAGTTTTATATTAAAGATGATGTCATTTTTTCCAAAATAATACCCCATGCTAGTTTAAGACGCGCAGAGCCAACTGTATGTATAGATATTGGCTTGACGGCACTTTCAAAACATGACATGTTGTTTGTGCTGAGTGAATATATGAATGGTTTAACAAATGGCTTGATTTCGAGGCAGGGCTAAAGGTTTGAGGCAGACATTTTTTTTAATGATGTTTGCTCAGACAAGCATCAATAATATTAGTATTGTTCATATTTGGCATTTGTGTTTTGATGAAATCCAAACATGCAGAATAAGATGAATAAAATATCCGCACAGAGATACTTCAGATTTTGCAGCTTGGACTTAAAGGAACAGTTCACCAAAAATGAAATGAAAAATTCTGTCCTCATTTACGTTGTCAATGGTGGCCAAGAACTGTTTGGTCACAAGTATTCTTCCAGATATCTTTCTCTGTGTTCATCAGAACAAAGAAATGTATACAGATTTGAAACAACTCAAGGGTGAGTAAATGATGACAGAACTTTTATTTTTGGCGGAACTGTGCCTTTAAGATTTTTCATAATGGATGCTATTTTTATACTTTGGCATTAAAGCAGGTGCCCAAGTCGTCCTCCAAACCAAGCCTTACATTTTTTTCTCTTTATTCTTTCTCTGTTGATATTTTTCTTTCTGTTCCCAAACACCTGCAGTGAGATCATCCTTTCACATTATGTGTTAGGTGCCCTGCTGAATCACGTATATCCACCAGCGTTTTTGGCCCCGCCGAAGCTCTGTATGACAAAGACACTCCATTAAAGAGTGCTCTTCACAGTTCCTGTGTCCTTTCAGTGGCCATGCATAATGAATTAAACCTGCGTATGTGTGTGTCTGGGTCTGTGTGAGGTGAATAGCAGCGGGTTGAGAAATGGAAAATGGATTTTCATCTCTTGGCTCTGGTTTGATTGATAGCTGTGAAGAAGAGTCCAGCTACTCGTCCTGAGTGCCTCGTGTCAGACTTTACAATTATGGGTCGTGAGCTTAATCGCTCACAAAAGCTAATGTTCTGTGTCTGACTTGTTCCTCAGGGGGAGATGGAGACTCAGAAACAACAGCACGATGCCAAACTCATCTCTACCAGAGAGGAAGAGAAGCTGAAGATGGATAAGATGGCCCTGGAGCTGGAGCTGAAGTGGACAGAGACTCTCAGGTAAAGGCTGGAAAGGTTTGGTTACAAGCATTCTTCCAAATATCTTTCTCTGTGTTCATCAGAACAAAGAAATCTATACAGCTATGGAACAACTTGAGGGTGGATAAATGAGATACTGTTCCTTTAAGTGAGGTTTTGGGAACAATATATAGTACCCCAAAGCCTAATAATTTATTTATGAATGTGTTTCTTTGTTTATTTTGATAAAGTTTATGTCTATGCTTTAAACAATTTGTTGCAAAGATGCACAAAACATGTTGTAAAACAAACAACTAAATAAAGACAAATAATGAGAAGAAATAATATAGAATTAGGGAAAGAAAAAAAGGCTTCAATTCTAGAGTTTAAATGTTCTGAAATCTACAGTAGTCACCAAAAGTCACACTTTGGAAATTTAATATTAAAAAATGTTTTAAAAATCTTGTATACGTGTTGTGTAGTTGTGTTGGGAGTGTAAACTGAAGGTCAGTTTAAGGGGAATTTAAGAAGGCTTGGCAAGAAAAACTCACAACACATGCGCAAAGCTTATTGTGTCAAGACCCAGGAGAATGACTGCTGTAGTGAAAAACAAGAGAGAATCCACAAAATATTAATAACTGATAAAACTAGTCAATTTTTGCTTTATTTCCTGCAAGCGTTTTGTTATTCTTTTTTTATTTTACAATAAAACCCGTATTCCCCGATGCAAAACCGTTTTCTCATAAATGCCTTAAACAAGTTTTGTTTCCTCTGTTTTGTCTCACGTTTTGATGATTTAATTTAATTTGATGGGGCTTTAAAAGCAAATATAGTATACAAATAAATATGCACTCCGGGCATCAATTTTGGCCACTACTGTATATATCATGTATGTGGTTTTGCTTATTTTCATCTTGACAGCCTGGTTTTCTTTTAGTGTCATTATACTCAATGACAATGAAATAACGATACCATACTTAATGACGATACATAAAAAAATGCCCCGGATAGAATTCAGAAAATGAAATTTTGTGTCATGCCGGTTTAAAAGAGCATGAGTGAGTAAATGATGACTGGGTTTTTCTTTTTGGGTGAACTCTCTCTTTGTGAGCATCCTCAACAAGAGAGTTTGTTCTTTGTTTTTTTGTTCCTCCTTGGTAAGTTCCTCAGTGACTTATACTGTATACCATATAACGCTGCAGACAGCTGTAAGTGGTTTGGCACTCCTTCAGAAGTCCGCCTGCCTAATTAATTATCAACTCAGGTACAGCGCTTACAACCAACATTTAATATCACAGGCCTCCAAAGAAGACAAATAAGTCATTTATTTAAGTCTGTCTGGTATTAAATGTCATCTTTAGCAACTGTATGTTAAAACTTTGGCAAAGTTGCCAATTTCCAACTGTAATATCTCCCAAAAGAATGACATAGATGCTAAACTGCAGTCGGGCCCAGAGCATGATATTCAGACTTGAACTTGATATTTTGGGGAATGCAAATGAACATTGTGCTTAGTATTGCTCATAAGAAGTATTGGTAATATTTTGTTTAAGGTCAAGGGTCTTTTTACTTATCATAACAGTCCTCCACTAATGATTTTTTTGTGGATCTTTGTGTCTCGGGACTGTCAATACACTTGAGATCATTATAGAATCGACTCCTCAAATGATCTCTGTTAATATCATTAATGGCACCAAGACTCTTTTGTTAGCTTTTAAAAAGGTGCTAGTCCATGAAAAATAGTGCAACTAAAACATTACAATAGAACATTTTACGGTAGAGATTAGTGCTCTATTCAACGATTAATCGTGATTAATCGCATCCAGAATAAAAGGTTGTGTTTACATAATATATGTCTGTGTACTGTGCATATTAATTTTGTATTTGTAAACACATACACATACATGCATTTATTTAAGAAAAATATAAATGATAAAGAATTATAAATGTTTATATTCAATTTCAATTATTGGTAAATATAAATAAGTACATCTAAATACACATGTATGTGTATGTTTTTGTGTTTATAAATACAAAATTAATATGCACAGTACACATATTACATATATTATACACATATATTATGTAAACACAAACTTTTATTCGGGATGCAATTAATCGCGATTAATCGTTTGACAGCCCTAGTAGATATGATATATGTACCAAAGCATTAAAACGCTCTTATTTAGCAGAATGTTTCCACAATCATCCTCAAGATGAGCAAGGGACTTGCTTCTTTTTTTCACGATTCTTTACATGAAAGAAAGAAAGTCATATTTGTAACAAATTTATGGTGAGTAAATAAATGCAGAAAGTTCATTTTAAGGAGAAAAACATCAACAATACATGCAAGAAGAGAAATTCAGGCACCGACCAAAGATAAATGTTTGGCAGACATTGCATTGCAATGTTTTGTTCATCATTAGAGCAATCTGTCTGTCGCAGGCTGTGCGTTTTTGTGAAGTCATTACTAACATCTATATCAATACTTGAATTTGCATTATGAAATTACTCAAAGCTGTACCGCACGACAATGTTCATGTAAACCCCAGATGGATCCTTTCCTTAGAGGAAACACCGTCTGGATATCTCAAGCGTGCGTGTTCCGGGTGTAACAAATCAAAACAGGTGGTTTGTTTGCTTGACTGACAACAAAGCTTTGCACAGAGATCATTTAGGATGACAAAAGTAGAGTTTATTTTGACTAAGCCACACGCGGCACCTTCGCGCGGCACAATGCAGAAGCGCTATTTAATCCACCTTAGGTGCTCTGTGTGTGTGTGTGTGTGTGTGTGTGTGTGTGTGTGTGTGCGTGTGTGTGTGCGTGTGTGTGCGTGTGTGTGCGCGCGTGCGTGTGTGTGTGTGTGTTTCTGATCTATAGTGGTACTTGTGGGGATAAAACTACAGAAAAATCTTCCCCAGAAGTCAGTATACTGTAATTTAAAAACACCTTTCAGGTACTCTGACGTAAAAAAAATAGTTAATAAAGTTGTCACAGAAGATGCAGAAGTTTATTGCTGCCTGCTGAAAAAAAAGATAGTTTATGTTTTTTATTCATAACAATACTATTTAGCATAGGCGTAATTTGAGAGTGGGACAGGTGGGACATGTCCCCACCACTTTTTGGAAGAAATTAAGAAATGCTTGTGGAAGATGTGTATTGTTTAGGGGCCATAACATCTAAAACTTGTGGAAAACGCAGGATGCGCCACTTTCCCACCATCTCCCGTTGCTCACACTCGTAAGTTATATTAGCGGAAGACAGAGAGCCGCGACTTCAGAAATGTGGTGAAAAGATGTTTTTAAACCCACATATTGTAGTATCATTGTGTCGTTATACCAGGAAATCACGAGGAGACCAAGGCAACATGTTTGGTTTCCGCATGAGCGCGGTTTGATCATTGGTGTGTATCTTTGTGTGCTGTTGTCCACAGGCAGGAGTGCAAGAAGCTGCGAGAGGAATTGCGCGAGGAGCACGAGGAGAAGAAAAGGTCAGCTCTAAACCAGCTTGCACGAAGTAAAGATCAAGAGATGTGCACAGCTAGAGAGAGCTGGCAGAGGAAGGTGGAGGACCTGCTGGAACAGGTTAAAACATCACACACAAACACACACACACACACACTACTGCACGATGAACCTTTTGTGCCACTCAATAATCACATTGTCCATTTAAACATTAATCAATTAAAAATACAATATTATATTTATTATAGTTTTTTTTAAGTGTCATTATATTTTTATTGTTTTTTTGTATTTTTAAATTAGCTTTTATTTTTAGTTTTCATGTTAATTTTTAGCAGTTTTGTTAGGCTATTTTGTTTTGTGATTTTATTATTAATTATTTTTTTATATTGATATAAGCTTATTTTATTTTTATTTCCATTTAAGTTTAGTGTTGATTAAATTTTCAGTTTATTGTTGAGGCAACATTTCTACTCTGCGTCAGCGCGTCACATGTGCTTATCTCACATATGCGCTAGAGAGAGAAGCACAAGACACTCTGTGTCTCCAAGTGGTTTACAGAGCGTCATAATTTCCTTCACAATCGCCGTTAAAACACAGCAAACTTGAAGCGTGACTGCAGGCGAGTCACCCCGAAACTCATTTCAAAGGCAACACAAACGTTTTTAAATGCCAATGTTCATTTATCCGCTAACGTGAGCTGCTGCATAACGTGATATGCAACATAAAGCCAAAAGAAACCAGCGCTGTTCTGATCAGAGAAGCGATAAAGTGAGTCGCACTGTATATTAAAAGATCGAATGACATGCTAAAAAACAAATGTAATACAGTTTATGTAATATGTCTTTTTGAAAGATTTTTCTCATTCATTACTGTCTCAAGCAAAGACAGCGCAGCTTCAAAGAGACACGAGCCAATAGCGTTTGAGCGTGAGCTCTGTCAGAGCGTTTCATTGGTTGAATGTACTGAATGAACACATCCTTCACTGAACGAACGAGTCAATTGAGTCAAAATGAGACTGAATGAACTGCTACATGTCGTTCATGGTTTAATATTCTCTGTTACAACAATGCATATCCAGTTACTCAACTTTTCTGAAAAATAAAGGTAATGACCTGGTTTAATTTAATTCCAAGGTAAAGTAAATTATTTCGAAACTGAAAAATGAGTTAATCCAGATAGATTTTAGTAGACTAATATAATGTAGATTTCGTTGACTAAAAATAGACTAAAACTATGATAAATTGGGATGACTAAAACTAAATTGCATTTTAGTCATTTACATTTACATTTATGCATTTGGCAGACGCTTTTATCCAAAGCGACTTAAGCCCATTTGCACATTGAGTCCGAAATTTGTGTCCGAAATTTCCGCGCGTTAAAAAATAAATACAACCTCAAGTTATGTCAATCACATTTACACACTGCCTCCGATATTTTCGTCCGTCATAAAAAAATTCGGACCAGGTTCGATTTTCTGCATTTTCGCATCTGTAGAAAGCATTTTGAGTGGCCTTTTATAACAATTCAGAGACACCGTACAAACGAGAGGCAAATACGAAAAAACGCATACGAAAACTTCGGACTGTATGTGCAAAGACCTTTACATTGCATTATCCTATACATTTATGCATAGGTATGTGCAATCCCCTGGGATCGAACCTACAACCTTGCGTTGTTAACGTAATGCTCTTACCGAGCTACAGGAACGCATAGTCGAAAGACTATGACTAAAACTAAATCAAAATTTGCTGTCAAAATTGACACTGATCTTAATTCTAATTTCAGTTGAGCCTTAAAATGTTAAAATTCTTTATTAAATTGTATGTGCAACAAAATAAGTTACTGAAATTGTTAATATTTTGAAAATAAATGTTATTTGAATTTCAGTTTCATTTTTGAATTTTCTTCAAAATATCGAGATGTGTATCGTATCGTGAACCCAGCATCGAGATATGTACCGAATCGTGAGCTGAGTGTATCGTTACACCCCTATTACAGATTAGAAATCTCTTGATCACTTTCCACTGTAATTAAACCTCAGGCAACAGAATAAACTCACTGATGAACGATCCTCTAGATGCCCATAATGATCATTTTCCTCTTTAATCACTCGATGCTTCAAGATTTTCATTGACAATTAACTCACTTGAATTACTTTCCGGTATTTGCACTTTGTTTTATGAGCAATTATTTATTCTCATATTTGATCTTCTATGGGCAGCTCTGTAAAAACAGAATATTACAGATTACAGCAATAATACAGGCTGAAAATGGCACAGTAATGTTTAACACTCCTTGTTTGAGAGGCATTTTCTCGCTTGAAATTCCCTTACAACAGCAGGAATTATATGATGCGTAGCGTTCAGATATGACTGAATTCAGAGTATAAAACCGTAAAAGAACAATCAATAAATGATCTACAGTATGAATTTGGCAGTGGTGTTTGCTTAGGCCGGGATTAAAGGTATTACTCACTTTCATGACTTACTTCATCTAAAAGCCAATTAAAAATTTGTATTTTAAACTGCCTTCATTTTTTCTTCTTATACAGTTGATATGTTTTCTTGAATATGCAACATGTTCGGTAAATAAATAAAAAATATGAATCATCGAATAATGATGATGATTATCAAATGCAGTTTTAAGAGATCTTATCATTTTGTCCTTTTATCAGAAAATGTCAAATCTAGTTTAATATAGATCTGCTAATTTAATCGAGCAGTATGTATATTTATAGTATCTTATGGTATTTTCTTTTCTTTAGTCTAAGAGTTTAGTATACTTAAATAAAAATAAAGAACATAATTAAAATACTTAAAGCATTGTTGCATTCATACTAAATGTCCTATTTTCATCTACTTAGAAGTTCTGTGGGACAATATATTATTATATTTTTATATCAATAATGTAAGTAAAAGTCTATAATTGTGCAAATGGTTGAAGAACCTCTAAATCTTGCCGATTACTAAACCACGTTGATGCCACTTTGTGATTTGTTTCCTTTCATCTGAGTTGATGTTTATTGCTCTGTTTATATTTTCCTCAGTGTGCATCTGCGAATTGTTTCAGTGCTCTGCAGGCGGCCGAGACCTCTTTCTTTCTCACAGTTCCAAATGTGTCAAATCAACTCTCAAAGCTCGAGAGCCTATCGGAGAAGCCATTACTGCCGTTGTAGAAATGTCCCGAGCGTACCCATCAGCGCGCTATTGATTTACATCAGAGTAAAGTACTATTCCGCTGTGTGACATTTCTTTTTTAGTCTTCCTTTAATGGTGCATGCTGACCCAGAGGAAAGTTGTATTGCTCAGAGGTTGCTCTTTTATAGCGCAGAAGACTCGGGAGTATTGAGTTATGTTTCATTTGATTATCAACTTTGGGTCCGATTTTTGGGGGGGGAAATGGGTTTGGAGGTATAAAAATAGAGACAAATGAGACTACTGTTTACATTTTCTAAATGTGTAGAGCTGTGCATATAATGTTTATTGCTTATCACTAAAAATGAGAAATGGGATTTTAGAAAATCTACCTTTTGATCGGTGTCACATTTTGAGACATCGTCCGACACGTTTTCGATTAATGCGGCCTGTTTCTCAGGGAAAACGATGTCTGAAATGCCGGAGACCTCAGCAAAAGTTTTGCACAGGCAGGCATTTTCTTCCGAAAATATGAAAATGTAGTTTATATTTTTTACGTTAGGTCTTCCATTCATCTTTTTGACAACCCTTAACGCACTGGCTGCGATCTGAGCTGCGATTTCAAAGCTATTTAGAGGCACTTTACAGCTATGCTTGGAAATTAAGTTACGACAAGCACATCATCATTTTATTGCCTACTCAAGTCTCAGATTGTTGGCGCGGTGCGAATCTGTCTCTCTGTCAACCTCGAGTCGTAAACGACTCTACTAATGAGGCTATCGGGCCAATGAGTGGGCTGGAGTTTCCACAAAACGAACGCCTTCTCGCTCCAAAATACTCACTGGTGTGATGACGCCGAATCTGCTGCCGATCTACGACTTCTCACCTCATTCCAGATTGATTCCAGAGTCAGTTCTGGTAGTCTCAAATGGCACCCATGTGCAACGCTTCACTCACAGAAGAAAACTCAAACCCGCTAATAGCTTATACAGAAAAAAGACAATTAAAGGGATAGTTCACACAAAAAATAACCTGCTGGACTTTTTATTCTTCTGCAGAACACAAAAGAAGATATTTTGAAGAATGTTGGTAACCAAAGAACATTGGACTCTATTGACTTCCATTGTATGCGCACAAAACCACTGAGGCATTTCTCAAAATATCTTCTCTTGTGTTCCACATAAGAATAACTTGTATGCAGGTTTTGAATGACATGAGGGTGAATAAGTGATGGCAAAATGGTTATTTTTAGATGAACTATACCTTTAAGGTCCAGTGTGGGGTTTTTTTGCAGGATCTATTGACAGCAATGCAATATAATATACATAACTATGTCTTCGGAGGTGTACAAAGACCATACATAATGAAGCGTTATGTTTTTATACTTTAGAAAGAGCTTTTTCTGTCTACATACACCGCGGGTCCCCTTGCAAGGAATTTACATGTTGTTTCTAGCAAACTGCTCTACAGAGCGTGTTTCGTAAATACGTGAAGACGTGACGACATCTTAGTCCCGTGTCAGCCACCGTACTGCTTCGAAAGATAGGGGTAAGCAGTGAAGTAAGCCGTTGGTCGCAATTCACAACCTCACTGCTAGATCCCGCTAAATTTCATACACTGGACCTTTAAAATGATAGATAAGTTCCTCCTTGCTTCAGGGATTTTAAAGGAATCGTTCAATAGGTCCGTCCTCTCCTGAACGCTTTGGAGTCCAAGTTTGAGCATCTTAGACTCAAGTTTCCTCTTCAGTTACTTTTAGATTTCCATATTATGCAAATTGTGTTACTGAAAGTTTCCACCCATCCACAATAATTACATAATAGCTGCTGTTTGTCATTGTAACGATCACCCGCTTGGGTTTCTCTTCACTAACATATTAGAAGAATCATTTATAACATACATTGGTGGGCACGGGAGAAAGTTTTCGAGTGGGCGAAGTACTTCTGCATGAGAGAGATGTGCATGATTACATTATGAAGACAAATGGAAATTCACACGTGTTACAGATTTTTACAGGCAAACAGATGTTCTCAACACCAAGATCAGATTCACCAACACCAAGATCTCCAACATAATTATCGTCTTAAAGTTTGTTTTCTTTGTCTCCCTGTGTGCAGATTTCCCTGCTGAAACAGAGCCTTGAGATGCAGCTGTCCCAATCCCAGCATTCCCTGCAGCAGCTGCAGGCTCAGTTCAGTCAGGAGCGGGAGCACCTGGGCCAGCAGCTGCAGGAGATGGAGATGGAGCACCAGTGCAGAGAGCAACGGATGCAGGAAGCTCACTGCTGCGCTGCGCAGGACATGCAGGAGGCTCGCCAGCACGACCTCAAGGTAACCGCACAAAAACTAAACGGACGGAGATAGCCCGCTGACCTGCATGTGCTCTCTTATCTTGTTTTTTTAGTGTTCCGGGGTTTTATGCAATCCACAATGTTTTTGGCACGTATATTTGTATACGTATATTGTTTGCATTGACTTGGAGCCAAGCAGTTTTCTTTTTTGTATTCTGTTTGGCCACTGGTAGATCTGATGTGGCGTGGCAGATCTGTCACAGATACACAGCGCAACCCTCCGATCATCTGTTTACCGGTATCCCGGAGTATCCTGTGTTTTAGTAATGGCCGAGTGCTTGCTGTCACAGGCTGTAATGTCTGTTTTATCTTGTACCTGGCCTCTTGACCACACTGGAGGAGAGAAACTCAAACTGCAAATGATTACCTCGAGTCGGGCTGATGTGCTTCAGCGCCGCTGGTCTGAAGATGAAGGCCGCGTGCTGGGACGACAGGGATGAACCGCTTGAATAACCGATGACAGGTTGTGATTGATTCGACAAATGCAGTGTCAGTCAGTCAGAATGATGCGTGCCACTATGGTGGGGCGGCGGGGGAACAGTCGTGCTGTTGTGATGTTGCAGCTTATGCATATTAATTAGGTTGATAGTTTAATATGATTTTTAATGTGACTTTTTACATCTGTTTTGATGCATGAATATTATTTTTACGCCCTGCTGTCAAATCAGAGATTACCTATATGATTAAAGCTTGAATGCCTCTGCCACTGCAGGGTTGCCAGGTCTGCATTTTTCCACTGTTGCTGCAGGTTGTTCATCTTTTGTCATTCTTAAGGGAACTTGATGTTATTCATAAAAATGTCAGTCAGTCAGTCAGAATGATGCTTGTCGCTGTGGTGGGGCGGCGGGTGCACACTCGTGCTTTTTGTAATGTCGTAGCCTATGAATGTTAATGAGGTTGATAATATGTCTTTTATTGTTTTATATATATATATATATATATATATATATATTTATTTATAAATAAATATGTAAATGTTTTGATAAATAAATATGTTTCTCAACATCCTTATATGATTAAATCTCGAGCACATATGCTACTGTAGGGTTGCCAGGTCTGTGTTTTTTTTTACTTTTTTTAAAGTTTTTTTGTGCCGGTTAATGGTGTAGATTTTGTTTAACTCATTTGTCATTTTTAAGGTAACATGAACTTATTTATGAATACAGTGTATGTTTATGGTTGCTATACGGTGATTCACAAGCAGAAATGTGTGTAATGCATAAGTGACTGTAAAGTATGTATTTTAATATGGGAGTGACATATTTTGAATTATGGGAGTGACGTACAGTATTTGGTATTTTGGGCTGGTGTCATTGGGCTACTTTTGGGCTTGTTTTAATAGCCCATTGGGCTGGTTTTGTTACGTTTATCTGGCAACCCTGTGCCAATGTCAGCTTTTGGATTTTTTTAGGTCAGCAGACTATTTTCCCCATAACTATGGTATAATTTACAGCAGTTCCAAACAATTCCTAGACATTTATTTCCCACATTTGTCTGGTTGAAATTGGCTGTAATGTCGAGCAAATAGTTTTTCTGTTTATTTCAGGAAATTGCTGCGTAATGTCTTTCATTGAACCATGTCACAGCTGGTCTCTGAACATATTAGGTGTAATAAGACCTCTATTACTTACGTGGCCCCACTGTCCCAAACACAGACACACCTGGCAATACGCACCATGCCCACCAGCTGTCTATACGTTCTGAATGGAAAAACTTTGTTGGTCTATACCAGTGATACCATAAAGACATAAATGTTGAGGTTAACTGTTCAAATTGACCCTGTATGGCGTAAAAAACACACTATTCAATTCAATTAATACCATTTTGGTTACTCCGATCTGAGGCCTGACTACTAGTGAAATCTAACCTCTAACATTTGCACTGTTTTATTGGCTTGGACCTTTTAAACAGGTTGCCAAATAACTATTTTTATCTTCCATTGGTCATAATTATTGCTAGGGGTTACATACCTATTAATAATGACTGTGGTAATACCAGAAATATTTTATTGGGCATATAAGATGTTGAACATCAGACATGGCTGTAATTGACATGCTGATGAGCTTCTCAGCACCACAGGCAGAGGTAATAGATTCAAGACTAATTATAATTGCAGTGAAACCTCGATGTGAGTTTTACCCAGCGGCCATGCTGTAAAGATAAGAACCTCGATGTTAGTGTCATTCATATAGCGAGATCCAACAGAAGGGTTATGAAATCCAATTTATTAACCTTCCTGGACGTGTGGACGGCGTTTCTCAAAGCCGCTGTTTTATTGACTTTTGGTTTAATTATCATCGTCGATTGCGCTCGCCATGGCCTGCGTGTGATGATATCACACTTATTCTCTGTAAAGCCTCACTGCTGACTGTTTGAGGTGGGATCCCGTCCTCACATCTCAATATTCAGCATGCTCTTTTGAAGTCGGAGCGGAGGAACGTTCCTCAGGTTCTAATGGGCTCGGCAGTACTGCGGAGACGGTGTCAGTCTTACCCCTCGCTGCTCTGTCCTCGGAGACTGCGGCGAATGTGTGATTCCTCCATTTGATATTTTGCTCCAACAGGCATAAAGTTCCACCTCCTGCCTCCTGCGGTTTATGCTGATATCGAGAAAAAACAGCACTACTTTTAGCTAGCCGGAAAGAGCGGAAGAAATTCCCACAGTGGGTACCATGCTCGTCTCCGCCAGCCCGCCGACCGAGAACATACGGGCCTGACAGAGGCGTATTAAGACCTCATGGTGCCCCTGGGCAACAGCCCCAGAAGTTCCCCCCATCAACCCACCTACCCACACGCAAGAATCCACTCATTAAAAGATTTTATAAGAATAAAACTCAGCAATTTACAATATTCTATTTTACAAGAATTACACATTAACATGACACTTTTGTAGAATAGAACACAAAAAACAACACTTTTCCATTAAGTATTTTTAACAGTTAGGCCTATTGTAGTTAAGGGGCACCTGCTTTCTGTTGTAATGTTACATTTCAGGTTTTGATGTAGTGAAAAAAAATCACTAACATTTTTTTAACAGGTGTAAATGTTGTGCATGCCACAAAGTGGGGGTACAGGGACACACACACTATAGTTTGCATGTATGTATTCACATTAGGGGGACAATGTAAAAGTGTTCACCAAAGTGGCATTCACCAGATTACAATGTATAGGTTATTCATAAAAATAACATGAAACGTTATTGTTACTATTTTAACTGCTATACAGCTATTCAAACGCTCTATTTAAGCATAGTATGTGTATATTCTTCTTACTAAACCATCACATAAGTACTAAGATAAAAGTGTACTCCACTAAAAAGGACACATATGAATTGATTGCTATAGTGATGATACCGTTCTTCACTTTCACTTTAAAACCCAGGTTTGGACCTTAAATAGTGGCCTTACCTCCACGTACTATTAGCATACATTATCGGCACTATAACATCTTATTTCTGATGCATGCCATGTATATATACCTTTATTAATCAGTGCTAATCCCCGCATTTTTAGTCGCCGCTACAACAATGCGCTCTGCACCGTTCCCGCTTCCATCTGTTTGAAGATTAAAGTGTACACGAAAGACAACTCGCCTCATAACAGTCACTTGTGATTGGCTGAATGTTAATTCACTCAAATCTATGTAACTAACCAGATAACATTGGCGGGAATGTTGGCGGAGGTGTGTCGAAAAAGTGCGGAGGACAGAACCATTTTTATCTGAAAGTGGGGGTATTCCCGCACATGGTGCCACGCCTATTTAGCGCAGGTGCGTGACTTAAGTCTTAAAAATCAAGTGCTTATGTACATTTATTTAAAAAAATTGTATTGCGGGTTTATTTGGTGCCCCTAAAGTCTTGGTGCCCCTGGGCACTCGCCCAATTGCCCATATGGTTAATCCGCCTCTGGGGCCTGATGAGTCAATGCGGCTGAAGGGGGAATTGGGAGGAGGGTACTTGGCAACTTTAATGGTTGCCTTTGGTATATGGTAGTGTCATTTAATCTACGTCCTGATTGTGCTCTTTTTGTGCTCGGGTTGACATAAAGCAGCGTTAAGAATTTTTGTACGAAGGCTTTCGCATTCAGTAGAATGAAAACAGATAGTCAGTTCCCAGATCTTTATGAGAGAACAAACGAGATTATGTGCTCATCAAAGCTAAATCAATCTAGTTTCAGAAAGCACACGAGATCTTTTTATATCCCGACTCACCCTGCCACAGGGCAATTTCCGAGGTATTAAACCGCATTAAATCCACCTTCGTTCAAGTATTGATCACAAAATTTCTCCCCCTATAATCTCTCTATATATTTTCTTTGATACAATCTGAGGGGGTTTTAAGTGTGTGGTATAGTGTAAGTGTATGGTTACATGTATTTAACATTTAGTGACTGTATAGATATTAGATGTATACCAAACAAATTGCTGCTGTCCTTCTTATACCTTGTATCAACATATTTCGTGATTTTTTTGTCTTGAATCATTATTATTAGTTACCCTTAATGTTCGTCACTGGGTTTTGCAAATATCTAACCAATAAAAAGTATTAAAAAGTGAATGTCAACTTTGACAACACGGTATTTAATCATTTAAAAAGTAGAACTTTTTCCATTTCCTGAAAACAGTCAATTTGGACATACAAGGTTTCATAATGACAGCGACGATATAAAACCTTCTTAGATTAGTGGATCTCAACCTTTCCCACTGTCCAACATTTCAACAATGTTGAAATATGAATGAGAAATATCTTTACGCTTATTTTAATGCTTGTTTTGTCTTATTTAAGTTTGTTGTTATCGTATTTATGTTGTGCCTTATTTTAAATAATTTCCATCTTAAAGTCCCCGTGATCCGGAATTTGCGATCGTTTTTACTTCCGTATTCTGACACATTTCCGAGTGAAAAGGAATTTCAAAGGAGAAAATTATTGGGCGTGGCTTGCGTATTTCAATGCGAATTGATTGGATGTGTAAAAACATCTATTGCATTCATTTTGAAATGAAACTGGCAGCAGACTGACAGTTGAAGGGGAGGAGTTTACATACGCTTAACCTGTTTTAGGGCCGTTTACACGAGACCGTTTTCCGCAAAAAAATTATGCGTCTCGGCGTTTTGGGGTACTGAAAATGCAAACTTTTGAAGTCGGGTCTCAAAGTGCAACATTTTGAAAACGCTGCCTTTTTCATTTCCGTGTAAACTGCAAGACGGAACTTTCTGAAAACGATGATGTCACGCGAATGCGTATTACGCACTTGGTCGCGCGAGTATAGCCAAAACAATATGGCGGCTTCCCGTACTGTGAGCTCTCGCTGCTCGACTATGTATTAACGTTTCCCCAGCAAAATGTGGATTTGCTGCACCAATAAGACCACACTATTTACATTCGCCAGACTTTAAACACACATATACGTCGACCAATGGTATTAAAAAGCACTTTTGCCTTATAACTGTGCATGTGTATGTGCCAAGGCACGTCCTGTTTCTTTACACAACAACATCGCCATCCACTGGCGTGGCGTGCATACTACAGCGTTTTGGATCCGTGTAAATGCATACAGTTTTGATAACGCTGTCATGTGTACGTGAAACTTTTCAAAAACGCAAAGGAAAAACTTTTCAGTTTTTCATCGCGTAAACGTGGCCTTAAGCTAAAAGCGCATTTAATGCCCTTTGTTGTTGGCGTGTATGTTATAGTTTGTGTGTATAAATACTATGTCTCTGCTGGTCGTAGTGGTGCAGTTAATTATCCTATTTGCTGGAGAAATTATAAAAAGCATGTCACACAGCACAAACATGCAGCATGGAGGTCGCCATTATTGTTTTGGGAATAGAGGGTATGCATTGACTTCACTTTCCCACGTGAACACGCCGGGACACACCCCCTCGAGTGCCAGGACACCTTCCCTTGAGTGGTAAAACACACAGCAAAATGGCTGCTTTCAATAGGAGAAACAAAGAAACCGGGACTAAAACACTCAATTATTTGCTTAAATTAAAAGCAGTTTGACTCGACGTCCTTACAACATACAAAGGAACCAGGTGTCCTTGGACACTGATATGTTGCGCGGAATTGCGTTTCCTGATATTGTAAGCAGCCATTTTGCTAAGTGTTTTGCCACTCAAGGGAGCGTGTTTTGGAGTGTTCACGTGGGAAAGTGACGCCACGTACATACCCTCTCGCGCATGCCTACAAACTGAATGCGTAATACGCATGCGTATGACGTCATGGAAAACGTTGCCTCAGAATTTACGCGGAGACGATAACGCAGTCGTTTTCAAAAACGTGGACTTTAAGACCCATTTTCAAAAGTTTGCGTTTTCAGTCCCCCAAAACGCCGTCGTCGTGTAAATGAACAGCCAAAATGCATAAAAAGTTTGCCGTTTTTAGTTGGTCTTGTGTAAACGCCCTCTAAGAAACATTAACTCAATAAATGCTTCAGTAAGTAGTATTGCTCATTGTAATGCATGCTAGCTAAGGCATTAACTGATGAAATGGGACAAAAGCAAAAGATTTTTCAGCTTGTTTACTTGCTTGTTGGGGATTTTCTCATTAACAGTATAGGTACTGTATTTGGAAACAAGAGGATGAATGAGTAAGTGTTGAATGTGTTTAAGAATGATTAGTGTTAAATCCGACTATAACTCACACCCAGAACTATTTTTAGCAAGGAAGGAAGCACGACTATAGTAGCACATGAAGATGTGAAAATGACACAGTGTTGTGATGAGTGGGAACAGATGTGTGTGTGCGTGCGTGCGTGTACTCCATTTAAAAGCCTCAGGGTTCAGTGTGCGCTCTGATAGCTGTTTGAATGATAGACATGACCTGACCTGTTCAGTTTTATGTAGCCGCCTTAGTTTCGACCGCAAAAAAAGTGATGCTGCCTGACGTGTACATTTGCACATCACACTATTGTGTTCTCAATCAATGTTAGAACATTACAGACAGTGTTGCATGTTTTCATATCTCTGTTCACCTCTGTTGATCTATCAGCCTGTTGTTGTTTTATTCTGATCGTGTTACCGCATTAAAACAACATTTGCCCATTTCCAGCTTATTTCCAGCGTGGTCCTGCCAAATGGCTTAATGCAGCCTGTTCTTTCTCAAGCATTTGGTTTCATTTGTCTGGATATCACAGACTGTAAAGCAGCTTTTAGTGGAGGCAGGTGCCCTGTATTAGCCCTCATCAGGTCAATGTATCTCCACACGCTCATCGCAATCTTTGGGCTTAATCTAATTTAAGGTGCTGTAATTGCGTTCTTCTGGCTTGGTGCAAAACGGCAGCCATCCAGGATCCTTAACAAGCTTGCAAAAACGTTTAAGGGCCTACTAATTGAGTAATAATTCCTACGAATGACAGTTACAGTACTTTGGAAGAACAACATTACGGTTACAAATATGTTTCTGGTTGCGGGTAGAGTTTGTCGTGTGCCAGTAATGTTGTTGTAATTCTTTGTTGAGATGCGATTCATCTGTAGGGTTTTCCTGGTAGAAAAGACCAACGAAAGCTAAGATTAATGAATATGAAGCTGGTTATTGATGGTTTCTGCTGGATGGTTAATGATACATACCTGCTTAATCATAATGTGAATACAACAATCACAGCATTCTTGACAGAGCTATGAATTTAATAGTCTGATTTAAATCTATTATCGCTAATGTACATCTTTTGAAAGAGTTGCAGTAATACCATGTAGACTGTATTCTATAGATGGTTTCATCGGACGCACGCACCTGGCCCGAAGTTAACTTCTGGTCTGTGTTTGGTTCAACAGTTTATTTGTTATTTAATTTATATTATTATTAATTCATATGAATATTTCATTGTATATTAACTGTATTCACTTTAATTAAAACTACTCAGCAGTTGTACATTTTTTGCAGACGGTCTACCGAAAGTTAAGTGTGGGCCACATAACATCTAGCGGTTGAGCTTGGTATCGCAGTCTAAATTCAAAATATTGGAGAGGCAAGTTTAGCCAAGCAACGGTTCTTCTCGGTTTCTTTTGCTTGTTATCAGAAATAATCTACAGGCACTCTAATATTTGCGAATGTGTACAGAAAGTTAAGGGCAGTCCACGAGCGCGCGCATGCACAGTAACGTTTGTTTATGTTGTTGCTTTGAAACCATCTATAGACCACTTCAGAAGACATAAACAATGCTGGTCCAGAAGAACTTCCTGTTACACTACACAAATATTTTTAACAAAATACAACCATGTATAACCGAATCAAATTGTTAAACAAATATCTTTTCAGATTTAATTATTTATGTGAGATTAAATAAAAACTGAAAAACATGAAACCGGAAGTGCTTCTGGAGCAGTGTTTACATCTTCTGAAGTGGTCTGTAATACAATGTTTTAAAATTTTGATATATTATTATTATTATAATTATTTCTATATTTATTGTCTTTTTTCTGTACAGCTGCTTTGCAACAATACAATATCGTCAATAGGACTTAAGAAATAAAACTTGAATTAATGGTGGATAATTTTTCTTATTGTGGGTGCTTAATCTGAATGAAAAATGTAATTAGAAAAATACGAAATGCATTGAATATTAATACATTTAAAAATGATCAAAATTACTAAAACATAATAAAGTAGTGGTCTGAGACTTTAGAATCCCACTGTACAGAACATTCATTTTTAACTATTTATTTGTGCGAGCTGTCATATGTGTTTGTGTATTGTAATGAATTGATGCACACACTGTTTCAGGAGCTAGAAGAGCGTCTCCGCCAGCAACATCACCTCGAGCTTCTGTCTCTGCGAGAAGCTCACAGACGGAACATTGAGACGCTGAAACAACAGTCAGAACAAGAACTGCAGACTCTCCGCTTCGAGCTGGAAGACGAGGGCAAGGCCATGCTGGGTAAAACACCAAAAACACCCAGTCACATGACTCCAACAACGTGTTTAGCGCAATGAATTATTGGCTGATAAAAGGATTGCATCACTAGGAAAGTTAGAAATTAGTAAGACATCTAAAATTTCCTAGACATCCTACATTAATAATTTTGCATATTGCACATTGCATATTAGGGCATTTTAAGACATGCTGTTTTATAGAATAATTCGGTACTTTGTTGGGTCGGCACTATAATCTGAGCCCTCAGGCTGAAACCATTCGAGAACATGATCTAATTATAGCTCGAAATCTCACCGAAATGCAGCATGAATGGAAAAAAGGTAATGATGGCACGCCGACAAGAAATTGCAGGTGGAGCAGAGAGTGACACTTCCATTTCCACACGAGACATTTGAGCTTTGAGGGGTGTTGAGGGGAGATGAGTGATTTTTAATTTGACTCCAGACGGCAGTTCATCTCCATGTTCTTTTCTCTCTCCCTCCTTTCAGCATCCTTGCGTTCAGAACTGAACCACCTCCACGCATCAGCTATCGAACACATGCGTCAGACCCATCAACAAGAAACAGCAGCTGCCAAGCAGGAACTGGAGAACGCTCTGGAGCAGAGCAGAGTACAGGTACAGTATGCTTCCCACGAAGCAGAGTATTCACTTTTGAGTCATTTGTGTAGACGCTAATACGGTAATCTTGCTCCACTGCTGTAGCTTCTGCATACGGTACACTACATTCCCATCATTCTCCAATTGTCTTCTATACAGCCATATTGAGACAATAACTAACAGGAAGTTCAGAAGTGGATACTGTTCCAAGAAATCAATAGCTTTTCGTCATCCGTTGGCTTCTCCGAAAGAAAAAGGTCTAAATAAATCCTCTTGTTATGTGGCTGGTGTGTAAAAGGACAGATGAACAAAAGAAAAGCTGTCTGGATGGTTGGCACAGCATCTGCAGGCTTAAACATGGGTCTTATTTGCACATTTCCCCCCCGAGTCATGTGTATGTGTTTATGAAAAGTTGCTTTTGCACCTTAAATGCATTTGGATGCCCCAGGTGTATGACCACTCACCACAAGCCTTTGTTTTAAAGGTATAGTTCACCCAAAAACGAAAATTCTGTCCTCATTTACTCACCCTCAGATTGTTCCAAACCTGTATAAACATCTTTGTTCTGCTTAACACAAAGGAAGATATTCGGAAGAATGTCGGTTACCACACAGACCTCATCCCCCATTTACTGCCATAGTAGGGAAAATAAATACTATGGGAGTCAATGGGGGATGAGATCTGTTTGTTTCCACAATCTGAGGGTGAGTAAATGAGGACAGAATTTTCGTTTTTGGGTGAACTATCCCTTTAGTGAAGTAAAGTGAACTTTAACTTTAATGTGTGAAGATCAGACAGTGCATCAAATCTGCAAACTTGTTCTCTGTTCCTCAGATATTAGCAAAGGGCAAATTCGGTGTGATTTTTGCTAAGCAGTGGCAAAATTTTGGAGACAGCAGTATTGGCCATGTTTAGCTTCTCTGGATTTGAGCAAACCTTGTACTGCTAAGCATTTACTAAGTCTTGTAGCCGTTAACAAATGAGCGTGTGAGGACAGCATTTGTGGGTCAGACTGCGATACACACTCGTGGTATAAAAAATGTTTACACGTGCATCCACAAGCCCATGCCAGTGTGCATTTTTCCTGAGGAAACGGTTGACTTTGTTGTGTTTAGTTGTCTGTAGTGCCCTCACGTACTCTCAAAAACATCTCTGACATCATACTGTAAGGCTGTAGGCTTAGGGGACTTCACCTTCCCCTAAGACTTCTGCCGACCCCCGCTGGTTATGACAGCACAAGAAGATTTGTCTTGAAAGAGTTAGAAGAAAGCTGATTTTTTTTCCTGTTTGTCATTGTAATATGCAGTGGAAAATGGTTATTCAATTGGTAATAGGTAATAGGTAATAGCTAAATATATCAAGAGTTAAAATAGTTCACCCAAAAATGAAAATTCTGTCATCATTGACTCCCTCTCTTGTCTTTTCAAACCTGTATGGATTTCTTTCTTACGCAGAAAACAAAAGAAGATATTTTGAAGAAAGTTAATAACTGAACAGCACTGGACCCCATTCACTTCTATTGTATGGACACAAAACCAATGCAAGTGAATGGGGTCCAGTTAACAACATTTTTCAAAATATCTTCTTTTGTGTTCTGCAGAAGTAAGAAAGTCATACAGGTTTGAAATGACAAAAGGGTGAGTAAATGATTACAGAATTTTATATATTTTTAAAATATAAATAATAATATGATATAAATAATAAAAGTTTAAAATATCATTTGATATTAATTCGTTAAGCTGCAATTGTAGCTTTTTCGGTAAAAAACATCAGATTTTTAATTGGAGCTGTCATTTGTCTTCATCCCACATATTACGTAAAGTAATGTGCAATTTTATGTTTTAAACAGAGATATTTACAGATTCCAAAAGTTACAGATTGCATCTTTAAAATGATAGTTTACTGTCACTGTTCTCGGGTAAGGTGAGACAAGGAGAGAGGACCCAGACGCAGACTGCGGGTAAGGGGTTAAACAAGGCTTTTTAATAAATAATAAAACACACAAAACAAAAACCCACGAGGGGGAAAACAAGGGTATAATAAGAACAAAGATTAACTATACTAAACAAGACTAAAAATAACATTAACAACATATTACACAGGACTAAGCTACACTTAACAGGACAAGAACTCACCCACACGAAACACGACAGAGTACAATGAACTAACACAAGACAGAGAACACAGGGGCATTAAATAAAGGGACAAATCAAAGGGGAACAGGTGTGGGGCATGAACTAATAAACAACCAGTAATGAGAGATACAAAAGGGCGGGAACACAGACAAGGACCGGAGAGAGTATCGAAGGCCGACAGGGTCAAAATGACTCTCTCCACATAAAACAAGAGGTTCTATCATGGTTCTGCCACTAGGTCAAGAAAAGCAAGACAAGGTGGGGCAGAACCATGACAGAAGCCCCTCCTTAAGGAGCAGCATCCTGATGCTCCTCAAGGAACAAACAAGACTACACAGACTGTGACAAAAACATAACTATACAAAACAGGACCAAAAACGTGATACATAGAGAAATAAAAAGTCCAAACAAAAGACATGGCGCCGGCTGGAAGGCCGGCTAGACAGCACATGGCACCGGCTGGATGGCTAGCTGGACAGTACATGGCACCGGCTGGATGGCCGGCTGGACAGTACATGGGCCGGCTGGAAGGCCGGCTGGACAGTACATGGGCCGGCTGGATGGCCGGCTGGACAGTACATGGCGCCGGCTGGATAGGACATGGCGCCGGCTGGATGGCCGGCTGGACAGCACATGGCGCCGGCTCGACGGCCGGCTGGACAGGACATGGCCCCGGCTTGATGGCCGACTGGACTGGACATGGTGCCGGCTGGATGGCCGGCTGGACAGGACATGGTGCCGGCTGGATGGCCGGCTGGACAACACGTGGCACCGGCTGGATGGCCGGCTGGACAGGACATGGTGCCGGCTGGATGGCCGACTGGGAGGCCGGCTATCACCGGCTGGGCAGGCCTGGATGTCGACATGACAGGACAGGATGTCGGCGGCTGGGCAGCGCTCTCTGGCAGCTGGGCAGCATCTCCGATGGCAGCAAACAAGGACAAACACACACAAACAGAGTCGACTCGACAGGCCTGGGCACCAGCTGGGAGGCCGGCAGGGATCTGCGGCGGGAACAGGACACCGGCGGCCTCAACCCTGGAGGGGAATCTGACGACCTCAACCCTGGAAGGGAGCCTGGCGGTCTCGATCCTGGACGGGGTTCCGGCAGTCTCGACCCTGGAAGGGAGTCCGGCGGTCCCGACTCTGGACTGGAGCCCAGCGGCCTCTACACTCGAAGGGAGTCCGGCAGATTCAACCCTGGAAGGGAGTCCGGCGGCATCGACTCCTCCCGCTGAGATCCCTCTGTCTGCTGGGTCCAGATTGGTTGGTTCATTCTGTCACGGTTCTCGGGTAAGGTGAGACAAGGAGAGAGGACCCAGACGCAGACTGCGGGTAAGGGGTTAAACAAGGCTTTTTAATAAATAATAAAACACACAAAACAAAAACCCACGAGGGGGAAAACAAGGGTATAATAAGAACAAAGATTAACTATACTAAACAAGACTAAAAATAACATTAACAACATATTACACAGGACTAAGCTACACTTAACAGGACAAGAACTCACCCACACGAAACACGACAGAGTACAATGAACTAACACAAGACAGAGAACACAGGGGCATTAAATAAAGGGACAAATCAAAGGGGAACAGGTGTGGGGCATGAACTAATAAACAACCAGTAATGAGAGATACAAAAGGGCGGGAACACAGACAAGGACCGGAGAGAGTATCGAAGGCCGACAGGGTCAAAATGACTCTCTCCACATAAAACAAGAGGTTCTATCATGGTTCTGCCACTAGGTCAAGAAAAGCAAGACAAGGTGGGGCAGAACCATGACAGTTTACCCCAAAAATGAATATTTTGTCATTATTTACCTCTTTTATCTCATTTTCTCTTTCTTCTGTGGAACACCGAAAAGATATTCTGATAAATGTCTGAGTGGTTTTGTGTCCGTTGTGTGGTTACCAACGTTCTTCAAAATATCCTCTGAAATGACATTGTAAGTAAATGAGAAAAGAGAACTTTCATTTTTGGGGAACTATTCCTTTAAGTCGAATACATTGAGTTATTCTTAAAGTGATAGTTCTCCCAAATTTAAATTCTGTCCGTTATTAGAAAATTAATTTGAATGCTTTTTTCTGGACAATAAAAGTAAATAGTGACTGACTATGCAGTAAACCTCAACTTTAGCCACGATTTTGCATTCATCCAGTCCTAAATCACGCATTTAATTTACAGATACATATTTCCTTGTTTAACTGGACTTATCAGAAATGTTCAGCATACAGAGTTAAAAACTTGTTTGAAGTCTGTAACAAAGACCTTTCCTAAAAACCTTCTGAGAGGTTTCTATCACATTGCTTTCTGCTTTCACAGCATAACATCTCTCTCTCTTTCTCTCTCTCTCTCTTTCCTGAGCACTCGCTCTCTCTATTCTCATCTTATTGTTAATTGTTTTCTATTGAGAGCTCAGTTTAATGAGCTGTGCAAGATACGCTGGCCAAAGAGTTTTACCTTGATAGCAACCAGTTTAGCTGCTTCACACTGCGGCAGAACTTTATACTGTTGTCGTTTAAAGACTGACAAATAACTTTTAATTTTCTAGTTTCTAAGAAAACCATCTAAATTCTGGTGCTTTAAACAACCCAGAAACCACAACACTGATCTGAAGGATATCCTGTTTTGCTCCCATTCGGCCATAAAGCTTTTGATCAGCATAAAACAAAAATCCCCGGCTACAAGCTCATGAGAGCACAGCTCCACGTATTTTCCAGACACCTGCTAATCAGCCTCCCGGTCCGGCCTGAATTAATGATGCTCATGTTATCGTGTCTCCTGGCGGGAGACATTTATAGGTGCCTCAGTCTTTGACAGAAAAGGTCAGACACGTTAACTTCAGCCCTCGCAAATTATACCCTTTCAACAAGAATAAAAGTTGAAAGATCTCCACACGGCCCTTTTTGCGCAGTGGAGAGAGCATTCTGAAGTCTGTCTTTCTGACTCGAGGGCCACCCACGGTTGTCAGATGAGTTCTTTGTATTTTCTCGCTCAGTGGTTCAGTGATGAGAGGTGGGCAGCTGATGTGACCGTATGGAGAAGGTTTAGATGACCAGGGCTGCGAGGTTTATTTAGAAGTGATGTGCACAGTGCTGTTGTACAGACGCAGCGAACTTTATAAAGTCTGTGTGTGTTTGATTTCTGGATTTATTCTTAAACTAAAGCTAATAATACGTTTTATTTATAAAGGTCACTGTACAAAGGTAGTGGATAACATCAAGTCAGAAGTATCATACAGACAATCAGATTCGACATAGTCATGAGTATAAACAAAAACAAGAGTAAACCTTTAACACATACAAGAACTGAACCATAAAAGACTACACTGAGGAGGATTGGAAATGCTTGCTGAAAAGCTCTGATTTAAAGGAGGTTATAGAAGAGAGTTTGCGAAGAGTAAGTGGGAGGGAGTTCCAAAGTTTAGGCGCAACTGAACGATCTACCACCCATAGAAGAAAGACGGAAATGTGGTGTAGTAATCAATTTAGCATCAGTAGACCTAGGGGACAGAGGAGGAGAGTAATGGTGCAGGAGTTCAGAGAGATAGTGAGGTGCAAGTCCATGTAAACTTTTAAATAGTAACAAGATCATTTTAAACTGAATGCGAACGGAAATAGGTTATTAATGTTAGTCAGCATGTGGAGGGGTAATGTGCTCTAATTTCCTCACTCGGTAAATAACTTTTGCATATGAACTTTTGCATTTATGCATTTGAATTTTGCACATACTGAAGCCTTGTAATAGATTTAGCGGGCAGACCAACAAGGAGCGAGTTGCAATAGTCAAGACGAGAAGTGATCATGGCATTAATTAAAGTTTCATTTTCATTTGACATTTTTATGGTATTTAAGGAGCCAAGTGGGAGAGCAGAGGTTGAATGTGCTGATACATAGATTTGCACGTCATCAGCATAACAATGGTAATTGAGACCGTGACTATGGATAATATGACCAATGGGTAGCAGATGGATAGTGAATAAAACAGGGCCGAGTACAGAACCTTGGGGAACCCCTTGTGCGAGTAAACAATTTAGAGAGAAGATTCGAAATTGTGGAGTGAGATAGGAAGTAAACCAAGCCAGAGCCCTACCCGTGATACCAATAGATGATAGACGAGAAATTAGAATATGGTGAGATACTGTATCAAAGGCAGCTGTTAAATCCAGCACAATGAGAACAGTAATGCAGCCAGAGTCAGAAGAAACTGGTTTAATATGCTGGAAGATTATGTAACCATACAGTACCCATTAGCTTGGTGTTTTTTACCTCACGGTAGGTAAAAGCAATCATTCTTAAGGAACAGATGACAGCCGGTTGTTGCCATGGTGATTGATGTGCTTTCGTTTTGGTGCTCATATGATAAACTGTTTAAGATGTTTAATTGTGAAGTCTCTAAGATGTTGTTTGTGGGTGGTTGTTAGGGTGTTGCTATGCAGTTGCTAAGGTGTCTTGAGAGGTCCGGGGCTACCTAAATGTGCTTGTGACATGGTGAAGGCTTGGCTTATGAATGTTTTTTAGGTTAAAGGGATAGTTCATCCAAAAATAAAAATTCTGTCATGATTTACTCACCCTCAGATTGTTCCAGACCTGTATAAATTTCTTTGTTCTGCTAAACACAAAGGAAGATATTTGGAAGAATGGCAGTAACCAAACAGTTCTGATCCCCCATTGACACCCACAGTTTTTATATTCCCTACTATGGCAGTAAATGGGGGATGAGATCTGTTTGGTTACTGACATTCTTCCAAATATCTTCCTTCTTGTTTAGCAGAACAAAGACATTCATACAGGTTTAGCACCAACAATCTTTTATTGTTTTTACAAATATTGTATCATCATTCTGTCATCATTTATTCATCGCTGTGTCATTAAAAACCTGTCTGTGACAATAGAAGATATTTGGAGAAATGTGGTTTTATGTCTATACAATGGAAGTCAATGGGGTCCAGTGCTGTTTGGTTACCAACTTTCTCCAGAATATCTTTTTTTATGTCCTACAAACAAGAAAAGTCATATAGGTTTGGTTTGACATGAGGGTGAGTACATTTACATTTTTAATAACAAAACATATACTTGAAAAAGTGCTTTTCATTTGCATCTGAAAAAGCACTAAAAGTAACAAATGGCCATTGTGCTTTTGTATCTCTCTTGTTTTATCTGGTCTGTCAGGTCTGAACAATGTTTCCAGGTGATCTATATTTATCATGGCTGTCATGCATACTGTAAATCCACAGGAATGTGGCCTGATGTGGAAACCAGAACAGCGAGTATAGTATGTACAGTATGTGATGGACTGTCAGGTCAGGTTAAGTCACGGTGTGGAGGAGAAAAACTAGACCACTGTTCTTCAGGTGCTGATCCAGTGATCTACTGGAGGTACAGCCATGAAATGTGAAAGTAAATGTCACCACTCGGCCCCCTGACAGCACCGGTACATAAACGCAGAGCAGTCAGGCAATGAAGACTCATCAACATGATGTTCTCTCACACCTGAGCCTCCATGAAACCTCGCCTGTCAATCATGAGCTCACTGAACTAATGCAACTAGAGACTGAAGAGCAAACTTAAATGTAGCGTTTATGCAAGTGTTTATTATACTTTATTACACGGCTCGTTGGAATGCTTGTTTCTGATTGGCCAGTTGTGACATTTGCAGGTTTGTTATGTAAGGGATAATGTACAGGCAGCCGGTTGTTATCGCAGAAATAAACCCCGACGTGTCATCAGGACCCGACGCGAAGCAGAGCGTCTTGCATCAATCACACTGACTGAAGGGGCTTATTTCGCGATAACAGCCAGCTGCTTGTACATTATCCCGCTTATTACACGGCTACTTGCCACATGAGAAAAAAACTCTTGTGGCAAAAGCTGTTTAGTTTCGGGTTTAAAGTAAGAAACGACGTTCAAACGTCACGAACATTCAATTTGGTTTAATTATTTGTAAATATAATGTCATATATGTGATTAAAAGACATATTTATATTTAATTTTGTGTAATATTAAACTGCACCTCTCAAAATGATTTGCAGCATCCGGGTTACTGGGTGTTATTAGTTTCGAGCGGTTGTTATCTGACATTATTACACGGCTCATTTGAATGCTTGATTCTGATTGGCCAGTCGCGACATTCCAAGGGTTGTTATTTTCAAATAACAACCGCTCAAAACTAATAACACCAGTAGTTTTTTTTCTCTTATTTGTCTGTCAAGTATTCACAGAAGAGATGGGTTTTAAGTAGTTGTGAGAGATGTGGTTGACCGGAAGAATGTTCCACCAGGAAGGAACACTCATGACATAATTAAGCTAATTGTGGTGTGAAATGATATTTACAGACATTCAGAGTTGGATGAGCAGATTGTAATTTGATTAAGCAAGAATCATTTACTGCAGAAAATGCTCGGTTGTGTTTACCGGGAGGAGCTTTATCTTTGTCTAACTGTGAGAGAGCAGTTTGAATGTCACAGTGTCGGTGGAGTGGAAAATTGCCCCTGACACAAGTGTAGTGTGATGATTTTAACCTCAACTGTACTTTATTTGACTGTGTATAAACTTTACAGTGCAGAACCGCTCTGTACATACACAAGCTAGATATGTGCATGTCATATAGTTTGATGGAGTGTGTCAGGTGTTGGTACAACACAAAATGTTTGAGAAAAATGTGAACACCTATTAAGTTTTCAGTACAAAATAAGTATAACAAAATGTTAATTTAGGGGCACTTAAATTAAAATGTGCCTCATGGTGTTAAAATCCTTTTAATCTGAAGGCGCATGCTGTAATGCATTTGAATACATTTTATAGACAAAATATTATTGTGCCAATATATTCATATATTTCATTACTTAACTTAACTTTTACATTTAAAAAAAGTTTTGATTTTTTAGTTACAACATAATTCCCATAGTTACATTTGTGTTATTCCATATTTTTTATTCTCCAAAAATTGTGTATTTTGTAACTTTGTATTCATTTTTTATATTATTGGCTCCCTAAGATGAATCTCTTTATTTCTGTTGGACGCTTTGGGTGAAAGCATATACTAAATGCATAAATTTAAATTAGAAAAAAAATACGTAAATAAAGTATAAGTGACCCTGAACTTTTGAATAGTGGACCATTTTAGCCAATTATCACAGAGGTAATTTACATGGAAATAGTTTTAAAGTGTGAAATATAAGGGTAGAAAGTGGTCATGTTAAGCTAAATGATGACATATGTTTTTGATGCAATGAACCTTTTATAGAAGTGTACTTAACATACAGTAAATGGCTGGGATATGGCCCATTTAAAAATAATAAATAACAAATAAAATAATAAATAAAGCAATAATAAAACAAGTACGCTTTTTTTCCATTACTTTATTTTTCACTATTACGATAAATGTAAGACTTCTGAGTGTTGTTTTTGTTCAACATTCTTGTTCAAAGTCATACATCATCTCATTACAGGATGATGAATTTCTGCAAAATAACTTTCAGCGAACAGATTCTGCACTTCAAAGTTTTCTGCAAGCACGTCGCCAGAGGACATTGTACCGTTCGCCCATATTTAAAAGTATCTGAGCACTAAAAGTTCTTCACGCAATAACCAGAAATGTTCCTGTGTCGTACAGTCCAAGTCCAAGCCCATTAGCTCCTGTCATTTCTCAAAAGCTGAAATTGTTGCATTAAAACCCTGTAGACTGCTAAATACAGAACTTCTGGCTCCTCAGTTTTATTAATATATAAAACATGTATATTTATATACCCTAATATACTTGGTAAGTAAGAAAGAACATAGAGGAGACCTGAACCATCAATATCAGATCACCTCAAGTCTCAAGTGCAAAGAAAACTGACATCTGTGAAAACTCCATCTGGATGTTGATATTTTCGGAAGAGCCTTTTACGTCATATAAAACCGTCCTTAGTTCACCTGCAGCTAAGTGCATGTTTGTGTGTTGCAGGAACGGGAGCTGTTGAGTCGCATCTCAGATCTGCAAGAAGAGGTCGGTCGCAGGAAGAAACACATCGCCAATCTGGACCACGAGATTCACACCCTGAACGAGAACATCAGCACTTTGACCAAGGAGCTCGAACTGAAGGGCAAAGAGGTTCTGAAGATACGCAGCGAAGCCAACCAGCAGATCAGGCGAGTATTGGATTAACAATTATTTTGATTTAAAGAATTAACTAAAAAGCTTTTTTATTTTGCTTAAGCAATATAGTTTGATTTAACTTATTTGTATTGGTTTCTTGTTCAAACACAGGTGCAATGTGTAATACTGACATAAATGGGTGACTCTTTGACGTAGCTTAATCCATTTGTGTTGGGAAAACATCATTTGTTTTCATTGACTAACTGAAACTACACAGGGAATTGAGTTCCCCGCATGTGTTGCTCTTATAGGAGGATTTAGACCGTTAATGTAAAGTGCTACATTATGTTTGTTGTTAAGCAGGATGAGAGATAGTGTGTAGTCTCTCTAGTATGCAGTAAACTCTCTGGGACTTCCTAGCACTGTACAGTACACATGGTAAAAAATAAAGATGTTTATTTTTTTAAAAGTGACACACTGAAGCATTTAAAGTTTGTTGACCTAACACAAATTAATTACGTTTACGTTTAAAATTAAACAAAGTTGAATGAACTTTCATTCAGTTTAAGGTCAGATAAATCCATTCAATTGTGTGGAAATGGGTGTCATAATTCAATTAATTCAAATCAAATATGATTTTTTTGAGTGTTGTTTGCTAACAACGGTCCAACTCACGTCTAAGAGTTTCTGATTTGTTTTCATCAGTGGAGAAAGCTCGCAGTCCTAAAATGACCCCTAATGTTATATTCCTCTTCGGTTCTGTGTGACTAGAGTCATTGGCAATGATAATAGGGAATGAAATTCAATTGTCTTGATCCAGATTGTTGAGGAAGGGTGGTGAAAAAAAGCACGGCGGGTTCCTGCCTGGATAAAGTGTTAGTGGGAACTGTCTGCAATTTCACTCACAGATGTCTTATTGATGACTGCCTCTTTTTGACAAGAATTATTTATGTTGTATAGCTGTTTTAATCCAAGAAAACACTATACAATTAACCTAAATTAAACTTAACATTTACATTTAGTCATTTAGCAGATGCTTTTATCCAAAGCGACTTGCAGAGAGTTCAGGGAGCAATCATACAGGAGCAATAATACAATAGATGCTAATACATAGTTACTAGTTTCAACAAAAGCCAGAACAATACCTGTTGAGTGAAAGAGAGAGGGTTAGTTTGGTTATTTTGCAGTTTTGTATATACAGCCGTGGAAAAAATCTTGTCATCATTTCAATATATTGTGACTTCCAGTCCAATGTCTGTTGAATTTCAACAAAATCAAACCTAAGGAAAGTCACCCAACAGCAATGTGAAAGACTGACATCATGGCAAGACTTTCATAAAAATAGAATTTATCACATAAAATAATGACTGTTGTATTGCTTAAAAGTGAATAATATGTACTTGTTTTCTTTGCAGTATTTGAGTTCTGAAAAATACCGAGCATCTTTTCTGTTATTTTGACCTGTTTTGTTTCATTTTCTGCAAATAATTGCAAATAGTAACATTAAAAGTAAATTGAAATTTGGGAGAAATATTGTTAGTACAACACTCAACACATACCTTAAAAATTGTGAAAAACTTAAAATAATTTTGAAATGGTCTTTCAATTTTTTCTGCTTCTTTTTTTCTTTATTGAGGACTGATGTTAATATTGCATCCTTTTATGAATAAATAAAAAGGCCAATGCTGGGCTCTTGGAGGCTGTTTTGAGATCACATTGCTTGCAGGATGAGCACACAGAGCACATTTCACTTTCAATTATGTAACGTGGACGATTCCTGAAATAAAAATGACAAATAAATTGCAGCTTCGTCCCCCAGGGGTTCTTCTGGAGAGGAGATCCTGCTTTATCGCTCTTAACGTCATTTAGAATATGCTGCTATATGATGAAGATGTGTTTTGTAAATAGTTATATAACACAGAAATCAAAATCAGTCATATTGCAGGAAGAAATGTGTGGCCTAAATAAACATCAATATGTGTAGAAGGATGTGCTGTGTTTAAAACAATGCATCACTCACATAACACAGTGCTTTATGAATGTTGTTTATGAAAGTGAAGATAAAACACAGAGCCACGGATAAAATATTCATGTAACAGAGGAATCAAAGGAAGTGCTTCATGCTTTAATAAAGCACGACTGTGACCGCCCACTTTTTTGACAGGCCTCCTTCTGACAGTATTTTTCTTTTTTTTTAAGGACCCAAATCAACCAAATCCAAGATTTGTCATTTGTTATTCATATTATAATACAATATTCAAAATAAGTTAGAAAAACAGACTTTTTGTTTTGCTTTTGAAATATATAACGTTTGACTAAGAAATTGATTACTTAAAGGGATAGTTCATCCAAAATAAAAATGTCGTCATTTATTCACCCTCATGTCATTGAAAACCTGTATATGACTCTTTCTTCTGTGGAACACATAAGAAGATATTTTGAGAAATGTCTCAGTGTTCATACAATGGAAGTCAATGGGGTCCAATGTTGTTTGGTTACCGACGTTCTTCAAAATATCTTCTTTTGTGTTCTTCAGAAGAAAGGAAGTTATACGGGTTTTGTAATGACATCATGGGGGTGAATGATGAAAGAAATGTTATTTTTGAGTGAACTATCCCTTTAAATTGTATTGCAAAATGATTATAAATGACTGTTATTCGCATTTCTTCATCAAACTGTGTTGTGTAGGTTGATGGACAGTGTGTGATGAGTTGTTTGCTTTTTGTTCACAGGGCTCATGAGCAAGACTTGTGTAAGAAACATGAGAGAGAGATGGCCGAGCTGAACTCGCTCCACCACAGAGAGACGCAGAACATGCTGTCTGATTTCAACAAGGCCCAGGAACTTCTGAAGGACAAGATCTCCGCCCTTCAGATTCTGTGAGTTGAGGCGTTTTTGGGGAACGGGGAGAGTTGTCCGTGTTGTAGAAGAACTCTTTGACTGCTGCATGGCAGGTTTGACCTAATTTACTGTAAGTTTACTTGAATGAGAGCACCAACAAATCCAGCTATCGAACAGGCGGTGATAAAAATAGTTCAACTCCCACAATCTGCTCAGTATTTACAAGCGCCCCTTAAAATGATTTTTAATACATGATGCTAATTAAAATCTGGAAGGTAATGGCCTGGGACGGCCCAAATCCCATAATACCAAGAGAAGGATGGAGTCTTGTTTAAATTTTACATTCTTCATGCAAAACTTTTCTTTTAAAGGGATAGTTCACCCAAAAATGAAAATTATTATATTCTCACCCTCATGTCATTCCAAACCTGTATGACTTTCTTTCTTCTGCAGAACACAAAAGAAGATATTTTAAAGAACGTTTGGTGACCCAACAAAACTAGACCCCATTGACTTCCATTGTTTAGACACAAAACCACGGAGACATTTCTCAAAATATCTTCTTTTGTGTTCCACACAATAAAAATGATACAAGTTTTGAACGACATGAGAGTGAATAAATGACAGGGGTTTTTTTTGTTGTTGAACTATTCGTTTAAAGCATGTTTGCCCAATATGTGCATTTTTATTTAATCTGAATGGAATCAGCCCTCGTGAGAGGCAGTCAGAGTTCGTATCCCTATGTGTTTTCTTACCGTGCCGTCTTTAAGTGTCCCTGAAGGAGTCTTGATGCACTGCCAGCTAATTAAACATAACACAAATCCATTGAAATGACGCTCGACTATTAATTATGATGACAGCTTAGTTTCCCCAAATCGAGTCCTCCAACCAGTTTTACATTTCAACCTATTTAAGCCTCATGAATATTTCAGGTGTGTGATGTTCCTCATGTGTGTCGCATAGGAGGGCTACTGTAATCGATCGAGTGCACTCTGTAGGCAGCATGCTTCATGACATTAAATGGTTAAATTGATTTAGATGACAATGTGTTGATTTAAGGGCAGTTCGGTTGATGGCTCTTGTGACCTTGAGACCTCATTAACGTTTTTAAGGATTTATTTTTGAATGGATTGAGGTTAGGTCAGGAGTTTAACTGAGGTCCTGTCAACTTTATATTAAAACAATAACACCAGTGTAACAAGTGATATTGCCTTTAATTTGCAATTTGAGCTATTTTTGCGTCTTTATGCGTATACATAGTATCACATAGGGACTCATGCAGGGTAAAATTAAAAACTGTACTTAGATTCATCGGCATGTGCTTGGAAAGGTAAGAGAGGTCCGAATCAAAATTTCATAGTAAAAAATGATTTATAATTTCTTAAAACAAGATACATTCACTTGAGAAGAAAAATGACTTAAGATCTTTAGCCTTGGGGTCATAAAAAATGATAAAAAATAAGTGAGTTTATGTGTAAAATAAGCATAAATATCTGCCAATAGGTAAACAAAATAAACTTAATTTAGGTTTTAACTTAATTCAATAAACTTAATTCAAGTTTATTTTGCTTACTCCATTGGCAAATATTTTTGCTTGTTTTAGGCATTAACTCACTTTAACTCACTTAATTTTTCTTTTCAAGTAAACAAGGATTTATTTTATTTATTATTATTATTAAAAGTTAAAATTGTCATTTGCACAGAAAAACAAGGCAAAGCTACTAAGAAATTCATTTTTTGGAGTGTTGGGAGGGCGAAGCTCCTTTGGGGAGCATCCCATTAAATAATTCTTTAAGATTCTTCACAAATGTAGGAATATTCCTTAGAGACTCAGAAACAATAGAGATACTGATCTTCGGTGACACCAAGAATTTTTGTAAATGAAAGAATGATTGAAACCGTTGCGTTTAATTACCACACAAATCCCAAGAGCACTGAAAGAAGTCAAATGTAGATGCTGATATCATGACATTGATCTGTTCTGATCAATGACTTTCAATTATTTCTCTGTTCAAAGCACAAAGCGTTTAGCTTTCTTTTCTTGCTGAGCTGAAGCGTCAGAACACTCCAATTTCTCTCTCAGTCGTGCCTCACTAACCCGAGAGATAACCGAGTCATTGTGAAGAAAGAGTACTTTTGCTGTGTGTGGATAAAGGAATATTTTCTCATCTCAAGGAAACGTCTGTGCTTCTCAGGTTGGAGGGAACAGAGGACAAATTTCTTAACCGGGAGAGTCGACACGAAGACCTGCAGACGATAGCCGAACTGAAGGAAATGGTGGCCGAGAGAGAATCGCTGGTCAAGAAGCTGGTGGTGAGAGAGATGCTCAGTCCCAATATCTCATTTCTCATCTGTGAATCTTGTTACAAGACCAACCTTCCACGGGTGCCCATCCTGTCGTGTTTAAAGTCTCACGGGACTGGAAGGATTGTTCTGTTTCAGGGCAGACAAACCTTCTGAAAACACCGGCGATGTGAATCTGTGGACTTGCATATATAATCTGGTTAACCAGTTTGATCTTTCATTTGATGACAGTTAAGAGTGTCACATATTCTGGTAACCAGCTATGCTTTTAAAAAGTGAATTTATCAGTTGCACCAAAATCCAAACTACATTTGACATTTAGTCTTATGTAAAGATTATTACAAATGAATATGAATTCATTGCCCTGCAATGAACTGAATCTGAAATGCCATTAACGTGAAGTCATAAACACTCTCTATAGTTGAGATTAGAGGCCATTCATAAGAAGAAAGCATCTTCTTTTTCTTACAGGATGATAAAAAGTTTTACCAGCTTGAGCTTGTAAACAGAGAGACCAACTTCAACAAAATCTTCAACACAAACCCCAACGTCGGTGTCATTAACCCGCTTGTTAAGGTAAGATTTGTTTTTCCCACCTCTGGACCTTAAAAGCTGGTTTTTGGTTAGTTTGGATATTCGGCTTTGTTCCAAAATCTAGTGAGCTGCCTACCTAGACAGCAGGTTTAGACATAATACGTTTATAGGATAGTCGGGGACAAATTCTCAGGCGATATCTTATGTGCAGCATCATGTGTATAATAAAATATACATTTACTAAATGAACTTTTGGATTAATAGCTCATCTTGCACTCATGGCATTCTAAATTGTTGTCAAATCCAGTGCTTCAAGAATAAAAGTCCCCGCCTCAGGTAGCAGTTTTTGTTTCATGTGTCATGGCATCGCACTTGGTTTTGGAATAGACCTTTCATATCTCCACGTCTGGAAATGTTAGTATTGAATTTCTGGATGGGGACCGACATTCATCTCGAATGTTTTGATGCTGTCATTTCTCGCACCGTGTCTGAACCGGGCATTACGTGACCGGCGATAAATTACATCCCTTGATTGCTAATCGACTGCTTGAGATGGTCACATGGTTCCTGTATAGGTCCACCCACAGTGAAATCTCATTGGCTTAAACATCAAATATGTTCTGATTACTGTGAACGTTTGAGATACGTGCCGCCTGGTTAAGACACAGTGTTGCTGAGGTGCTGTCATAGGCTGAACACAGACACACATGCTGGGATTAACTGTGAGCATGATGATGACATCCTCATTTCTAGATGAAGCAGTTCCTGATTCTAAATAAACTCATTTTGTTTTACTTTCGTCTTAATCTGTGTTCTATAACTTCCAAGTGCTTGTGATTACATGTGCACATATGTATGTGTCTCCATGTGTGTGTGTGTGTGTGTGTGTGTGTGTGTTTACCTGTCTCTTGTTCCCTGCGTTCTCTTCCTGTTTAGACATCTAGTTCTTCTTTGCTCTCCAAGCCATTCTTTTTTCAGTCTAAATTTTCATCAGCCTCTTCCTCTGATGCATCTCTTTGGACTCATTTTGATTTGATTGGCTGTGGATTCCTCTGCTGAGTGTTGCCAGCTTGACTTTCATGGGCCGTTTATTAGGAAGCAAGCAGGGCTCAACAATAAGGATTTTTCATGATTTTCCCAGTGCAGGCCACAGTTGCTGGTGCCCTGACAATGTTTTCACATGTGAAAGTGAACATTTGTATTTTTGTTATAATGATTGTTTTTCATGATAATGTAAGTTTTACTAATAATTCGTTAATGGAAAGTTTTACAAATAATTCATAAAGTACAGTTATGATTTAAAGGCAGGAATAAGGCAAATAAACATTTTACTGCATTTATTCATGAATTCTCAGGCCTCAACAATGTCTAAAATTAATTTAAAAAAATAAAGAAAAAGAAAAGAGAGATAATTATACCAGTTTAATGTAATTTTATGAAATTCATAAACCCACTTTTGCATGGGAATGAATACATTTGTATCTTTTTCTATAATTTATATCATTTGTATACTGTATATTATAAAAATTATGTATATATTGTTTTATATATTATATTTTATATGTCATTTTTATATCATTTTAAATGCACCAAGACTATCAGGAGATTATTTTAACACAATGTTTGCCAGCCAAGTGTGACCTTGGTAAGAATTTGAGAAAGATATTAAACAAAGTACGTGAAGTAACCCAGGCTGATCTCATGGGAATTCGTAGCTATTTTACGAGGTATAAATTTGTACATTATGAATTGTACAAAAACGTACGATTACTAGAAAAAAAGCGATACTGAAGCCCCACCCCTAACCCTGCACCTAAACCTAACATCGCTGGTGCGAAAAATATCGCACTAATATGTACGAATGAGATTGTACGAATTCACACGAATTAGCCCAAATTAGCCATCTTGTAAAATAGTTAGATTTTGCCATGTTGAGTAACCTGCAATTTTTCCAAATTTGCATTTAAAGTTTCTAACAGAGATGGCGACAGAGAAGAGACAGAGCGACTTTTTAGAAGATTTTTAAAACCAAATTAGTTATATTTTCAGTGTTAAACACACCGAAAACACAAAGACGGTTCTTTCAACTTGTCTGAAATTCTGTCACTGGCTTCTGTGCCACCGGGGTCATACCTTATTGTTGAGCCTTGGTGAGATCAAACTCATTTGAAAGTGTCTGAGAGCTTCAAGGTGCTTTTCTTGTCATCCCATGTAGCAAAAGCGAAAGAACGACAAATCATCCAACCGATTCAGCAGCTCAGCCAATCTTAGGGCCAATGGGGAGGCCTCAGGAACAGAGAGCATCCAGCCCCAGCCCACCCGCCTCGAACCCTTACCCAACTCCCCCATTCACCAACTGGAGCCTAATACGAGCAAACCCCTGCCCCCACCTGCCCCTCTCACCGAATCCAAGAAATTGACGAGGTGAGGCTCACCTCATCACGACAGACGCCTCGCTCTCTGCACCACAGGCCGGCGGACAAATAACACAACTTGCAGCCCTTTCTTGACCGTTTTATTACAGCTCAGAGGTGGCTGTGGTATCCCTTTAATGTGCCAAAAAGTAGAACTCGCCAAAGTCACGCATCCAACAGGCTCTGTAATCTGGAAATGGGAATAGAGGGCATGAAATCGGGAATTATGGCTCCAATCTTTTCTGAAACGAGTAATTAACTTGAATAATGAATGTGTCGGTCCGGTCTTGGACCGGGTTCATGTTAAGATTCCCATTTTAAATGATGTGCTGCTTTTGCTTACAATACATGTAAAATGCAAAGCAAAGCATTAATAACATTGGTCTCGCATTTGTTTTCTTTCTGGCTGTCCACAGTACACTTGTTCGGAATGGCATACTACCATACTATGTTATGTAGTGTGTATATTGTGCGCAGTATGTGAATGTTCTGTGTGCATGAAGTTCTCGGATGTTCTACTACATTTTCCCAGCACCCTGGGTAATGGTTTCCACAATGCAACTTGCTTGACCTAAGATATTGCATACTGCATTCTTTTCACATACTACACTGTTTAAACAACAGTGGGCTGCGGTATACAGAATATACTGCATAGTATGCATTCCGAACATAACACCTGTGATTTTGTTTTTAATATCAGGCAAATGAAAGAGATACCTCAGTTTAACGCTGATGTACATGTATGCACAATGTTATTCTCTGAAGTCCCATACATGAGCTTTGGAAATGGCGTTGGAATGCAAATGGGAGCATGTGTGTCCCCACAGTGCATGCTGGGAGTTAGCGTCCGTGTCTTGTGTTTGTGATGGAAGTTATATGACTTATGTGTTGTGTAAGTGTCTTTGACTGTCCTACAACATCTCACGTGATCGTTGCACTACACTGCACTTATGTGTGCACTTATTGTGCCATTATTGTTGTGCCTTAGTGTGATTTTTTTTATTCATAAAAGCAATAAACATGTATCTGTTTGAATGCAGCAATTACACTGCTTCTGGCTTTATGATATAATATTATAATATACATATATTTTCATTTTTTTCTAAAATAAACTTCTGCCTAGTATGGCTCTGCTTTAACTGGCATGTTGTTACAGTGGTTGTGTGCATGTGTTGCTGTGTTCACCTAATGATCTATCACTACTTGACCCAGGAAGTGTCATCACGTCTGATGCGGTGTGGCGTGTTTCTGCGTGCATGCTGCTCTGAATGTAAATAAGTTGCAGATGATGAAGTAAAATATATAGACTTCTGATGAGACACTGATGTGCCTCTATCACACACCGTTCATGGCAGGGGGACGTTTTTTTCTGCTCACACAGTCACCTTTATAGACCTTTTTAAAGCAACAACATAAACAAACGTTACTGTGCATGTGCGCTTTTGTGGCCCAATACTTAACTTCCGGTACACATCTGCAAAGAATAAAGACCCTGCAGATTATTTCTGATAACAAGGAAAATAAATAATAGGTAAATGACATTAGCTAGCAAATTAAAAGTATGTCTATAGCCAGTATTATTTTGGGTTACCATAGAAGAACCGTTACTTGGCTGAACTTACATGCAACATGACCCATTTAACAAATTGTTTATTTAATACAATTATTATACAATAAAATATGAATATAAAAGACATAAAATATAAATGGTTTGCCACTAGCCAGAACGATGAACAAACACAGACCGGAATTTAACTTCGGGCAAGGTGTGTGTGTCTGATGTCTCCTGTCATATTCACAAAAGGTGTAAATGTTGCCAAATGAGAGTTGAAGACTTTATGACTGATCACACAGGTTCCATTCACAGTTAATAGGGCTGGTATTTTTTAATGTTAAGCTTCTTTTTATCACCTGTTTAAAAGTCAATTTAGATTATAGTTTTATTATTATGAATAATAAAATAATTAATCAAAATGATTTAATAGCACATCAGACCTCAAGAATGTAAGTAAATGACCCATTAAAATGTTTCTAAAAAAGTTTCTATTTTCCTCTGGGATTTTTAAAAAGAGGAATAGTTTGCCCAAATAAGAAAATCTCACATAATTTGCTCGCCCTTATGCCATCCCAGATGTATATGACTTCCTTTTTCAGTTGAACACAATTTTTATTCAAACTTATCCGTTTATTTATTATACATAACCCATTGATATGAATGAACTATCTTATATAAGCTCAAAATATTAAAGGGATAGTTCACCCAAAAAAGAAAATTCTGTCATCATTTACTCCCCCTCGTCATTTCAAACCTGTATGACTTTCTACTACAGAACACAAAAGAGATTTTTTGAAGAATGCTGGTAACCGAACAATGGCAGTACCCATTGACTTGGCATTAGTTCTGTGTCTATACAATAAAAGTGAATGGGTACCGCCATACAGGTTTGAAATAACAAGAGGGTGAGAAAATGATGACAGAATTTTCCTTTTCGGGGGAACTATCACAAGTGTTTTCTGTCATAAACATTTTGTTTCGTTTGAGAAAACATTTACACTGGAGTCATTTGGATTACTTGCTGTATATGATGATTGGATGTGCTTTAACATTTTGGATCCCATATCAGATAACATGGTGGCATTTTAACATAAAATTGTATGTGTTCAACTGAAGAAAAGTAATAATGATTGAGAAAATGATGAGAGAATTTTCATATTTTGGGAACTATTCCTTTAAACATTCCTTAGGCAAGGAGTAACTCTTCCATGGTCTAATATGCATCCACAAAAACAATTACATCAGATTTACTAAGTTCTTGCATTTAAAATGCAGCTCTAGACGCTCATTTGCATACTTTTCTCTACCTAATGAGTCAGACGCCCCATTTCCAGCTCGGTTTCAGATGTGCTATTATAAAGGCATTTACCTTTCTCATCCTTTGTCTTAGTGCAGGTAGTTGCATTAGTTCTGTACGGGCTGATATACATGCTCGATTGAGCGTTAAATTGAGTTTGCTGCAGCTCAGCCATCAGGGAGCAAACCATATTGATTGCATTGGAGATATAAGAGAATAGAGATGAGGTTTCGAGCCAAGAACACCAACAGCATCAGAAGTTTGACTGCACAAGCACTGGTTGAATGTAGATGTCACAAATAATGCAAACAGTGTTCTTTGTATGGTGTGTTTTCAATATCTTTGTTCAGCTTTGTACATTACTGACATTAAAGGGACAGTTCGCCCAAAAATGAAAATTCTGTCATGTATTACTCACCCTCAAGTTGTTCCAAACCTCTATAAATGTGTTTGTTTGAACACAAAGAAAGATATTTGGAAGAATGTTAGCAACTGATATTTCTGGTGCACCATTGACTTCCATTACATTGGTTGTCAAATGTGCCCCAGAACTGTTTGTTTTCCTAAATTCTTCAAAATATTTTCTTTTACACACAAAAAAAATATATACAATAATTCTTTCTACTATGGTAGTCAATGGTGCCCCAGAAATCTCAGCTGTAAACTATGTTTAAGTTAAAGGCCACTTTAATAAGTACATTAAACAATAGACTGAATTGTTTGATTTACCAAAATGTGCAAGGTTTATAGCTACAAATTTGTGTTTTCTGAAGTGTTTTTCCACTGTAGAGCCAGTCTGCCAAAAATCATGTAGAGTTAAGAAACTCTTATTTCCCTGATTACAAAAACATTGTGCGGCTGTAACCAGACGTGTTTACAAGTCTTACCGCTTTTCCACTGGGGCTGGTGCCGGACCCGGAGCCCAACTGGGAACTCCACTCAAAAATATCCTGAGCCGGTGCCAAGATCCTAGTTCCCGAACTGGCCCCGAAACCTTGCTGGTCTCGAACTAGGGAACTTACGAGGTCAGTAGGCAGAGCTTTCTCTGGATACTGCAGTTTGAAAGGCGAGCAAGAAAGCTTACAATGTTTGTAATATTATTGTTACTAAATGTATTTTTAAGAATTATTTAGGTGAGAATGTTTAAAGGTCAAATCTGTGGTTGGTTAATAAAGATGGTGTCTAAAAATTAGCTTGGATGTTTTCAGAGATGTGAGTTCCACGCAACCACCGAGTGCTCGGCGCTCATGTGTCCCGCTGAACGCAGCCTCATCTCGGCAAGTCCTTCTGAAACACACCACTGGCTCTGATGTCTGATATCTGTAGCGGTTAAAAATGATAGATAATTCATTTTGGGCATATGTGTAATGGTCAGTTTTGGCCTTATAAATCTGTTATTTGTACCTGGTCAAATCGTTTTTACTGAGGGCAAAGTTAAGTTTCATAACTTTATTTTTATTTAACTTTTTATTGAAGCGCTTCCTTGTGCTTTTGACTAAATTGTTTGCTTTTAAATTACGTATTGAACAAACATCTTATACGTTCTAATAAGGGATTGTGTTTTTTCATTTTATTAAAAAACAGTTTGAGTTATCAGAGTAGGCATGTTGCCTAAATCACGTTTGATATTTTAAAAAGGGAAATGACAGGAAGCACTGTTGTGTTTTACATCGTTCTATTTCATAGTACTCCGTTTAAATATAAATTTACATGGAAATAAATATGAACTGGGTTTGACGTAGAGGGTTCTGCTCCCTGCCAGTGGAAACGCGAGCCGGTTCTGAACGGTGTCATCCTCGGCCGAGAACCGGCACCATCCCCGGTGGAAAAGCGGTATCTGATGTTGAGTCAAGTCTCAAGTCATTTGTCACGAGCATCTGGTCTATCTAGGCTAAGTCAAGTTCAAGTTGAGTCTAAAATTTATTTTTATTATTTTTTTCTAGGAATTTCTTAGAAAAAAATCCCTGTTGTACAAAACAGAAAAAATACTTTCTCAGGAAAACTAATGGTCAGAGTGCCAGAGATCAAATTTCCTGACGAATATTTAAATGAGCCTCAAGCATATTTTATGTGATTTACGTGCCATTTGTGTCTGCAGTTTGCATCTCTGGCAGCAGCACAGAGATGCTTGGTTTTCAGGAGTAGAGGTGATGGGGAGAAATAAACGTTTATATAAATGTCCACCTGAGGGCTAAATTAATCAGGATTGAAAGTTCATTCTGGTATGGAGGACCTTGCAGAGAGCCGGAGGTTGTCTATATCGCGGACACACGCTGCGGACTCATACTTCACCTTGAGTGAAATTGAATTCTCCTTTATGAGCTTTGTGGGAAGATTATATGAAAGAAACAAGCCGGAATAGCTGCAGGTCCCAAATGAATGAAGATATATTATGTCTACTGAGGGGAAAAAACATATCATTTAAGTAAAGACTTTGTTAAAGAAACAAACATGATATGAATTTAGGGTGATAACCAAAGAGGTCTGTTGTTTAGGCACAAAAATATAAAGCAAAATATTATTTTAATTTTCATTGTTGGGTTTTCTTGTGTGAAGAGGTTTACTTCCTTATAATAAGGACTACTATTGTGGTACCACATCATTCTACTTTAAGGATGCATTAAAGAGAAAAATAATACTAGACTGTAAAATATGAAAACACAATATAATATAATGAAATAGTATAGGTGTCTAAACTAAAGAGAAAAAGTTTACAGTTTTTTGGAAGTCTCTTCCTGTCTCACTCTCTTCCTGTCTCACTGTCTTCTGTCTCTGTGTTTTTTGTCGTCAGCCCTCCTGAAGGAGAAGATTCACCCGTCACCTCTCCAGACCCCCAGAGACAAGAATGGTTTGCTCAGTACTTCTCCTTCTGACCTTTGCATTTAAAGCATGTCAACCAAACCAGACAAAAAAAGTGATATCTTCTTTAACAACACATTCTTTCATTTGTTCTTTAAGTTCCCCACTGTGAATGAGTTTCTTGTTTTTACAGTGATGATGGGTATGTTTGACATTTCATTTAACTGCATTTTCTATAGAGTGGTGCATATGCTGCTAATTACTATTTGTTTAAAAAAAGATAAAGTTATAGTCTCTACAGTATCTAATTTTAGAATGCCACCGTAATGACTTTGTTACAGCTGCATATTCAATTTTGGTAGGATTAAACTGTTTGTATGGATGTCTCAACACAGATATAATGATGTCTCACTAATTTTAAAATAAATGCATATTTTATATTTATATTACTGGTGTATGCGTAAGAATAAATAATTATTTGTTACATTTAATGATGTGTGTCTGCCATGTGAGGGAACTTTTACCATTCAATGAGCCAAATGCTGAGAACGTATGATTTAATATGCCTGTATTTTCATAAACATCAACACATATTGCCCTGAGAGATGAAAAATAAACACTTTTATGGTCATTTGGCTTTTTCTTGATGTAAGAACATTAACCATACGGTGACAAACTACAATGCAGAAGTGAGAGGTGACTGTGTGAAGTTTTATCATCTCATTTTATCATATCATAAACAAAGCTTACAATGCTTGCATAGGTGTTAATATTAAAAGGAGGAAACATTTGAGTTTCAGAATCAGAATAAGCTTTATTCGCCAAGTGTGTACACACACAACCAGAACATTTGTTCTGGTTACAGGACAGTTTACACATAACAAGAGGAATATAAAATAATATAAAAATAAATATAAAATAAATATGAGGCTCAGAGGATAACTTGTTCATTTTCTCTGTATTACTTTATACAAATAATTGCTTAATTTAAAAAAATGTATTGATAATTTGAACAACTTTATTTTTGTAACAACTTCGCGTGAGACCTTTTCCGGTTTTCGGCGTGGGTCATACCATTCATCAAGAAACGGGGATGTCTCCATAATTGCGTGTTGTGTATTTTATTACACCCAACACAGACATTAAATTATCAAAATAAACAAAATAGGAGAGTATGACAATGCGTTTTTATAATACTACAAAAGCTTTACAGCTTCGTTCCTTTTACTTTATCCAAGGCTTTTCTGCAGGCAGCCCCTACAATAAAGAAGGCTGAAGAATAACGCGCCAAAACTAAAAACAGGAAAATACACCCATGTGACAATGTTGTTTTCTCTCTTTATGAATATCGACCTGCTTTATGTCAATTACAATATCGTGGAGAAGAAAACGTATTTTATTTAGTTTTTATAGTGTGTACTAGTTTGCAAGCATAACGGGGATGGATTGAACGCTGGCTGAACACATTAGTAAGTCAAACCAAAATGCGCGTGCTTATAAATGCATGTTTATTAACATATACAAAACTGAAAGATGATTGTAAGAAAACGTAAAAATGGTGAACAGTAACATCTAAATTTGTACATGTTTCAAGTTCACTATAATGTTATATGTCTATTACGTAGATAGTATTATACCTTAAGAAAAATTGTATTATAGTATAAGTGTGTTTTGACTTATATTACAATAGTTTTACTACAAATATGTATAAACTATTGTTACTCTTTTAAAACGATGATAAATTTGTGGTTACCATGGTTTTACTACAAATGTCCCGGTTAAACTATGGTTACTGAAATAAGATGTCAGTACGTTTGTGGTTACTATGGGTTTACTATATATAAATAAAACCATGGTTAAACTATGGTAAGTTTTGTAAGGGACACTTAGCTTGTATTTTATATACATTTTTCAACTCCCCCTTCCAGGATACATCGTGCAAAGTGATTCATTTGGTTAAATCCGAACTGAGTTGGTTCTCAAATGAATACTATGCTCAGTCCCGATCAGGTGTCCTTCATAGGACTGGTGTTTGAGACCTATGTGATGGAGCACCACAAGCAAGACATCCTTCACATCTTACAGGAGACCAGCGAGGTTGGCCACAATCCTGTTGTAGTGAACGCCATGACGTTATTTGAAGATAACATGGAGGTTGGAGAGTGTTTCAACGCGTTTCCCAGCCAGGTGCTGCCTATATTTGACAGCGCCCTGCAGAGAGCAGCTCTGAACATATCTCAGTCCTGTTCCCCACTACAGGAGACCTTCAAACTCAAACACCACCTGCATGTCAGAATATCAGGTACGTCCACGTTATTACATGAAAGGGATAGTTCACCCCAAAATAAAAGTTCTGTCGTCATTTATTTACCCTCATGTCGTTCCAAACCTGTATATGACTCTTCTGTGGAACACAAAAGAAGATGTTTTGAGAAATGCCTCGGTGGTTTTGTGTCCATATAATGGAAGTCAATGGGAGCCTGTGTTGTTTGTTTATTAACGTTCTTCAAAATATCTTCTTTTGTGTTCTGCAGAAAATAGAAATTCCTACAGGTTTGTAATGACATGGGTGAGTATAGTTAATCCACTGAAGAATGAATGAATAAGGATGAAAGAAAAAACGAAACACTTTCCTTTTTATAGACGGTTTCATCTTGACAACATAAACAAACGTTACTGCGCATGCGCACTTTTGTAACCCCAACTTAACTTCCGGTACACATTCACAAACAATAGAGTGCCTGTAGGTTATTTCTGATAACAATCGAAAGGAACCGAGAAGAAACGATTCTTGGCTAAACTCGTTTCTCCCATATTTAGAATTTAGACTGCGATACCAAGCTCAACCGCTAGATGTCAATGTACCATACGGTTTGTTTAAATGCGTCAAAACTACAGGACCCATTCAACAAATTGTTCATTTAAGAAAATGAACATGCAACAAAATTCAACAAATCGTTTATTTAATATAATTATTATACAATAACATAATTAGTACAATGCAATGTAAGTCGCTTTGGATAAAAGCTTCTGCCAAATGCGTAAATGTAAATGATATAAATTAATATTAACATAAATTAAATACAGTATAAATAGTTATATTGTTAGACACTAGCCAAACACAAACCGGAAGTTAACTGTGGGTCGGCGCGCGCGATCCATTAGTATTTCCATCATGGTTTCTAATGTCTTTCAGCATAACTTTTTGCTTAATAAGTTAAATGTATGCTACCTTAAAGGTGCAGACTGTCGATGTCGTTCGCTCTTGCAGTCTGTTAGTTTGTCAATGCATTACAAAGATCCGAGTTTGCAACACTAGAAGCCATTTGGCCACAACCCGCCGTGGCAGACAGCTCATTTGTCCCGCCGTGACCTGTTATCAAGGTCGCTTCCTCTGATCTAGTGTCATGTTGCTCGCACGTGATATGCTGATCTGCTGTAACAACAGTCTCATTATGTATCAGGGTGTAGGCTGGTGGAAAACAGGGTTTGGAGGGAGATCAGATGAAGCTTGGAGAAGGCGGCTATGTGTGAATGTAAACAGCAAGATGAGCAACATCTCTGTGGGAAGTGTATCGATCTGGATGCCTCACCTGAGAGGTCAGAGACATGGCTATCGGAGGAAAGAGTAGCTGAATTAAGTGTGAGGGGGGATTTCGAGCCAAACGAAAGGCAACAGCAATGTGGCAGCAACTTTTGTATGGGCGAGCAGCACCTGAAAGGACATTTGCTGACATCACATGTAAATGTTATCGGGCCCTATGTAGCCAATACGCACACGTCCATAGGGAATGTGTCAGCAATAATAAGACCTTTCCCGTTCCCTGGATGTTTCATTCCGTTTGCCTTTGCGGATGGAGGAGAGCTATAAATAGCCAGAGTGCAGACTTCACCACACATCCAACGTGCTGTGAATATAAAAGGGGGCTGAAAATAGGACAGACAGTCAGAAAAAGCACTGTAGTCCATTGGCCGTATTATAATAAAGAATCATGACACGTGTCCTGATGCTTTTACTCTGTGAGTAATATTTTATATGCAGGTGCATGCATGACTGTTCTCATAGAGAGTTTTGTGAGATCGGGCTCGGCTGACCCACTTGGGCGATATACTGTAGATAAATATTAAATCTGGATCTTTTCCAGCATTTGACAATATTTATTTAGTTAGTTATGCTTTTGCTAAGTTTTCAAATCAAGAATTCAACTGTATATAAAATACAGTAAAAATCAAGTTTAAATAATCAAGCCATGCTTTCAATACTATTTATTTTGTTATTTTACCGGGAAGTTATATTTAATGTATACATATTTATATTTATGCACATTTAACTATGCATAGCATTACATGCATTGTTGCTAAAACTTTTTAATAAAAAGTCACAATCAGAATTTTTAAATCGTTGCATTAGTTATTTGTTGATTTAATCAAATGAATTTAACTGCACACTACTTAGGAAACTTAACAGTCAATTAAAAAGCATTGCAATGTTGCTTGATGATATGTTGCCAACTAAATAATCGTAATTTTATCGTGCTTTCTAATGTATCGCGCTGCCCTGAATCTGCCTATCTATAAAAAGTGCAGTATGACACCCAAGACAAGAACACAAAAATAGTTTTAGATGTCTTGTAGGCTGAAATGGAGGGATGTGTTTGATCCCCGGTGTATGTGGGATGTATCGTATTGCATTGTGATGAAGCCAAATGCATTTTTCTCATCCTCCAGGAGACAATTGGCATCACCTGTAATTACATGCTCTTCATCTGTAGCCCTGCAGACGTGACTCATAAACTCACTTTAGCAAAACCTATTCTCCACAGTTTCCTGCTGTAATCTGGCTGTAGTTTAAAGGAATGTGACAAAATAATGTTGCATTGCCTGAGTAACTTTGACTTTTTTATGTTTTATGATGAAACCATACCTTGCCAGGTCATATTCAAATATTAAATTGATTTATAATGCAAGAAAGTGTAAGACATTGTAGCTTATTTTTTAATTTATTTTTTTGTTAAAAGAATATGCAGTGCCATTGAGCAGTAGTAGATTATGCTTTCTCAAGCAGGAGCACCATTAAAACTAATGGAATTACACTGACCCCTAGCGGCTAATATCATCATTGCATTTACCTTCCGTAGAAACCGTTCACCCCAAAACGAACATTTTTTGTTGTGTAACTAATTTCAGTTTAATTTTTTAGCTTTTCAGTTAGGAATAAATTGTATAGATTAATTTTACTTTGTCTGTTAGCAGTTTTAGTTTGTGACATTCAATGCAATTAATTTTCTATAGCACTTTTCATTGATTTGCATTGTTGTAAAGAATCTCTACAGGAAGTACAGTTTAGAACCAACAGTAGGGACCTAAGAAAAACAGTATAGATTATATATAACTGAATATATAAAATAAATTATTTTAAAGAGGAAAAGTATAAAAACAAAATTCATGGTATTATAATCCATGGTATTTTTGTATAATAATTGTATATTATTAATTATTGTATGTTATGCATGAAGATGATGACATGAGTATGGTAGAATAAGTAGGATATTCTTGTTTTGTCCATTTATTGCGGAGACTTTACATATTTTGAAAGTGAATTGGTATTAATAGGTTTGCCTCATGTTTGCAGGTTTACCCGTGTGTCCCGAGCTGACCAGAGAGCATATACCCAAAGCCAGAGACGCGGGCCACTTTCTGTCCGTTACGGGAACGGTCATACGCACCAGCGTGACAAAAGTGCTGGAGTACGAGAGAGATTACATGTGCAATAAGTGCCGGCATGTGTTCTCGGTGCAGGCTGATTTTGAGCAATTTTACACCTTCACCAACCCCACCAACTGCCCCAATGAGGATGGGTGTAATTCTTTCAAATTCACCTGCCTGTCAGGAAGTGACGCTTCACCAGCCGCCTGCAAGGACTACCAGGAAATCAAAATCCAAGAGCAGGTGAACTATAGTACAACTCAGAATCCAGTCTTATCTGTTTTGTAATCGTAACGATGTCAGTTATTAAGAACATAAAAGAATTAAGGTTCTGTAATAACAATGAGCCATTTCTGTATTTGACAATGACCAACAGGTTCAGAAACTCTCGGTAGGCAGTATCCCACGATCCATGATCATCGTCTTGGAAGATGATCTTGTGGACAGCTGCAAATCAGGTAAATGTTGTTGTTAGATGTGTTATCTGTAGTATTTACTGCAGTCTGACCTCATCTTAAGATCGTGCTTGATCATTATCATGATCATATATTATCTATTCTCCAAACACGTGTGTACTTGACTTTTATTTTGACTTTACACATAATAATAGTAAAATCTGCGAGGTGACATCATCACCTGTGTTTTTGATGATGTCATTTGTGTCTGGCAGGGGATGACGTCACCGTGTATGGAGTTGTCTGTCAGCGCTGGAAGCCGTTGTTTCAGGATTGTCGCTGTGATGTGGAGATCGTGTTGAAAGCAAACTACATCGAGGTCAATAATGAGCAGTCCACCACCGCGCTGGTGCTGGAAGACATTCACAAGGAATTTGAAGAATTTTGGGACGCTCACAAAAATGACCCACTGGCTGGTACGCAGTTTAAATCATGTCTCTTGAAAAGGGAAACTACTGAATCTGTCAAAGCCAGTTTAGCACGAACGATATGGCTTAAATAAGTTTCTTCTCTGTGACGTTTAGAAGAGATTGAAGATTTCTTTCTTTGTGAGAGAAACTTTAATTGGTGAGGTCAATGAGAAACTTACAATCTTTGAATCCCTTGTTAGTGTCACTTTTTGTCTCGTGTACTTGCATAACATGACACACGTAAATGCCATCTCAAATCATTTGGCTTTGGTGTTATTTTTCTAAACAATTAGGCATAGAAATGTCACTTACCTGATGATGAAATAGGCTAAAGATGACCAGAAAGAAACAGAAAAACTCGGGCTCTTTTAACTTGGTCCACTAAACAACCACCTAGCAATGCCCTAACAACTGCTTTAACACCTTATTAATGCTTATAAGCAATACAATTCTGGCAGAATCGACAAACAAACTGATCCCAGAAATTCAGTCTGGCTCTGTTGAAAGCTCTCAGCGTTCAGTGTGGATTTACAAAGTAAAATCTCTCTCTCTCTTGACATTCTGAAGGCAGGAATGAAATCCTGATGAGTCTTTGCCCTCAGGTGTTTGGTATGTATGTCGTCAAGCTGGCCGTTGCTATGGTTTTGGCTGGTGGGGTGCAGAGAATAGCTGCCTCTGGAACCAAGGTGAGAGGTATGTGTTCACACTCCACATAACGGCCGGTCTGACATCTCCGCGTATTATTAAACGCAGTTTCGAAGTGCGCTTAAAAAATGATTTACACTTGTGATTAGATACGTCAGAGTTGTGATTCAGAGTGTGCTCTCTGTAGGGGAGTCTCATCTGCTGCTCGTGGGTGATCCGGGGACTGGGAAGTCACAGTTTCTGAAGTATGCTGCAAAGATTACACCACGATCTGTGCTTACTGCTGGAATTGGATCCACTAATGCAGGTTTTCACATGTTTTCCTGTCTCTGTAACCAGTATGAAAAACCAGTTGCAAAATCTGAGGATTTTTTTTAACCCTAAATATTTTACATAGTTAAATACAGCCGCGGAAAACAATAAGAGACAATTTAATTTAATTTATTCAGCATTTCTAGATATATTGTGGTCATTCCAGTCCAGTGTCTGTTGAATTTCAACAAAATCAAACCTCAGGAGTGACATGTTTCTCCAGTTTTCATTTTCTGCAAATAGAAACAATATTTTTATTTAATATTTAGGAGAAATATAGTTCACAGAATGAAACAAAAAGGATCATTTTACCTAAATGCATACCTGTACATGGTACATTTTTAAATCTTAAAAAAAAGATTATTATTAACTTGAAACATGTTTAAGAAATAAAATAGTGTTTAAAATTCAAAACATTTGAAAACATGCCCACATAAAGCCTTTGGACTTTCCATCTGTCTTTATTTTAAGTAAAGGGAAAATGGCGACATCTACAGGAAGAGAATGGAATTACAGATAATATTCATAATTGAGTCTTGAGCATGCACACGAATCGATTTGGGGATTCCTGAATATTGATATTGTTTTGTTAAATTGAAAAGCGATTAGAATCTGAGAATCCGTTTTTTTACCCAGCTGTATTGTTCATTCCAAGTTCTGTATGTTTGCATCATTGCAAAATACTGCAGTGTGCCATAAATACAGTGTAAATGGTGTGGTATAAATAAAGCTGTGTGTGATTGGGCAGGTCTGACAGTGGCTGCTGTGAAGGATTCTGGTGAGTGGCATCTGGAGGCCGGAGCTCTCGTCCTCTCTGATGGAGGTCTGTGCTGCATCGATGAGTTCAACAGCATTAAAGAGCACGATCGAACCAGCATCCATGAAGCCATGGAGCAGCAAACCATCAGCGTGGCCAAAGCCGGGTGAGCGCAGAGGGAAATGATGTGGCAACTTTAATAGTCATTTAAATATTCAGTTCATTTCCTTTCCTGACTAACAGCTACTTAAAATCAGTTTCTGAATATCAGAATCAAGCTTCATTAACTACAGGCATATTTTATGCCCATTGTGTCATTCAACATGACTCTTTCTTCTGTGGAACACAAAAGTAAATAAAAATAATAATTTGTGTCAATGAATGGAAGTCTACGGGGGTCAATGTTGTTTGGTTACCAACAGTCTTCAAAAATCTTCATTTGTGTTCTGTAGATAGTCATACAGGTGTGGATTGACTTAAGGGGTCGATCAGACAGATCGTGTTTTTTGCTGTTAGACACGCCTCTTTTGAATTGTTTTCAGTTTTCAGGGAGCGTTTTGCGCGCTGCTTATGCGTGCCGGGCGCCTCGCGTTTTTTGCGGGTCGCCTGAAGTTGAACTCTGAACATAAAAGCACTTGACGTGAGGTGCCTTTTTCCCCATTGTCCAATCGAATGAAAGGAGAGGCGGGCCTTCTGATGTGGTGACAGAACTTTACAGTTGCTTGAAACATCTAGATACTGCAATGATGAAGGAGAAACTTGTGTTGGCTGATGTGGTTTAACCGAGCAAGGTCAGAGCAAGCGCCCTCTGCTTGTTCCTTTTTAAGTTTCTGATAATATGACCGTAAACGGCGCTCGCGATATATTCCTTGACTGACAGGACAGCTTTTTGGGTGGTTACCTAGCAACATAAAAAAGATTTTTTGTTTTTGAGAGAACCCTTTAATCTTTATAAATGCCCTTCTTCTTATCTAGAATGGTGTGCAAACTGGACACAAGGACCACTATTCTGGCAGCTACTAACCCAAAGGGGCAGTATGACCCTAATGTGTCCGTCTCTGTGAATGTGGCCCTGGCCAGTCCACTCCTGAGTCGCTTTGACCTTGTGCTGGTTCTGCTGGACACCAAGAATCCAGAGTGGGACAATATCATCTCCTCCTTCATTTTACAAAATAAAGGTTTGTCCTGCAAAAAAACCATACAATGCAGTCATGATGTATTTTAGAATAACATTTGTTTTATTTGTTTTAGTTCAAGTGTATGTTTACTAATAAACAATAATGTGTCAGCATCCGTAATCGTGATGCTTGCCTCAACATTTTAAGGATTCAACTTCATGTTACTCGAACGCTGTTTGTTTTTTAATGTTACTCAGCAAAATAACAAAGACCGAACTAGCTATGAACTAAGTCATGTCACTTTAACATGAGAGTCTTTCCCCTTAAGGCCTGGATCGGCCTTCAATTGTATTCTGAATCTCTTTGATACTAACGTAAAGTAAATGGTGAAGTCTTGCCATGTGTTGCATATTTATAAAATATTCATCTTAGCTTCTCTCGCTCTCTTCCCGTCTTCTCCGCTGTCTCGCTTCCCTTGCCTCGCGTTTCTCCCTCAGGATCTCCCAGTGAGTCTTCATGTTTATGGAGTATGGAGAAGATGAGGGCCTATTTCTGCCTGATCAAAAGCCTTCAGCCTCGTGTAACGCAGGAGGCAAACATAATTCTGAGTCGCTACTATCAGCTTCAGAGACAGAACGACAGTCGCAATGCGGCCCGGACCACCATCCGCATGCTGGAGAGTCTCATCCGCCTCGCTGAGGGTCAGACCCCTCATTTCTCAGCCTTTTCTGAATTTCATTATTTACCAACATACGCAAACACAAATCTTTCTATCTAATCTCAAATCAAACTCATGATTTTGCTGTTGTTGAGATGCAGAAAAAAGTAAGGAATTACTTGCTTCACCTCATTGTGTATAATGTTCATCTGTGTATTTCAGCTCACGCCAGGCTGATGTTCAGAGAGACTGTGACAGTGGAGGACGCTGTTATCGTCGTGTCTGTTATGGAGTGTTCCATGCAGGTATGTACATGAACCACTTTGTTACCCAACTTGTACTGCATCATGAAGGATTGAGTATGTTTTTGACTTTGTTTACCACAGGGGGGCGCTCTGCTCAGCAACGTGAACGCTTTGCACACCTCGTTTCCTGATAATCCATGTGAGCAGTACAGAACACAGTGTGAGATTGTGCTGGAAAGGCTCGGCCTGACCGATATCCTTCACAAAGAACTCCAGAGACTGTCAAGGTAAAACTGAAATAATGCGTTTGCCTTTTATTTTATTAGTTTAAATTGAAAGGTGAGGTGTCATTTTAGTGCCACTAGTATCACCTTTGATGGAGGTCAAAGTTTTGAGTTTTGAAAGTGACAGTATTTACATTTTTGGAAAAATGTGAATTATATTCAATATATGGAAATGTGTTATTAATAAAATTGTCTAATACACGTTTATTAGTGTCTTTTTTGTTTTTTAGTAATTTAGCATTTATATTAATTATTAATGAACTAGTTCATTTTATTGATATTATGTGCATTTAAAGTGACAGTTCACCCAAAAAAATTCTGTCACCCAGAGAAAGATTTCTAAATTTATTTGTTCTTTTGAACCACGAAAGAAGATATTTTGAAGAATGTGGAAAATCAAACAGTTCTGGGGCACTTTTGACTACCATTGTCATTTTTCCTACTATGGTAGCCAATGATGATCAAGAACTGTTTGGTTACAAGCATTCTTCCAAATATCTTTGTGTTCATCAGAACAAAGTAATGTATACAGATTTGGAACAACTTTAGGCAAGTAAATGAAGACAGAATTTTAATTTTTGGATTAACTGTTCCTTTAAGTTTAAAAGTGAACAGAAAACGTGCCCAAAAATCCAGACTCTGAGTTTCTAATAGACACAATTTTCTTAATCTACCCTTTCAGGCTACAGAACACAAGATCAGACTCTCCTAAAGATGTTGAACCACATTCTGAACACACCAATGACAGTGGGGCTTATGAAAACCACAGTAAGGGCGAGCGAACCGCTGAATCAGACCGAGGTCTGGACTGGTTCCACTCATTATCCAGCCCGGCCTGTACCGGCACCATTGTTCACACCTCCCCCATCATCACCTCCACTCAGAGCGGTGCGGCGGCACAGCACATGTCAGAGTTGCCTAGCAACAGCAGTTCCGCACACCTCAAGGGTTCTGCGTGGGAGAACGATGTGGATGTCTGTACGGAAGAGGCAGGCAAGCCCGCTTCTGTAAAAGACAGGGGCTCCAAAAAGCTCAGAGGCAAAAGACTGAAAGAGATGAAAGCGTCTCTCCTGCTGTGCGAGGACAGAACAGGAGATTCAGAAAATGATTTAGAGAATGTGTTTATTTCAGACATGGTTCCCTCCCACAGCACACCCACGGCGGGAAAGAAACCCTCCAAAAGGAAAAGCCCGGCCATCAGTCTACCCGAGATGGACCAGGATCCTGAGAGTGCGGAAAACTTGCGTTCCAAATTCACAAGCTTCACCTTTAAGCCCAGAAATAGATTGACTCATGCAGATCAGTCAGCTGGTGACACCGGTTCAAGCATCTTTCTAAAAGACAACATTCACGAGCGGACAGAACCTGCCGTACCTCCAATGCTAAAAAAAGAGACGGATGAGAGAATTCAGTCAGGCCCACGTCGGCCAGCAGAGGGCAGCAGTAGTAAAGAGAAACCCCTGCTAGGAGATGAAAACAAACCCAAAGATCTTTCCTCAGAGGTTTCCAGTAAGGACAGCAGAGCTAAAAAGAGAACAGAAAATCACAGACAGCTGCTGGCGAGAGCGAACAGCTTCTCTCCAGGTGAGAACAGTGATACCAATAGCAATCGTCCACAATCCCCGACAGAACAGGTCCATCCAAACATTAAGGTGGCCAGCTCCACTCTGGCCAAACTTTCCAGATTCTCTTTTATCGCTTTAGCTGAGGAAAAGCCCGGTGATGAAACGACACCAACTCCACCGCTGGCCAAAACTGTCATAAGCACCAGTGCAAACAACACGACGACAAGCGCACGAGAAGAAATCGTGAACAAACGCACCAGTACTTTAGCGCACATAACTGGGTCTCAGAAAAACACAACCCTGCAGACAAAGAAAAATGCAACTGAAATCAGGACCATCACACCACAGACAGGGAATGCCAGGACAGAAACTTCTAGTGTACATAAAGCGGCCGAACAGACCGCTGGGAACCCAATGAAGAGGAGATGTTTCGAGTTGGGCTCCAGGGGTCCCGCAGGACTCCTCACGGGTCATTCTTTGTTCAGCTCATCTGTCTTAGATGATGATGACCTGGATGTTGACTGGAATTGAGAGCAGCAAATTCATTTCATGTATGATACTGTGTGTAATGTAACGCAATAATTTCTTGTCTGTTATTCTTGATGTGATGTCACAACAATGTGTGCACCCAAATGGCTAAGCCAGATCTTGTATGTCACTGAAGAGTTCTTTGGTCCGTTTCAGTAAATATCATTTAAATATTTCGATTTATTTAGTTCACTTAAAAAAAAATCTTTTTTGCCTTTATAATATTAATGAAGGTTTCGTGCAACCAAAACTAACTTGAGTTTTTTTGTGACTGTTTTACAAATGCCTTGCAACAGTTTGTTGTTTAACAAATGTCGGCAACCGACTGGCAAAAATAATCTAATTTTATGGCGACTTTCAGCACGAGCAAAGTTGAATAACGTCGAAAATAGTGTTTGCGAAAATAATGTTTTCGGACTTGAACGATTGAACCCTAGGGAATGGTACATGACACCATGGTGAAGAGATGCTGTCTGTTGTCATGGTGACTGATTGCATTCCTTTGGGAGGTTAGGAACGAAGGTACTGCAGTAGATGATAACTGGATTGTTCCTGCTTCACAGGATCTGCTGCGTCAGGTGATCTAAGAAACACTGACGCCTTCCCCAAGGTCAGATTCACAAAGTTAGTGTAAAAAGATTGTCTTATGTCATACCAAAATAATACACCATATGTTTGTATGTACATATGTATGTGTGTGTATTTTTTTGCCTCTTATTCATAGGTAAAGTTGAGAAATGGAGAGAATTAGAGCGAGCTGGATTCAAACTCGCATCACCAGAATAAGTTCCAGAACGTGCACCTGCTTTCCAAATCCACTGATGTGTGTGTGTGTGTGTGTGTGTGTGTGTGTGTGTGTGTGTGTGTGTTAATATATGAACATACTCAGCTTCTGTTGTGCCATAAGTTCAGCTATGAGGTCAGTTCCTTTGCCAGTCAGAGTTACTGGGTGACGTCCAACCTTCTGTTTGACAGGGTCAAGGTCTATAGTCATAAGAGTTGCAGTGTTCTGTACGGTCCAGAGAGGTAAGATGAGACGTTAATGGATTCTAAACTTTCTGCAGATGGATCAGTGCCCCTATCAATAATGAAGCGATATTGATTTGGTGTCTGAATGTGCCACCGAGGACACTTACACCCCCAAATTCACCATTACATCATTTCTGTGGCATTCTACTATTGGGAGCTTTTTGTGTTTTAGGGGATTCAGGTTTTTTCTTTTTTAGCTTTGTGTTGCCAGAATGTCTACTATTGATGTAGTCCCGTGATCATTACTAATGTTTTTAGAAGGGTCTGCTTTATTCTTGAAAAAGTAATGCCCAGTGTGTGAAATAAAAGCTTGTGTGGGTCAATGACGTATAACGACCACTTATCATGTGGTGCCAGTAACATCAATAATTGTATTAAATTTAAAAAAAGTATATTTTTGCGGCTGAAATATTCATCACTTATACAGTATGCTTAAGTGAATGGTATTTTTGAAACATTTCTATCAGTTTTATGTGGTTTTGTGGAAAAATAATTTTATTAATTTAAAAGACAAAATTGCAGAACAAAAATATGAGATGATTGGCTTAATAGGACTAGGTGTTATAATCCCACTTTTTCAGCACAGTTGAATTGCCCAATAGGACATTTCCCACGCCTTATGCATGACAGGGGGAAGCAGGGCATACCATTACTACACATTACCAAAATCAAAGCAACCATACGCGCCAACCCATTGGCTAAGGCTGTTATAGCCCCACTATGAGAGGCATTATTCACCAAAACTCAAAGATATGCAAATACTTTGATTCTAAATGCTTTAAATACTAAAGATTTGAGGGGGGAGTTAAACATCCAATCACGTCGCACCACGTGACTTTTTTAAAGTGTTTGGCCAATTCATAGATGAAAAACACTTAATGCACTTAATTTAACATTTTTAGCTGCATTTATGTTTACACCACATTCTTATTCATTCATAATAATAGATATGAATATTTGTATTTTAAAATTGGCATGACGAATATCCTTATTCGTCATTGACCCATAAACAGAGGGGTCCACAAATCTAAAACCTAAACTAATTTAAAGGACGAATTTAAAATCTAATGAAAATAATTTTTTGAATAAATAAGTTTAATAATTTTGCTAAGTAATCCTAGGTCACTTATAATATATGTGTATATTTGACAATATGCATGCTGCTAAAGGGAGTTTAGCAGATAACAAATTCATTTTTTTTAGTTTACCATTTAAATTAGAGGACTAATATAAATTGTAATAAAACATATTGTACAATTAGTACAACATTATAAAAAACGTGTAAATAAAATTGTAGTAAGAAAATGCAAATTTATTCTTAGTGGTCTCGAGACTTCTTTTTTTTTAATACAACTCCAAATAGATGAGCTTTTCAGCAGGTTGTTTAGACAGTTTTGAAGTCTCAGTGGATGTGTCTGCTCATGTCAGAAACACATGTCTGGATGACATCTCTCACACTGCTTTAACTGTATAAACTCTATTCTTTTCTATTCAATTCAGCAGAGCTGGCGCTTTGTTTGGTACAACCTGTTCTTTTCCATTCAAGCCAGAACTGGAACTCCACCTTTGGGGTAAGTAATGAAACGGTGGCATAGTCAAAGTCTATCAGCATGAATAAATCATGACAAACTGTCTTTTGTAAATAAATGCTGTTTGGCACAGGTGAATTTTTGAGGCGTTATGGTCGTATGTCTACACTAACTAAACAGGCTGCTCTGACAGGTCTTCTGTAACTAGGTTACATAAACCTGGAGGTGTAGGTTAAACCGGCTTGTTTTGGCTGATTTTTATCCCGTATGCTGCAGGGGACAAACGTCAATCATAGCGTTTGACAGAACTGTGGGAGTTTTGTGCTTAATCTTGCATAGTGCGCATTGCAGTTTGTTTTTAAAGGTCCAGTCTATGACATTTAGCGGGATCTAGCAGTGGGGTTGCGAATTTCACAGCCCAGGCTCATTGTAAATACTTACCAACATAACTAAGATGTCGTCACGTTTTCGCATGTTTGCCGATGGAGATTAATGTATTCAACGTAGAAACACGCTCCGTATGCCGAATTCCTTGTATGTAGATAGAAATAGCTCATTCTAAGGTAATAAAAACACAACCCTTCATTATGTAAGGTCTTTATATACCTTTACATACGTAGTTATGTGTATTATATTGCATTTCTGTCAATAGATCCTCCAAAAAATGACACACAGCACCTTTAATGTATGTGAAATAAAAAGTTTGATGTTTTTGACATGACATGCTTGCGGAGCGGTGATATTGTGCAACACATCCTTTGTACTGTTACTAACAGCCTGTTAGATGGAACGAAAATTGCTGACCAAGAAACACTGACTCAAACTTTGTGAAAGTTTGTAAAATTTGCAACATCCTTCGTGACTCACATTCTTAAAGGGACAGTTCACTCCAAAATGAACATTCTTTCATCATTTATTCACCCTCATGTCATTCCAAACCTGTACGACTTTCTTCTGCAGAACACAAAAGATATTTTAAAGAACAACAACATTGATGCCCATTGACTTCCATTGTATGGATACAAAACCACTGAGACGTTTCTCAAAATATCTTCTTTTGTGATCCACTGTAAAAAATAGTCAGATACAGGTTTTGGATGACACGAGGGTGAATAAATAATGACAGGATTTTTAAATAAAATGTTTCTCTACATACAAGTTGAGGTTCTCTGAAAGAATCCAAATCTGCTCTAGATCGACAAACACTTCATAAATAATCGTTATGGACAGGCATTTGGATGTTTAACCGTGATTTCCAGCATGCCTGCCGAGACCAGTCGCCTCCTGCTGTGATGTGTTTAACAAGAGCCACTAAAAGCCTTTGGTCTGACCTTTGCAGGTCAAACGTGCTAATGGTCATCAAACAGAATCTGTTTTCAATAACAAAAAACATTTTGAATGGGTTTTTCACAACATATTACTTTTGCTCCTCATTTGTGGAAAGCTTATTAAAGCAAATCAAAACAGGCGCTTCCACAATCATTCACCAAATGAATCAAATCTTTGAACAAAATGCTCACATTCGAAAGCAAGTAATTTTGCCACACCTTTTAAAAAAAAGGTCTGATGTGTTTTATGCGACATCATTGGCTGAAAGCGGTACAAGTTACCGTTTGCTTAGCAAAAACCACTTCCTCGCGCTACTTCTGCATACCGCGCATTTCCTATGACGACCAACAACTGTAAGTTTACATTTGTATGAGTATATTTTCCTTTTTATTTGGACTATTTGTCACTATTTTGTCCTTTGCAGGCCGTGTAATATGGGGTATTGATATTTATGTTGAAAATTGAACGGATTTGAATTTGTAATAGGTTGTGAGATGCTGGATAATGAATGCAGTTGACCTTACATGGTTTATGAGTTAGAATAAAGCTGTAAGTATGGGAACCCTTTTCAGAATTACTTGCTTTTATTATTATAATAGGATGCAGTTTATCTTAAATTGAATTTGGCTGAATTTGGTTGTTTTTCTGTACGTTCCTCAGTAGCCTCTCAGAATTGCAAGCAGGAACCCATCCATATATATTTGCTAAATAGATGTTGCTTTATGATAAATGTGGCTTAAAACTAAAAGTACTTTGGCTTTGCTTGAATATAAGCTGGTGTTGTTGCTATAGACAGCGTATGCATGTGCGGGTCCAGTGTGATGAAGTGCAGCCATTGGTTTCCTGGCAGTGAGACAGGAAGTGGGGGCTGGGTGCAGTCTGCAATGCTCTGATAACATGCACAAAACACTGATTCTTCATGCCCTGTTTTAAGTCCCACTCGCTCTCATCCTGAGGGAATTATTTATTTGGTTCTGTCCCAAACCAAACCCCAGATCTGGTGGCAAAATAGGGGTGTTAAATGGTCAGTGTTTAAGTTTTGGCAGGGTGAACCGTCCTGCGAGAGGAAGTGTGTTGTTTGCGTTGAGTAGCAACAATGTCCATTCATCTCCAATAGGGACGATGAGCTTTGCTCTACAAAAACACGATCTCTGGTGGAAAATAATGAGAGGGCTGTTTATGGAAAGCATGGTGTGTTATACTATGCGCTGTTGTTGATTTTAATCTGCCAAATTAATTTTAATAGTGTTTTCTTACCTGTTTTCATGAATGCACCAAACATTTACTGCCTGCAACCCCATAGCATTTTATAACTATTATAGTTACTTTCTACAGATTTGTGTGAATTCACATGATGTCATTTGCATGTTTTTGTATGATCTGCTTTTGCCCCAAGTGACAATTGTTGTTTGGGGGTGACCTTTGTGCTTGTTTTTTTCTAATAATCATACATTTTTGTAAGCCACCTCGTAAAACAGTTATATATATATTTTTGTGATATTTAATTGAAATGTTTATATTAAAAAGTAAACTAACTGAATTAAAATGATAAAACTGTCATTTATGTAAGGAATAATTGACGACGGGCCGTTCAATTATCGAAAGTTAATGCACACCCCGAGGTGGTAATGCGGCCACGACGCGAAGCGGAGTGGCCGTTATACCTCGGGTGTGCATTAACTTTCGATAATTGAACGGACCGGAGTCAATTATTCCGCTTATACCACTGTCACAACACCACAAGACGTTGTTCCGATACCACAAGACGTTGTTACGATGTTTTATTTCAAGACATTTGTATGGTATTTGTCCCGGAATGCTCTTGCTGGTAGGACTAATTTCTTACGCATCTCATCTGAAGGCGTTGCTTGAGCTGCATATGCAGTTTTCCGAGAGCGAGAGGAAGACAGACAGTGCACGTGCACACGCGTTTGCTTCACTGAGAGTGAAAAGACAAGTATCTATATTTGATTTGTTTTCGTCGTATTTAACACCCCTGTCGTATAAGAAAAGTATTAAGAGAAAAAAGTGACACGGAGGTTTCTGCGCCAGCTGCGGTTCTCTCAGTGGCATAGAAAGCTTCCTGCTGTGTGTTTTAAGTCCCGTTTACCCATTCCACAGACGAATTTAACATGTTGTTGTTGTTATTTTTGTGCTTCGTGTTTTATCTTTAACCCGTTGATTGTGTCATGTAGTTTGCCGTTACCTTTGATATATGCTTTAGTTTTTCGTCTGAACAGTCCTGTACAGTGCTCTCGCCATTGTTGTTCAAATGTTCATGCTGTCCATAAATATTAATAGTTATTTCTTCTCAGACAATGGAATTTGCCAGTCACTTTGTCTGTTGTTAGATACATATTCACTGGCGGACAGTAGGCTAAACTTGGCGAAGTGATATGGAACTGTACGGTCAGCAGACCTGGAACACCTTCATAGGTGTGCGTTTAACTGAAAAATAATGCACACCCGTCGAACGTTCGTCAGCCAATCAGAATGAAGCATTCAACAGCCCCGTGGTATAAAATAAATGTAAATGATAATAAATAATATAATATAATAAATATAATTTTATAGTTAACAAGAGAATAAATATTTTGTCATAATTGATTTACTCTTATTTCATTCATGATGTTTTTCTTTAATTATTATTAAAGTGATGGTGAGTTATTTTAATATTTTAAGAAACGTTTTAATGGTTTTGTGTCCATACAGTGGAAGTCAGTGGGTCCAGTATTATTTGCCTACCACCATATTTTCTTTTGTGTTGTGCAGAATTTTTTTTTTTTTTTAAGATTTGGAATGAAGTGAGGGTAAAGAGATAAATTATGAAACTAATAACTATTCCTTTAAGTATTGCATAACCGTGTTTTGAGTTATTATTTACTGTATTCCTATATTGTAGAATGTTCTAGGTGGCACTGATGGGTGTTTTTCTGGAAAATGTATGAAAATTCGGAACCCCAAAGGTCCAAAAACATAATATTTTTTAACTACTTTTTATTTTTTAAAAATCATATTTTTGTAGTTTTGTTGTGCTGACTTTTCATACATTTTTCTGATACGATTTGTTTTGGCTGAGCACCCATTTCAAGTTGCCTTTGTTGTATTTTGTTTATTTATGGAGGCTTGATGTTTGTTTTAAATGCCTTAATCTTAACTTTAGCAATGATTGCCTTAGCTGATATGTGTATAGTGCGTTTTGGCTAGCAACAGACCACGACTGTTTGCAATCGAGTGTGAGCTCTCTTTGTGTATGAAGTGTAGCTGCTCTGTCTGCTGAGCGAGTGGGCCAGAACTGTTGCTCAGAGCTTCTGTTGTCGTGGAGACGGGCCTCGATGTCACCCAGTGCCAGGATTCCCTACAGTCTGCTGGAATGTCTTCATACATCACCTCACTGCAGCTTCCATATACAAAGGTGGCCCTTTAAAATGACCCGTTCTTTTCTAAGTGTAATCTTAGTCTGGTATAATTCACCTAAGAATTAAAATTCAATGAATGTGGATGGGGACTGGAGATAGCTGTAGTCACCATTGACTTTCATTGCATGAGAAGTAGAGCATCTTGAGGATATAGATAGGTCAGCACATTTTAGGTTTCAGAAAGTCATTAATTTGGAATGAAATAAGGGTGAATGAACAATTTCATTTTTGGGTGAACTATCCCTTCAAGAAACATTTCATAGGTTTTAAAGGAAGTTCCAGTCCTTTTCAGTGCTGTTCTGTTCATATTTTGTTAAATCTGTGCCACAGAACTATGTATAAGTAATCAGATAAATAACATAAAAGCAAGGGATTTTGCAAGCATTGTGTTGGTGTGTTTACGGCAAAGCTTTTCGAAGTCCAGTTGAGCTCGGCTCTATTATGCAGCACACAGTGAAGTTGTAAAGTAAGCTGCTGATGTGAAAAGGATCTTATCAAAGCTTAACACAGGAATAAAAGTTGCTAGCATGTTTTGTTTTTGGAAAACACAATATTAAGTGGCTGCTACTGCCATTTTCATGCTGAAGTTTTGTCCAAACATTAAGATATGATCAAACTTGTTTTCTATTCTTGATCAAAATCCTGTTAAAAACGTCTTCACTGACTTTACAAATTGGGTAATTGGACTTGAATGCTTTTGCAAATTGCAAAAGGTCTGGTTAATTGTGAGATCATGGGTAATTAAACCAATATAATAGAGTTAGGATGCATTCTTGTTTTCAATGGCTTGTCGTGGGTTAGAGGTTGTCTGTTTATATTAGGCTCAATTAGGCAGTTTAACCATCTGAGATACAAGATTTTACGTGTGTTATTACATGTTTAGGATCTCTGATGTCAATGCACATTGAAATGGTTTCTTATGAAGGAAATTGTGGATGTTATGCCACGTGTGAAGCAATGCGTATGTTATTGCAAAAATATAAACAAATCAGTTGTCAGATTTTGTGCGTTTATGTGTTGAGCAAATAGCAGAAACACCAACTGTCTAGCAAAATATATTTTCTAGTAGGCTACCTGGTGGGGAATCAATAAAGACAATTGAATCATTTAAGCTTTTCAATTTGTTTCACTACTACAAGACTCTTGTAAACTCGCACTCGAAGATGGCAATATAAATAGACATGAAGACAACAAAGAATGTTTAGGAAGGAATGTCCCCTTTTGGGCAGCTCGGACAAGTCTGTCAAACAGGTGTGGACTGGAAACAGAGTTTCAGACATCCTTAACGTAAATAGTTATAGTTTCCCGGTGAAAGAATGTGCCAGCTGAATGGTGAGCTATATGAGGGTGAGCTCTTGGTTCACATGACCCTCATAACAAAGCCCTGTCCTTTTAGTATGTGAAATATTATTTAAGAGCTATAATAACAATATTATTGTAGAACTTAGTTTTTATAGAATACAACTTTTTGTTGTTTTCAGTGTATGATGTTTTAGTTAACACACTGAAGATCATTCTTTCCCTCCTTTTCCCTTCTGATTTTAGGGGTTAGTTATGGTTATGGGTAGAGCTACAGGGATGTTTTTGTGACCAGAATGTTGTTCCAGGGTCAACAAGAATGTGTTTTTTTGCTAAAAGACGACCCTCTGAAAGATCTATAAATGAACGAACTAACGTAAACGGCCGCTGAACATACATTGCCAATTCATACCGTTTGCGAACGCGTTATACCAGAGCGTCAAGGTGATTCTGGATGCGTCCCTCCGTCACTCGAGCACTGCGGGTTTGTATCGAGTGGGCGGAGCTAAGTTTCTCTCAGGCTTTGATTGCGTGTCTCCGCGGATCTCCGGAGGGAGCGCGCACGTACAATGCAGCTGCCAGCGAGTCTAGAGTATTAGTTCATAACTCGGATTTGCGACCTATGCGCGACCCTTTCTGCACTGTACTATAGTAATATCCAGTAAAGGTTTGATTTTACATTAACGTTACATACGCAGGATATCTTCCAGTCATCATGGAATGCGGTTTCACTTAGAAAATCCCCCTTCTTGGTGGGTTCGCACATTTTGTCTTGGCTCTCGGTGTTGGATCCATCCCCTTCGCGATTTAGTGTTCGCAACCGAGCGCAATGTGGGCCAGAAACGATTTTGAGGATGGATTCGACGCGTATAAAATAGGTAAGACCCTAGCGCTTTGTGACATGACACACAATGAGCCGTTTATATGGTAATGCGAACGACACGAGAGCCATGTTTGAGCTGAAAGCCTGGCGCGTGTAACGGTGCGTTTATTGTTGTTCCACGCGTCGGTTTATACCACGGTAACCGATCCCTTTTAATGTCACCACTGTATTTCGGTTTCTTATGAAATGTTAGTGTAATAATTTGTTGTAACATCCAACGAGTGAGGTTACGGATGTGGATACGGGGTTCTCTAACGTGCGCGGTCCCTTTAATAAAAGTCTCATTAATAGTGATATATGCAGTGCATAATGTAATGTACAGTTTGAGTTTGTGTTTATTTGTTATCCAGTGATTTCAAGTAATGTTTTCTAACAGTGTTCTGTCTTGTTTTATGAAAATTAACAATGGTTTTATTACATTAACTGGTATTTGTAGTAAACCAGAGTAACCACACATTTATAAGTCACATTTTAACCCTAATATTTGTAGTAGAAAATATGGTAGAACAAGTAGTAATGAATCCACCAATAACATGGTTACTATACTTTTACTATATATTAAAACCAGGATTATATCTAAAATCTCTATAATTATATACACTAAATATATATGTTAAATGAATGTATGTTTACATGCTTTTAAAAGTTCATACTTATTATACATTATTCGTTGTTTTGTTTTGTTTTGTTTTACAATTTGCACAGTGCTGCCAGCCTGCCAGAGTACAATCCAAACAAACACATATGCTTAGTAGTCTTGTTTCTTTTTTCAACTTTTCTGATATTTTATCGTAATATATATAATCTGTAAACACAGATGAAACAGGACTATAACTTGTTTGTTGTTTCTCTGCCAGTGTGATTAATATTCCATATTCATTTGCGTAACTGGTGGTGGTTTAGATGCACAACTGTTACCCCATCAACAAAAAGATCTGTTTACTTGTGATATTTACAGATCAACTATTCTGTCCAGATCCTTTTTATATGAACTTGTGGTTTGTCCACCCAGAAATGACAAACTTCTGTGATTTCAGATGGCTCTTGGCCTCGTTCTACTCATGAACTTGTAGTTTTAGAAACAAATGTATGCTTCTGAAGTATTGTTTGACATTTTGAATGACTTGTCTGGTTTATTGCTGTCTTAGACAAAAGTGCTTCAAAAAAGCTCAGGTTTTCTACAAGATTTATAGCAAATGCATAGTTGCATGTACTTTATTAGATTTTGCTGAGAGCAGCTGTAAGCAAAAGGAAGGTGTTTTAACTTTCGCACCTTTTGGTGACTGTTTGCAGCAAAACATTTGAAAGCAGTTGTTCTTGCTGGATGTCTATGTAATAGTTTTCTATTATGATTCAGTTAATATACAATTTTGCTCAGCACTTTTTTAGGGTCGAATAGACATATTCAGGGATTTCAGCTACAGAGAATTAATATTCCACCTTTTCCCAGCAGGCGTTATGGAGGACATCCAAATAGTCGTGTCTAAACGGATTACACTTCACATCAGAATAGATTAGACTAGTAGATTTGGGCACAAGCCCTCGTGCAAGACTGACCATTTCGTTTGCCGAACTTCACCTTGTTTATGTCCTTCACATTGTCCAATGCAAAAAAGGATAAATGCGGATTGTGTTTTGAGTTATGGTTTGTGTAATAGATGAAAAGCGACATATTTTTGAAGTAAAAATCTTTTTTAAAAAGTTTATAAAATTAAATTTTTGTACAGGCTGTTTTGAGTTGCTTTTCTCTTATTTTTCTTTGTTTGTTACATTATTGAAAACTCAAATTAAAATAATAATAAAAAATAAAAAAGTGTCTAAAAAGAGAAAATCTCAAAAATAAAATTTGAATGGCTGGTTTTGTTTTGCTTCCATTGAGAACGCTGTCATTTTAATGGGGTCTCTATTTGTAAACGTTGTCTCCATAGTGACCCTGTGTCAACTGTTTTCTATTTTCTAGGTTCGAGCACGTCCTCTCCTGGATGGGTACCAGGCTGTGACTCGGCATGGCAAGCTTCCTCTTCCTCCGCTGGCATTAGCAGCCGCGGGCGACGTCACAGCGCCGCCTCCGACAGTGGTGACACGGGCATCGGAACCTCCTGTTCTGACAGCGTAGAAGGTAAAACTAAAGTTGGTGTGATTGGTTAGCCCGAGTCTGCTTTGTGAGGTGTGAAATGTTATTGATTGGCTCTTTGTTAATCACACCTGGTTTTTGTCGTCAGTCATTTTCTGGAAGTTCATTACAAAAGAAGCTAAAAGTCATGACCCAACTGCTTGTAGGCTTTGCTTCGGTCAGACAAAACCAAATAGGATTTTTAAACACTGGCTGAAATTTAGCCTTGACCAATAAATAAATAGATCCCGTTCAGGGTCTTTTTGGATGTTGTATGGAAATGAGCCACTTTGCCTTTTGAGAAGTTATTATGAGCAAGCAACGATTCGTAATAGCCCGTAGAAATAGGCCAAGCTTCCTGTCACTAAAATGTATGTAGGCCAGTGTGTGCAAGGGCTTATGGGTAGCGATTATAAGATGCTGAGTAAAGGAGATCCGTTCGTTTTTCTTTTTTCTTCCCAAAAACTGTTGCGTCCAAAATGAGTGAAAATAACGCTACGATCAAATGCATATTCATTTACAGTTTTTAATATGCAAAACCCTGCTGATGTGTTATTGACACACATTACTAATACTCCACACACTTAAAGAAGAACTGTATCCATAGAAACCCTATGAGCAAATAAATAAAGAAGCAGTCATAGGATTCTAATTGAGGCCTGGAGCTATGATGGATTTGTGCTTCATACTCTATTGTGTATCATCACGAGTTCTCCATGTCAGCTCTCAGCTGGAGGCTCGCCGTCCTGCCCTACATTTTAGTGGGGAATAGTCAACATCTCTCCATCCTCACCCGCTGCTGCTTTCCACAGCTAGTTGACGGCTGCCTGGCTCACTGCCCCGAGGAGACGGACCACGGCCATGCTCCTATCGATCGCAGCACACGATTGAATTGATCTCATTATCATTAGGGTGGTTAATAAGCCTATGCAGAGGACTAAAAACCAAGGTCAAGTACAGAGCTGCAAGCTATTCATTCTGTTCTGGTCTCATCATTCCTGCGTGATTTGGAAACACTTATGACTTCCCAGGACGATGCAAGAAGCCAGAATTTCTTATTTTTTGTCAAGCATGACCTCAGAACTTTGTTTCAGAGTCAGTTCTGGATGGGAGAAGTCAGCATGAGTTGGACACAGAAGTAGGAGAGATCTGCCGTGATAACATCTGTAATCTCTGTGTAGGACGGCATCCGTGATATCACCGCATGGCAGAGAAAACAGCTATGACCACCCCCACACTGCTAGACATAATGAGGAATCACAGCAAAATATGCTGTTTTAAGTTTTAGATGTGAGGTTTTTGTGCAACTACTATTGTCAATGATTGTTTAAAAAATAAAAGTTTCCTGAGTACTCCTGCTGTCTTCCATTGGTCAGACAAACAGATAGTCCCACCCCAAACCCAAATGCTCCTAGTTAGAAAAGCAATGTTTCGATGGGCGGCAGAGCATTTTTTATAGTTGTCTATGTTTGTTAAGCTGGGATACAAGAATGCGGCAAATACAGTAAGTAGATAAATAAAGCTCACTTGTCCAGTTTTTATTAATTTAGCTCATAATGTTGCTGTATTACTTTCCTGTGAGTCCGTCAGCAGGGAAGACGTAATTGTGGATTATTTTTGTGTCAATGAGGTCTGTGTTTTTAAGCAGATAAAATACAACCAGGCTGAAGTTTATTTGAACTGTTTCACTGCCGCAGTACCTGTGTGATTTGACAGAACGTTACGTAGGGCAGAAAAGATCTGATGAAGAAAAGCTTACAATGATTCTCCAAAATAAGCCTCTTCGTTTTAATCTGGCCATGCTGTGCTGTTCTCAAAGATGGCTTGAAGTCTTTCTATAAACCTTTCTTTAAGGAAGAATTCCACATATGTAATCCACATGAAAATGGGTGCTATTTTGAGAGCCACTGAAAACCACTACATCTAGTTTACCATTCATTTTCACTCAATACAACACTACTACATTCACCAAATTGTACAGACAGCAGAATCCTGTCATTAGCTCTGCTGTAAGTATTGTTCAGATTAAAGATGAAGGATTTAAACAAAACCTGTAGCCCTGGCTATTAAACCTGTACTGACCATAAACATGTTTCCTTGCATAAGAATGTATGCTATTACTTTTGTAAGCGAACAGACTTGTGAAGTGAACTTCATCATGTAGTAGGTGTAGTACTATGTACGTTTCATTTAAACGATACAGTTGGCTGGCTGGCTCCTTGCTTCTTTTGTCTAAAGCAGTATAATAACTAATGCAGTTGTTGAAACACAGTGTTGTGTTGTGCGTGTGCTGTTCACTGTCCTCCTGTGCACTTCATAATTAGCAGACGGCCTCATTTCGGTTGGTTAGAAAGTGCAGTATATGTGTGAGCCCAGGGACACGTCCTGCATCGAGGATGCTCAGACTGTCAGTCACTTTGAGGACAAGTGACCTCAGATGCTTAGAGACAAATGCACAGCCGCAGTTACCTCAAGCCCAACTGGTTTAAATGGTTTACGAATTCAGTACATTTAGCAATTGCTCATAGAGAGGTCACAAAACATGAATATGTTGGATTTAGATTATAGTGTCATGGTGCACTGAAATTATATGTAACTAATTGAAGTTATAAATTATATATGAATATATCTACCAGGTATATATGGCAGTTGAATGTGCTTTATGGTTTCTTAAAGCTCCAATCCGTAACTTTCGCCTTCATATGGACAATCTGTTTAAGACGTAAAAGTGCGTATTACTTTACATATTGAAGTAAAATGACATCAGTCTGACACTTCCTGTGAAACTGTATCCGATGGCTCAATTTATAAATCATTATAATAATCTTACTGGTGCAAATCCGGGTAAGACCGTTTTTTTGTGTACTTACTCAATGCTGATTTTTTTATCATGTTACGGATTGTAGCTTTAAGGTTACTTAATAGCATAACTAAACCAAAAATTAAAAAATGATGTTCTGTTTATTGTTATTTATTGTTACATTTTAAAAGATTTGTTGTTCAGCTTTCAGTAAGTAACTAAAATGACCATAAAGCACGGTTTAAGTAATTCATGACAAAGCAGTATGATAGCTTGATGTTTTTGGGTGAACTGTTACTTTAATTCTTATCAGCTGTGATCTTGCCCTCGGGTCACTGGGGGTCTCATGACCGAGTGACTCTTCCCCACAAGACGTCTTTATTTTCAAAATCATCCAGGCTTTCCTGTGGCACGCGTCTAACCTTCAGAAAGCGCTCGAGATGTGTCCCTTTTAAGATGAATTTACCTACTTTCATCCACCTTGAGATTAGCCAAGGATCTTTCAGAATTCCCTCTCTCCAAATGAGCTGCCAGTGGGTGACCTAGAACAAGGCACAGGAAATTCCTTTAGTTTTGAACCAGGCCACCTCCCCTACTCAAGTCACTAATTATACCTTTATAAGGGCAGCAGTAGCCTTCCTCCTAATTATCCCGGGGGGGGGTCTGACGTCTCCATCTGGGGGGGCTTTCATTCTTGCTTGATCATAGATTGTATGTCATGTTTAGAGAAGGGCTTGGCTAGATCACTTTTATTGTCTCCTTTAAGACAAACAGCAACCCTAACACTTTATTACTTTGAGAGTATTGATTATTTAACAGTAATTGAATGAAATTTTACGATACCATATCAACCCTGGTTTGAGATCAGAGCCACGTTTTTCACAAATCCAACACTTGCTTTCCTTGGCACCGTCCTTAACATCTGTCCTCTGAATGTTTGCCAGGCAGTACACGCGTTTCTATCGAGCGCTTACGCAACGAAGCTGATGTCCAGAACGTAAGGTGTCATCTTGCTATGTGAGGATCAGCTGTGTGGAAAGGAAACCTGAGTCGCATGACTTATCAGCCAAGAATAAACACAGAGGTGCCCGAAGATTTGCAGGAAAGCATGATTTAGATACTACTGACACGTCCAGAAATACACGAAGAACAGTAACGTGCATGTCCATGTAAATGCATATTGTTGGGGATGTTACTGGTTCACAAAATGCCTTAAAATCAATTTGACTTTTGTCACTATGGTTAAGAGTAGCATCAATTCTGGTATCAACCACATTTCCCCCTTCTTCACCTTACTTCCTATTCCCGAGGGTCAGAATATCGCCATTTATTAGATTTGGGCCAGATTAGCTCCTGGCACAGTCTGAGTAGCCAGTTGGGGCGAGCTTATTAGCGTTTGACTGAGAGTAGTGTAATGCCGTTAGCTGTGAGTAAAGGGGGGTTTGTTTGCCCCTGGCCTTCTGTGCAATGTACCCAAACCCCCCCATTGTCAAACATGTTTCATATGCCAGCTGCTCCTAACCCATCATTTTAATGACGTCTTAAATCGTGAATGAGAAATGTGTTGGACGCAACCTTTTATTAATGTTTTTTCATAGTTTACTGAATGGACAAACACATCTTGCTTAAAGGGATAGTTCACCTCAAAATGAAAATTCTGTCATTATTTACTGACTCTCCCTCATGTAATTTCAAACCTGTATGGCTTTATTTCTTTTGCAGAACACAAAAGAAGATATTTTGAAGAATGTTGTTAGATATTTTGAATGTTCTTCAAAATATCTTCTTTTGTGTTTTGCAAAAGAAATAATGTCATACAGGTTTAAAATGACAAGAGGGTGAGTAAATAATGACAGAATTTTCCTTTTAGGTCATCTGTGATTTTTTTCCCCACCTGATAATTTTGCGCTTATGAATTTTGTAGATGCTTTGATACGGAGCGATTTACAGTAACACAGTTTATCCGTTTGTGTGTCTCCTGTGAATGGAACCCATGACCTCTGCGCAGCTGAGATTGAACATTTTATTTACTCACCTGCTACATTTGATTTGGGCGTAAAACTCATTGGTGTCAACCATCTCAAACAGCTCGCCAATGCAGGGTCATCCCGAAATAACACAGCATTTCACCTTTTGGCAGATCCATCTGGACTTTCTGTGCATGTGAACACCAGTTTAATCAATTCTGTATTAAGGGTCAAGCTGAGCGTTGATTAAAATTCACTCAAATAGGATTTTCTTTCATAATTTCATAAAACGTCTGCCCTGCAAATGCTGGAGGGGCAGTTTGCATGTAAACTGTTAATGAGACAGACGTCTGTTGGTATGGATGAAGGGAGGGAGAAAAGAGCTGTCTTTTGTGAGGTTTTTGGTAATTGCTCTTGGAGTGCAGCTTCAGTCACGCATGGAAACTCCTGCCCTGCCCTTTTTTATTCGTAAAGTCTTTGGCTTTTAACTCTAAAACTGTGGAAAAGACGCACCAATGTCATGTGTGCCGATGTATTTATCTTCATCTTAGGATGGTGAAATAGAGAACGAGTTATTGTATGTTTACCAGTTTAGCTCTTAAATATTTTTTGTTATTTTAAAGAATTTTGGACTAATATAATTGATCTATCTTTACTGTAATTGCATTAAGCTTAATGTGTGATAGCATGGCTATTGTTTGTTTAGCTGCTGCATGGAAAAATGACTAATTTTGCTCTTTAAATCCTGCGATGCATTGCAAAAGAGATAATCCTTCTGCCTTAGAGGTAACAGATAAGAGATTTGAGCTTTTCCAATGCAGTAAGATGTAGTCCGGGAACATCCACCCCGCTGAGACTGAGTCGTGTCTCTAATTATGTACTGAAGACGGCCTCAAGAAAGTAGGTTATCACCTCTTATTGAATTTCATAGCGTCTGTTTTATAAGTTCACATATCATTCTCATGTGTGTGGGACGTACAGAACTATTAATATTTTGTTTTTAACACTAGCGAGCATTAAACAGGTGACATTTGTGCGAATTAACTTTAAAAGTAGCAATTTGATGTCTGACCGAATGTAAAAATTCAATTTAACTTTTTACAGTTTGCATTGCATCAAAGCAGCTGTTCAAGCAATCCAAAACCAAGAAAACAACATACACAAAATTTGTACAAGTGATGTGAAATAGAGAAGGTAAGGGAAAAAGCAAATGCATACACTGACGCACACATCTGAACTCATAAAGATCAGAAATAAGGAAAGATTTGTTAAATCCACCGTGATCTGATGCTTTAGCAGAGGAAAGAAAACTATTTTCGTTTAAGTGGCTGTTTCCCCGTACTCGGTGCAAATCCTTGGTTTACTTTTCCAAAGTGTTTTCCATTTAAAACGGAAAGATATTTTCTCAGTTATTTTATGTAATAGCGAGTTCTGCTGATTGTGGGTTTTGGCGTCTTTAAGGCACATTTCACACTGTTAAGCTCAGCGTTTGTGGCTGTTGTAGCTCAAGTTTGTACACGACTCAAACAGGGTTTACTTATTCTCATTGTAGAAACACTAAAGCATTTCTACATTTCTGTAGACAATGTTAGTTTTGCAAACCATGTTTTTTGTGTTCTCTTTTCTTACTTTCTGCTTATTTTAGTAGACACCATAAGCAGTCATGTATGAGACGCTGTGCTGCATTGTGAATATTGTCACGATGACTGAAGGGTTGCCTTCTTCCCTTCTAGCTGTAAATATCAAGGACACCTTTTTTAAAGGGGTCATATGACACGGCTAAAACGAATATTATGGTTTGTTTTAGATGTAATGCAATGTGTGTATACACGATTTAAGGTTCAAAAACGCTGTATTTTCCACATACCGTGCATGTTTCTATTTCCTCTTTGCCCGCCTCTCTGAAACGCCCAGATTGCTCTGAAAAGCGAGGTGTGCTATGATTGGCCAGAATACTGCAAGCGTGTGACTGAAATGTAACGCCTCTTACCATATTTGGAACCAGTGTTGGGTGTAACTAGTTACTAAGTAATTAGTTACTGTAATTTAATTACTTTTCCCTTGAAAAAGTAAAGTAAGGGATTACTCTTGTTTTTTCTGTAATTTAATTACAGTTACTTCTGATGTAATTAAAGTAAATACTTTGTGTAATATATGTGTGTGCAGAAGAGGAATTTACATCAAAATTCAAAGTCTAACTTCAAAATCCGTGCTTTAATGTATAATTCTCACATTTGTAATTAATAATAATACTTTATGTTGTTTTATATTATTTATTTGAATGAATTAAAAGAGCCGTTTCATTTCTATCCTTGAATCACTTAACTCATCAAGGTTGATGTAGGATATAGAAAGTAATTAGTAATAAGTAATTAAATACTTTTTGAAGAGAGTAACTTGTACAGTAATCTAATTACATTATCGAATGTGTAATTAGTAACTAGTAATTAATTACTTTTTCAGAGTAACTTACCCAACACTGTTTGGAACATCAGGTTCCAAAGCAATTGTACTGACAGGTACGCCCACCTTACTTGCGTATACATTTGGGCGGTCTTAGTCAAATCATACCACGAACTTACGTAGATTTGAGGGGGTGTGGTTACACGAGGCATTTCAGGCAGGTCTGGGTGAGCATTCGCTTTTACAAGTAGATGGAATGCATCTTTTGTTCCGACACTTTCATTTTTGCAATTTTACGTGTCTAATACATGCATGGGTAATTTATAACACACCAAAGACACAGAAAAACACGTATTTGCGCAATATGACCCCTTTAATAACACGTTATTTTGTTATGTGTATACATTGCATAAATATGTGGTATATTAGAAAAATGCAGAATCTCTGTATTGACCAAGCAGTATCCAGTTCATTGTATGATACCAATAGACATATTTTAGAAGTAATCTACTTTATGTAGACAAACTTAACTGTTAAAAGTGTTTTATAAAGTAGACCAAAACAACAGAAATATCAGCTGTATTTGCTGAATTAAGTGGAAGCAGAGTTTGTCAATGTTGTCATTCTCAGATTCAAATGCTTTAATGTCATTCTAAAAGACCTTGGATTTAAAAAGAGGGGAAATTTCTCTTGCAGTGAATGAAGTGAGAACTGAATGAGGTCAGTTCTCCGTGATCCTCTCTCATCCAAACACCAGCCCGATTTATCCTTATCCGGCAGGGCCATTTCACCACTTTAAACCAAACGGTTCCATATGTTTGTTGGCGCTGTGAAGGGACCGTGTACATAGACTTTCCTTTATGTGGACCTTCTTTCATCTGTTGGGAGTCAGATGTGAGCCATTACGGCAGCGTTGATGGCCCTTTTGTGCTGGATGTGAACCTGGACGCTCGCGTCGGGTCTTTTTTATTGTGGTCCCTCAGGGCTGGAGCGTCTGTCGTCGGGCTCCAGCTGTAGAACCTGAGTGATGTTCTTGTCTCCATCCGTCACATCTGTGTTTGTTGTGTGTAAGCAGACAAAAAGTCATTACAATTGTATTTACTTTCCAGATATATCATCTTTTTAAGTGTTTATTTCATATATTACATGTATTACCATGTCTGGATATAGAGATAGTGTGCATGGCCTCACAACCCGTGAATGAAACTAGACACGCCGTGCAGGGAGAGAGGGTTTTAAAGAGCATGTATGATGAATGAGGAACACGTACATGCTAGTACCATGTTACATCATTTATCTTCGTGGAGAGTAGAATCATTCATCCTTCATCTCAATGGAAGGAGATAAACGAATTACAGAGTAAAAAGAGAAACAGGATGCAGTGCAGTCAATGGGGTCTGGCAGACGTTAGCTTACTGGATATGGATATAGATCAATACACATGCGGTCATAGTGCTGCTGGTGCTTAAAAAAAGTTCCTGATGATGGCGACGGGATGGAAAGACAACGCAGGAAGTGATCACATCATAAATGCTTTAAGAGGAAACAATCGATTGTCTCGCCACCGAACCCGGAGGTATTTGAGAACGTGTGTGGTGTTTTATGTGAAACAGTCACGTGATTTAACCACACATCACTTACTTCTAATTGGCTGGAATAAACAGGAAGTGGAAATTAATGGCCGTGAGCAAAGGTGATGGGAATGCTAACGGAAAGCTTTCTCCCGAGCTTCTTGTGCTCTATGTGCCCTTGAAAGTGTATCTTGTGTCTAGTTTTGTTTTGATGTAACCTTAGCAGCGTTGTCTTTTAGGTCCTAGCTCACCATTAAGTGATTATAAAATATGCTGTTACGTGATATTCTCATGCGTGTGTGCTCTGATCTGCTGGAGTTCTCTTTGTTTCACTGAAGGTCCATCAATGTCACAAGCATCTGTTGCAGTTCTTGGCTTGCATGAATTAAAGGGACAGTTCACCCAAAAATAAAATTTCTGTCATCATTTACTCACCCTCGAGTTGTTCCAAATCTGTATACATTTCTTTGTTCTGATGAAGGCAGAGAAAGATATTTGAAAGAATGCTTGTAACCAAACAGTTCTTGGCCACCATTGACGACCATAGTAGGAAAAATTACAATGATAGTCAATAGTGCCCCAGAACTGTTTGCTGTTCTACATTATTTAAAATATATTTTTTGGTGTTTAATAGAACATATCTTTTTTTCCTACTGTGGTAGTCAATGGTGGCCAAGAACTGTTTGGTCACAAGCATTCTTCCAAATATCTTTCTCTGCATCGGAAAACAAAGAAATGTATACAGATTTGGAACAACATGTCTAAATGAAGACAGAATTTTTCGTTGTGAACTGTTACTTTAATCCTAATATAAATAAACTGTTTTTAAAATAACAACAATCTCTATTATTGAATGCCTAAAGATAAAAAATGGTTCACTTGACAGTTTATTATGTCCGATGCACTAGCTAACGTTAATGAAACAAAGCTGTATGGCTTTCTTCTGAAGAACACAAAAGAAGATATTTTGAAGAACGCTGGTAACCAAACAACATTTGTCCCATTGACTTGCATTGTATGCACCCAAAAACATTTCTCAAAATATCTTCTTTTGTGTTTCGCAGACGAAAGAGTCATATACATATTTTAAACTACATGAGAGTGAATAAATAATGCCAGAATGTTTATTTTGGGTGAACTATTCCTTTAAGAATCATCTTTTAGCAGTGCACAGGATGAAGGAACATTGTTGATAAGCCTGATGCACCATTATCTTTGTTTGTTTGTTGGTTACTCTACGTGATTGCTTTCTGCTTCCTTTCATAACAAGAACACAAGTCCCATGTAAGCATTCCAAGTCCCCTTGAGTACACACAAACACACACACCGTACAGTGGCTCAGCGTTTCTTTTCCCCGGGCTGATAATTATCCTCTCCAGTTTGAAAACACACTGCATCATCTCTCATTAAAGCACTGCTGATTTGTGTGTTTTTGAGCCCTGGTTTAGCATCTTTACTACACTAGCATTAGCCCTAATGGCAGGCGGAGATTACGCACGATATTCCACACACCATCTGGCTGTCTGTTCCCTAACATCAGCCCTGTTGTCAAGCTAGAGCTAGAACATGATATGACAAGCCCAGCTGGACACATGTGTCCCTGGACCACACAATCAGTCACAAGGGTCAATTTTTCAAAATTGAGAATGAGATTTATACATCATCTGAATGCTGAATAAATAAGTTTTCCATTGATGTATTGTTTGTTAGGTGTAGCAGGCTGTTGCTAAACAGGTTTGTTTTAACAATCTGATCATGATCTTTACTTAACATCCTAATGATTTTTGGCATAAAAGAACGATTTATAGTTTTGACCCATACAATGTATTGTTGGCTATTGGTACAAATATACCTGTGCTACTTGTGACTGGTTTTGTGGTCCAGGGTCACATATTAGCATGCACATATGCAGTAATTTGTGTAATCCATATAATCTTTAAAAGCTTGGTTTTTATATACAGTATATTGTTCAGTCTTAGGCAAGTTTGGCATTTGAAGTCATACACTTGCATTTGTGGCTAATTTGTTTACTTTATTATGTCTAAATTGTCCTTTAAAACAGTGGTTCTCAAACTTTTTCGTTGTAAGGCCCCCTTTGTGTTAAGTGCATCGCTTTGCGGCCCCCCATATAAAGACGTATAATCTTAAACTTAGAATTTTAATTAAACCAAAACCATTCAGTTATACAATGCTGGAACCTCAATTCGTTTGGTTGGTGGTGTCATTTTTCTGATGTTTTATTGCATTAAATCTATGATAAATTTCTATATTTCATAAAATGCCACAAAATCTGTGGCCCCCTGGATCCGTCTTGGGGCCCCCCAGGGGGCCACGGCCCCCAGTTTGAGAACCACTGCTTTAAAAGACATAGTTCACCCTAAAATGAAATTATTATGTACTCGCTGTTTAAGCACTTTATTTCAAACCTGTATCACTGTCTTTCATATGTGAAAGATATGACATGAAGGTGATCTGCTCTAGCTTTCCCATATAATGAAAGTGAATGGGGACTGGGGCTGTCAAGCACTTTAAAAGTATTATAAAAATATGTATATGCTTAAAACACCTACTCTTTATTTTCCAGTAAAGAGCATGAATTTTATAGACCACCTTTGACCCTTTTATTGGGCTTTATTTGTCATTTTGGAACAAAATTGTACCAGTCCCTATTTACCTTCATTGTTTAAAAAAGTAGGCAGGATATTCAAAAATGTTCCTCCTGTGTTTATACAGTGCTGTCACGAACAAAGTGAGTAAATTCTGGCAACATTTTTTTAACATTAATTCGTGATTGGAAACACCGAAATATTCTAAACCAAAAATGAACAAAGTAAAAAGGTTTAAATCAATGGTTGATCCATTTGGCCAGGAAAGCTTGGATTTAAAACGTATGCAGCCTGTTAGTTTTGAAGTATTTGTCAAAGGCATTCTTAAAAAGTTTTAAGCTTACACAAGAGTTTTAGACTGACAGGACAGTTTATGTCAGAGCATTTGAGCTCAGCTGACCGAGCGTTAGTTCTGCGCCGGTCCGCTCCTGTTTCAGGGGTCTGACCGTTTCCATCCTCTCATACGCGTTACGTCAACTTCTTACCGTGTCACTCTGGAATTCCTGGAAGTCGATGATGCAACAGCAGGCTGGAAATACTGACAGAACTGGTGCGGTGTGTCAGGAAGAGTTTTCCAGAGTCTCCCAACAACATCCATAATTCATGTTGTAAATTAAAACAACAGGGTTGTTTACATGTTTACCACTGGCTGTGGGTTATCATATGATTTAAACCATTGGTTCTCAAACTTTTTCGTTGTAAGGCCCCCTTTGAGTTAGGTGAATCGCTTTGCGGCCCCCCATATAAAGATGTATAATCTTAAACTTAGAATTTTAATTGAACCAAAAACATTCACTTATACAATGCTGGAACCTCAATTATTTTGGTTGGTAGTGTCATTTTTCTGATGTTTGATTGCATAAAATCTATGATAAATTTCTATATTTCATAAAATGGCACAAAATCTGTGGCCCCCCTGGATCCATCTTGGGGCCCCCCAGGGGGCCACGGCCCCCAGTTTGAGAACCACTGATTTAAACAGCCAATAGAATGCAGTGTGAGGTCATATTCTCTGTGCCCTGAAATGTTCCTAAGAACTGTGAACCACCTGATTTAAACTTATCATAAAATTGGCCATTTTTGTCTCCTTGATGCTGTTATGAGAAACCTTTGCTACTTTTAAGAACCGATCATGTTCTCACTTCATAATGTGCCTTATCTTTTATTAGACTCGTCTTGGCCCTGGGCCGTCCCTAGAATCAGGGCCCTGGAGTTCCACATTGGTCCCTAGCAACCGTCTTTTTGGCGCCAGGCTAATAGTGACGGGCATAGCAGTGAAATCTAAGAGCGGCTGCTAAATATGTGCTAACGGGGCAAGACCACCAGGGCCACGAGCAGGCGGCACACACTTATCCGTATGACATCAGAGAGTGTTTTGATACACTAGATGTGATAAACTCACATGTGTACTCATCCAGAATCATGTGCCTGATTGCTCAATGATTCTCAGCAGCTTGTTGTTGAGCAACCAGTGATGATGTTTCTGCTTTACGTTTAGAAAATGAACAAGTCACAACTAGCGGCGTCAGGCTTATATGGTTTACCCAGACCAGACATTTCTTTAAAGATATGTTCTTGCATTAAAAAACAGAATCAAATGTAGGGGTTTTGTGATACAAGTTTTAAGTAGATAAGCTAGTCTGAGGGTCTTCAGACTAGTTGCACAAATCTGTACATAGATTTTCCAATTGTATACAACATTATTATCATTTTATTTTTTCTTAATAAAGACTTTTGCTCAGATTTTGCCCAGATTTTCAGTCTGGACTTGTTGCAGAAAGTCTGTGCCAGTCTGCAGATTTGACCAGTTAGTGTGTTTCTATCTGAAACTTTTAAAACGTTTGCAAGTGTATGATGTCTAGTTAAAAAAAATCTGTTCAGATTTTAAATGTCTTGTAGTTTATTCCAGCCATTAGTACTACCTATTTTTTACTTACTTATATTATTCTTCCTGTTCTCATGTCATGTGTATATGTTTTTTATGTACCAAAAGCTTATAAAAAAAACTCAACAAATTCCTTGTGTGCTTACATATACTTGGCCAATAAAGCAAATTCGGATTCTGATTCAACAGGAAGATTCAATTCTTATATCAACTTTTACAACTTTTTTTGGAAAAATAAAAGTAGGCTTCAAGCAAAAACATGCAGCAATGCGTTAATAATATGAATACGTATGAAATACATGAAGAGCATAAAGTTCCCACAGTAAATCTACCAGAATGTTTTTGAGAATGACCCAACTGCATCACAACTTGGCAAATAAACCACGTTCCCAGGAATGCTGGGAAAACATGTCGATCTTTTCTGTCTTTCCTCTCATAGTCACTTTCATACTGTTACATAACCCATCTGAGTACTTTCACTTGTTAGCAGGTGCTCTTTTCATGTTGCTATATAAAAACAAACATGTGTATTCCCGCTCTGATCAGCTGTCACGGGTCGAACACCACACAGAGAAGAGCGGCTGCAATAACACATGTTAATTTGACGACATGTTTTGTGACGGTGTCCTTGTGGATGTTATGCTAACGGTGTAGGCCGCTAGCAGTCTTTACAGTGAGAAGTCTGGTGGCGGAGGGTTCATTGTGCTGAAGTGACATGTAAGGTGTCACAGAATGTTAACTCAAAGTGTGTGTATCTTTGCAAGTGTGTGTGTGTCTGCGGCAATTCACACTGCAAAGTCAGGAGTCTTTGACTGAGCTAGCGTAGCCGCAGAAGCTGAGCAAGCACAGTTAGTCAAGAGTCTTAGCCAATCAATCATTTCTGTCTTTGTGTGTATTATTTCTATGGGTAAAGACCCAAGAGCGCTAACGTTAACTGTATTAGCATCCACACCAACGTTGATGATGTTATGTTTACTTTTAGCTTGGGTGCTTCAACATTTTTTATGTGCTTGCGTACCCTTTAAATTAAAATGGATTTTGATTGGTTGTCAGTGTTTTATCATTTTTGCACTGGAAAAAAATAGCTCATCTCAATAATTTTGTTTGACTGTATCGTTTTTGTTATGGTTCTGGTGTCTATACAATGAAAGTCAATGGGTGCCAATGTTGTTTGGTTATCATGACCAACGCTCTTTAAAATATCTTCTTTTGTGTTCTGCAGAAGTCATGCAGGTATGGAATGACATGAGGGTGAATAAACTAAGGAATTTTCATTTAGGTAAACTATCCCTTTAGGTAAATGCTTTTTCTGAGTGATTAAAGTTTACAATTACGTTTTATAAGTTTTGCAACACAAATAGCATGCTATGAGAGACAGGTGTCCGTCTGTCTTTATGTCCACATTATCTACTTTTTCTTATTAAAGGGATAGTTCACCTAAAAATGAAAATTCGGTCATGAGTTACTCACCCTCTTGTTGTTCCAAACCTGTAGAAACTTGGAAGAATGTAAGCAACTGACAGTTCTGGGGCACCATTGACTACCATAGTAGGAAAAAAGTCATTTTTTTGTTCTGTTGAACATCAAAGATGTTTAGGAAAGAAAACCGTTCTGAGGCACCTTTGACTTTCATTTGAATTTTTCCTACTATAGTAGTCAATGATGCCCCAAAACTGTCAGTTGCTAACATTCTTCCAAATATCTTTTTTGTTCAACGAACAAAGAAATCCATCAGAAATCCACCCATCTGTCCAAATGTGTTTGTTAGACATGCCACAGGTATAAAAAAGTGCCCAAAAGAGCAGGCGGTTTGGTGAGAAATAAGCGTTTGATGATTTATAAATGGCTTGATCCCAGTAGGAGGAACTGAGCTTTGTAGATATTCAGTGACCCACATTACATGATCTCACAAGCACGCAGCATAAATCGCAGTGAATCTGACAGAAACACAGCAATCACATGAAAGTTAGTTCATTGATCTACACAAACAGAGCTTCAACTCTAAAAATGGCAAAGACTTATCACAGCCCACCCTAATGCTTCCAGACCTCTAAACATCATAAACTACAACTAATGTTTTGAATATCTGATCTGTTTCTATGATACAATCTATATTGTGGTTATGTGTTTCAGACTGATCTCGACACAGTTGTCACAGTTGTTCAGCAGTATAGACAGCAGACTCTCATCCATGAGTTGAGAATTGGGACTGGAGCACCCGTAGCCGCGGGCTCCAGCAGTCCCGCTTTCCTCTGACTCTCTCTCCTCCACCACAGTGTAAATTAAACCCAGATGAGGTTATTCTGAGCGTCCCAGTCCAACCTCTCAGGAATGGCCCATCCAGCCCATTGTGCTACACGGCACGCAAAAAGGAGTTTTAGAGACCTCTTTACTATATAAGGATAGAGGGTGAAAATGTGCTATTCTAACATCTTTTGTCATGTTGATAACTGCAGGGCTGTAAAATCATTGTGTGTTGTGTGTGTGTACATACAAAACACTTTGTGTGTATTTTTTTTGTAAAATCCCAAAAGCACTCACAAGAGGTTCGTTTATGTTTTGGGCACATCAAACTAGAATCAAAAGTTAAACATGTTTGGTCCTATCTGGGAAGCCAAACTGATATCAACTGATATTATGTATGTGCCATGTGGTAGACGGGTGTCGTGTGTGTATGCAACAGACTCTCATTTTAACACCAGGACACATTGTAGAGATCTCATTAGAGCGGACTTAAATGAAAGGATATTTTGGAGGATAAAAAAATAAAAAGAAATTTGAACAAATATTGTTTTTTTACATAATGATAGTATTGGAAACAAATCAAACAGGACGGATGGACCATGGGACCATATCTCTTGACACTGAGCCCATCTCGCAGTGTCTGAGCATTATAGACATATTTCTAATGTCATAATGTAACTGTACACGTACATTACAACCTTGAACAAAAATCCTATGAAAGTTTTGTGATTTTCCAGTGTGAGTCAATGCAAGTTAGTCAGTGTTTATCATGACGTGTTGCCTGGCAGAGTTTGTCTCTCTTAAAGCGATAAAGGATAGGTTATTTGATTCAGGGGAAACCCTAGAGCATTATGGGATGCCAGTATTAGGTCATCTCAACAAGAGTAGATTTGCACTACATTTTGTATCATTTTTTATCATCTGAGTTGTTGTTGTTGTTGGTGTTGTTTTAACAGATACAGTATGTTGTAATCCTTTACTAAGCCCATTGCAACCCCTTGTTGCGTATTGTTGCATCAGGGGTTACAAACCCATTTTTCTTCCATGATGCATCTAAGTGACTAAATAATGTTAAAGGGTTGACTTTGAATAAACTAATAAAAAGCTGTTATTGGTCGAGCTACATGATGGACTGAAAAAGCCAAATTGAGAATAAATGGATAAATAGACTAAACATTTTTGCTCTGTGAAACTGCCCTCACTGCCAATGTTTATTACACCCCCCCCAAAAAAAACCTAATTTAAAAGCATAAATTGTATATGTGAGGTACTCCTTAAACAGTTGAATTGCTTAGATGCAACATTGTGAATACAGAAGTAAGTAATCATCTGTTATTATTATTATTTTTTATTATTTATTTACTTTGTATTCTCCATTTTTAACAATGTGAATTCAAATATTAAAAGTGAAGCTTGTATCCAGTATAGCAAATTAGCGACATCCGGTATGTGTTTATATTTAAAATAAAGGTTTATTTTCTTGTACCACCAGCTGTTAGAAAAAGAACTGAAACTAACCAGCATGTCTGTGTGTTAATATGCCCACATTTTAATTCTCATTCTCTTTCTGTTCAGATCACTCCAGCTCCAGCGGCACGCTGTCCTTCCAACCCCTGCGTCCTCAAGGTTCCATCCCCACGGCTCACGTCATGCCATCACCCTCAAGCTCCAAGCTCAGCGCACCCTCTGCCACCACCAGCCCCTGGAGCAGCTGCCAGCTCCCTTCTCCCCTCGACAGCCCCCTGGACATGAAAGACCCCCGGCCGGTCCGTCGCTGGTCCTCGCTCACCCGCCTCACAGGACAAGAAAAGGCTACCCCTTCCGGGAGACCCTCATATCGCGTGGACCCGCACGGGTCATTGGATCGCGGCGTGCTGTACGGCTACCGTCAGGACGCCCTGTATTCAGACAACTTCCTCTCCCAGAGCCTACATAAGCTATCCACCAACTCAGACTTTTCAAATAAATACGACCTGGGTAGCACTAACACCCTGGGTAAAACAGACTCGTCTTGTTCTTCTCCGCTCAAGCCCAGCACGTTAGACCTCACCTACAGTGCCTTACCGGAGAGCAAGACCCCCACCATCGGCCTGGTGGGGCCCGGGCAGAGAAGTCCCTCACTCAGGCACCAGGCCGTGGGAGGATCGCCCATCCAGCCGGCCGTACGAACTCAGATGTGGTTGAGCGAGCAGATGGAGTACCGCCCAGGACCCGACGGATGCGGGATGGGCTCGTGGCAACAGGAACAGCATCAAAGAGAGAGGTTGCGACAGGACGCAGAGCTCCCACAGGTCAGTATAGAGAAAATGCGTTTGACAGGGAATGCAAGGATTGAAAAATATGCAAGGAATTTGAAAGCGGGGTTGTCTGATGGTTTACATAAGGGAGCGGTTAGAGAATTATTTTGTTTTTGTAAATGTCATAATGAAGATATGGTTTGTAAAAGTTCACAGCGCCCTCTGGTGGAGAAACACGGGTACAATACATTGTAAATGTCTTGTCAAGCCAACAAAAACACCATTGTCACAATCTTTACAATTTATAAACACACATTCTCTCAATTTCATCTTCGCTTTAATCATGTAAAATTCACATATACAGTGGGGTCCAGGAGTCTGAGACCACATAAAAAATCTGGGACCTCATTTAAACAAATTAAAGTATTTAAGGGTTTCAGAAAACAAAAAAGAAACCCTATGATGTGAAATAACATTTTTTGATTCTATAGTATCTTTAGGTCACTGATCAAATATTGAAACCCAACAGTCCACACCACAAGTGCTGCTTTCACTAAAGCAAAAGGGAACAAACCAAATACTACATAATTATCATTTTAATATAGCTTGTTCTTTCTTTAATTGTGATGCTAATATTAAAAGAGAAGTGTAAAATACAAGCATTTTCCTTAGAGGTCTCAGTTTTTTCAAATGTATATTCACAACACTGTGATCAATGCGTAAAAAGTACAACTATGCGTACTATAGTATATTATATTATAAGAAAAACAGTGTTTTTATCATATATTCCTTCTATTAATTATAGATTTTTAGTTGGGCTGCATATCACAACAGCTTTTCATAGTGAAAAATAAAATTGACATTTAGCTTATGTGCTCATGTTTTAGTTAAAAAATAGTTGGTGTGTGAAGTGATTTAAGCAAAGAGGTCACCTAGATATTTAGGCCTCATGTTTTTTGACATTGTACTTAATTCCATCCCATTTAGAGAGAAATCCTGCTTTAATCCTGGTCATGTTGTTTTAATGTGGTTTGTAATTTTGGCCACAAGAGGGCGCAGTGTCATAGCAATTCGACTGAAATATAAATATATATATATATATATATATATAGTTCTTTTTTTACCTTGATCACTTTTTTTTCCTTTATTTGCCTCTGGAGGGTGATTTGCTGGAAATCAATCTTTAATTTACTGTAGCCTTTCAATAAGCCGCTTGAAAATGCTGAGCGTGTAGAAGGTGCTGTAAGCGATTTTTTGTAATGAGCTACTAATATATATCTTCTACATCACTGACGTAGATGTCCTGACGAATCACACTTATCTCTGTAAACATGCTTTAGCCAGAAATTCATTCTCATCCTGTCAATCATTTTGTGCGGGGGTTTTGGAGAGAGAAAGGGATCGATGTTGGAAGTTATCCAAATGGCTGACATCGCTTACAACACCTTCATAATGGTTTTAGAGAATATAAAACACATTCCACCTCTCTTATACCCTTATTCTGAACGCTGGTCATTTTGGCGATCAGAACTGGGTCACATTAGCTTGACCAGAATGAGCATGAGCAGTAGAGCCATGACGATGAGCAGGAAGTTGAGCAGCAGGTTTAGTCCACGGTTAGTGGTCAGATCCATACTGAGCAGATGAAGAGTTGACCGTCCCGGTTTAGGTTACTGGGTATCTGTGGTGTCTTCGGAAAGGTGCTCGTAGGACTTGGTTCGCAGGTGAGGAGGAGGACGAGCAGGTTACATTGCGCCGTGATGTCTCACATGCCGTGGAAAGAGCTAAACATGATTGACATACTTATATGAGCTGATAGAAAACATTATTTGAACACATTTTTTAAGAATGGTAAGAACTGCTGTTCTATTCATTATTGACGTATGAATCTCATGAAAGCTGTCATGAAATGCATAAGGAAAATAATGCATTTTTTACAGTAATGAGCAATAATCATTTGCATTACAGGAAGAATCTAAGAATTTTACAATGAAAAAATGTTAAAGGAGTAGTTCACCTTCAAAATGAAAATTCTGTCATCATTTACTCACCCTCTTGTCGTTTTTAACCTGTATGACTTCACAACACTGTGATCAATGCGTAAAAAGTACAACTATGCGTACTATAGTATATTATATTACAAGAAAAACAGTGTTTTTATCATACATTCCTACTATTAATTATATATTTTTATTTGGGCTGCATATCACAACAGCTTTTCATAGTGAAAAATAAAATTGACATTCAGCTTATGTGCTCATGTTTTAGTTAAAAAATAGTTGGTGTGTGAAGTGATTTAAGCAAAGAGGTCACCTAGATATTTAGGCCTCGTGTTTTTTCTTCTGCAGAACACAAAAGAAGATATTTTGAAGAATGTTGTTAGCAGCCCCCCATTCACTTGCATTGGTTACAATAGAAGTGAATGGGGGGCTGTGCTGTTCTGTTACCAACGTCTTTCAAAATATCTTCTTTTGTGTTCTGGAGAAGAAAGAAAGTCTTACAGGTTTGAAATGCCAAGAGGGTGAATAAATGATGACAGAATTTTCATTTTGAAGGTGAACTACTCCTTAAATGGTTCTTTAAACAGGCAAAATTAGTTTTTTTTTTACTTTGTAATGAGACATTTTCATGACAGGTTTCATGAGATTCAACCGATTGTCAGTTTATCATAAAAATCTGTTGTTCTTTTTTCTTTTCCATTTACATGAATAACTCGATTAGTAAAGTGGAAACATCAACACAAAAGCAGCACACTTTTTAAACGCACACACGTGATCAGTTCATGTCGTGTTTATTGAGCAAGTGAAATTAAAGTTTGGCACAGTGCATAAAGGAAGGCCAGATGTCATCTCTCGGTGACATGCAATGATGGAGTGGTGACAGGACATGGAGACACATGCATGCAGCATCAGTTCACAGTGAACACTGGTCCCCCAATCACTTTCATTTGTCCCGGAATCAGATACTGGAGCTCCAACGCCAGTGAAGTTGCTACAGTATAAACTACATGAACATTTTATTTTATTATTAACAATATTTGTATTTGTTGTAGATTGTTACTGCGTATCAGCCAGGCTGCCTCTCATTGACGGTTTTGTTGTCTACTAAAATCCACGAACACCTTTGTAGACGGATAGTGCAACATTTTAAAATATTTTAGTGTGTTTTGAATGTAGATAGTGTGAACATATTTGCTCTGTTGTGAAACCTAGTAAGCTCGTCTATAGAAGCAGTATGTTTAGATATCGCTTTTGACTCAAAAAATTGAACTCACTTTTCCCTTCAATACTTCACTAACGTAGTCCGTTTGAAGGTATTCATGAAAATAAGTGACCTTGTATTCGGACACTGAATGTGCCGGACATGGTGCAGACGCCATCTTCTGTCTAGACAAGGTCATTCTTTCGGTGCAACCATGTGCATCGTGGGATTGAATGAGTGCACTTAGTAGTATCCAGTATGGTTTAAGACACCACTAAAATGTTTGTGCACTCAAATTGTGGACTTTATAAAGTTATAGAGGGCTGATTTGGAAAGCCCTTATTTTAATCAAATTGTAAAGTCCTATATATCTTTCACATAGAAGGCAATCCCAGAATGCTTTGCAGTAAGTTTATTGAAATAGGTTTGTAGGTAGCTTGCCAGGTTTTAGAAAAGAGCATTGTGTTGTTGTGTTTTTTTGTTGCTTTTTTGCAGCGTATATGTGTATGTCCGTTTTTATAATTCAAGTGTATTAGCATATTATATTAGCATATAGATATAGATAAATAGCAGTTTATAAGCTATGACTCACCCTTCTCTTTAACCACTAATCTATGGACAATATAACTTTTCTGCTACTCTAATTTGGGCAAAAATCATGCAGTTTTCGACCCCAATCTTAAAGCCCCGCCCATCCCAACCTCCCTCAACGTGATTGGCCCCTCTATGCAGTCCTTCGCCCTCAATGGCTAGCGTCCCCTCCCGCTCACATTAGCAAGACAATGATGTAGATGAGAAGCAGGCAGATGAGGATGAGGCAGAAGTTGACGAAGAGATCCTGCATGTTTTGCTTGGCCTGCTGGGGAACCTCCATGGTGGACGCCCGCCGCATGGCCGCCCGCGTCATGTGCTGCACCTTCTCCATGCTGAGGCGGCCACACGCACAAACTTAGTGCACAGAGAGGAGAGGGGAGGGGTGCGGAGGAGAGACAGGAGGGACGGCAGTACCGCAAGGTGGAGTGGAGTGGAGAGATGCCGGTTGTCGTGGTGACGGAAGAGGCAGTCCGTGGATGCGGGTGCTGATGGGAGAAAGGAAACTAATGAGTGTGCACACAGTGGTCAGATGTGGCGGTCATGCAGAATTCTACTGGCTGGTTTAAATTTTTGTAGATTTTGTTGTTTTAAAATAATCAAAATGAATAATGATCCTTTTATAAAAAAAAGTAATGTTTCTTTTTGATAATAAAAATAGCCTTTAATAATAATGATCCTCATTTGATTTTGACCAACGTAGGGAAAATTACTACCATAAAAAGTTTGTTGCAAAGAGAAATAGCAGTAGGAAGGCAAAAGTTCAGTCTCACATTTTGTGACTTTTACGTAACTGTTTTACTGTGTAGGAGTGAGCTTACATTTCTTTCCATTTATCTGCCTTCGAGTAAACAAAACAAATGGTTTCAGAAAGATGTTTTAAATGGATGATTTTACACGTGTTTCAAAACAACCAAAATCAGGATTTACCACCTCGCCTCCGGAAAGATTAGATAAAAGCCGTTTTGTCGAGACATGAAGCGTCCTCGATTATAAGTCTTCGTGTTAGAGGATCTCTCTTCTTATCTCTGGCTTTCAGACTGTTTTTCAATCCCGTCTCAAATCTGCAGGGAGCTTTCTACACATCTTCGTTTCCAGATGAATTTGGCATCATCTCATGAGTAACGTCATGGATACGGGAGCACCTGTGGCCTGTATTCTCATGGGCTGTTGTGTGCCGTTATCTGTTCCGCATGCGGGACGCGCCAAAGGTTATTCTTAGGAATGACCTTTGATGATCACAATATTCCAGTGAATTGAGGCCAGCCCTTACTCAGAATCCCTATGGTGCCTGAATCTATTTAACCATCAACTTATTGCCAAGAGGCTGTTGAAGGCCCGGAATGTTTTTGATTTGCAGCCTGTGTCTATTTCTGCAGAACGGGATATTGTTGTATGCTGGAAATCTGTCCAGCTTGTCAGCTTGCGCTTGATGCTCATCTTGTAGAACATTGCACTAGCAACGCCAAGGTCATGAGGACAAGCTCAAATATTCTATCATCATTTATTCACCCTCATGTTATTTAAACCCTGGATATGATTTTCTTTTGAGGAACAGAAAAGAAGGTATTTTGAGAAATGTCTCAGTGGTTTTGTGTGCATACAGTGGAAGTCAATGAGATTCCAATGTTGTTTGGTTTTTAATTTTTGGCTGTAAATCATGCTATGTTCTACTCATGCAGGTTTTGAATGACAGAAGGGTGAATAAATTATGATAGAATATCATTTTTGAACTATTTACACAAAGTGTCAATTACTTTGATCCGATAAACACAAAGAAAGATATTTGGAAGAATGTTAGTCATTTTCAGTTCCAGCACATCATTGACTACCATAGTAGGATGAATTAAATGGTAGTCAGAGGTGCCCGAGAACTCTTTGTTTTCCTAAATTCTTCAAAATATCTCATGTGTTCAACACAACAAAAAAATACAATATATTTTTTTCCTGCTATGGTAGTGGATGATGTCCCAGAACTGAAACATTCTTCCAAATAGCTTTCTCTGTGTTCACTGGAACAAAGACATGTATACAGGTTTGAAACAACCTGAGGGTGAGTAAATGATGACAGATTTTTGGATGATCTATCCGTTTAAGACTTTACCTAACTAGTTTTTTAGACCCAACCAAATGAATGAAAATATGTGGTTTTGCACATCCCAACTTTAAATAGTTGAAGTTTGTCTCTCTCATTAAATATTTGAGACACTTGACAATTCTGTTGATAATTGGAGGATTTTAAGTTAGACAACATATTCACTTTGATTTAAATGAAAACGAGGCCGTGCAAGATGTGGATTTGGTTCAATATGTTGCTAAAAGTGGCTTTATGCAACTCATTTTTCCGTCCCTGAAAGTGAGTCTGCACTTTCCCTCACATTGTCGAACATGTGAAATGAAATATGTACTCCCACAGTTACGAAAATGTTTTTGTGTTCATCTGGCCATTGTCAGTAAAGAACAAGCTTCAGTAGATAAGTGAGTGATCATAGAGTCTGAAGTCTTTTCTGGCGCCCGGCACGGGGCACACGTGACCCGGTGGAGATTAACACGGGAGAAATGTTTGTCAACACCACGGGCCGCCAGCATTCCAACGCCCTAGTGACAGCTCGAGGGTCGTGTCCCCATCACTACTGAGAATGATAATGTCATTAACATCTTCTTGAAAGGGTATCGAGCGGGTCAATGCCCTCTTCACACATCCGGCTTATCTTTCTTCATACATGGTCATTCACCATAACATTTTGCATGAGCAACAAGTTGATTTGCCTTAAGTCGGTATATTTAGGCTGGTTTTGAGTTGATTCGACTCTGACGGGATGCATTTCTTAAGGGGGTGATAACATAAGACAAAAATGGCTGTGTTTACAAATATAAAATGGTCAGATCAATAAAAAATGCATCCGTTTGCATGAAAATGTCTGGACCGACGTCGAATCTAAAGCACAGCATGCTCATATAGATTAAAAAAAATGTAATCTAGGTAATATAGGCGATCGTTGGACACAGCTAGTCAACCATCAGCATATTTCAGCAGACGTGCACGGGTATTAGATTAGTTTTTTTATATCTCTCTCAGGCCATCATTTGGCAAAAACACCAGCACATCATTGGGTTGCCAAGATTTTGAGGCAAAAAATGAAAACGATCCGAGTAGAAATAAGTTGGAATCAGACCGAAGAAGGAAATGATTTTAAAAGCTGGCCACAGATTTTCCCAAGCCTGCGCTTGTTTATGTGCGTTTATTTTTTACCCTCAATTGGCAATTTCCCCGTAGAAATAAATCCACTGGAGGCAGAGTAAGTGCACTCGCTCCCGACACTGAACTTTCCATGATGGCATTACAAAGCAATGCGCTGCAGTTTTTTGGCAGGGCGACGCCTCACAGGGCTTTAGGATGATGCTCTCATTTTTCACAAAACTACAAATATAAATAGTCAGCGAGAGAATAATGATTGCAAACTATTGCAATACTTTGAAATATTGACTTTTTTCCCCATTCCTGATGCACATTTATGCAACTATAAATTCGTCCCAAGCATCAAATATTTCTTTAAGCATCCTCATTGCAAAAAGATGTGCTTCCGGTAAAAGTAAAGAAAAATCTTGCCCTTGCTGTCTTCTGTATGCTGTTAACCCTTTCTGCTCTGCAGGGCTAAAGCGAAGGCTGTCGGCTCATTTGTGTTGTCACATCTCCCAGCGGAGCACAAATGTGAAAAGTTTTGTATAGTTCGGTCACTTTAGGTCACAACTTTTTTGGGCGGGGCTAAAACGGTGGCGCGATGATGCAATAGGGAGCCGCAAAGATGACGTATTTTTGATTGCAAACTCCGGAAGCGAGTTAGCATTTTAGGACTTCCGATTCCATCGCTCCAAAGTCTATGGGTTTTTTGAGTGGGTTTTTGGTAAATCGCCCAAAATAAGGTCTGTGATATACAAAACCTCTAAATATTTTCACGTTTTATTCTATGACATAAAACACACACCAATTATAAACCGCTTGTGATTTTTTAAAAGCGTTATTGTGTCTTAAAAATGGCGGTTGCTAACAAGTTGCTAAAAGCGTCTACTTCCTTTGGCGGGGACGTTAGCGTCATCGCGCATATAAAGCACACAAATAACGCAACATAGATGTGGATTCATTCACGAAGTAATTACTGACCGTGGAACACATTTTTAATAAAGTTTGAAAGAGTTGTCGGAGGCTTGGTTGTGCTGACGTTGATATCGAGCGACCTTAAGTGTAGTCTGTTTATAGCATCGTGTTAGCTTTTTACTTCTGGCGATTGTATTTCGAAAAGTAACAAATGTTGTGTTCATTTGTAAAGATTATCTTGATAGACAAAACATGTAAACATCATAAACCTTTGTTAATCACAGCGCGATCTTCCAAAAGTCTATGGGAACAAAGCACTGCACTACTAACTGCAGCGCTAACTTCCGGGTTGGCCTCCAAAAACGCGCCATCTCTTCGGCTCCCTATGGAGCGTCCGAGCATGCATGGCCCCTCCCCTAACACTAGAGCTCAGGTCATTCACATTTGGTTAATGTGGTTAATAACACATTTTTTTAATGGTGTGACACACTCAGAACACACATTTAAGATTGTTTTTATAAGGACTTTAAGTAAAACAGTACTTTGAAATATCGCGCCCCTCCCTAAACATACAATTTACAGCTTCATATTATGCCTTTTTTCATTTTAAACACAGCAGCAGCGATATGGATAAATCCATTGTATCCCATGTATATAATTTAATCATTGGAATAACTGCATCGTTTTATGCATTATATGCATCTTTTGCACATCCGTCACCCGAAAGAAGTGAAACAAGAAAATGTTGTGTACCTGAAGTTGAAGATGGACAGCCGGAGCACTGAGGTTCAATCCTGCTGTAATGTTTTTCCCGTCGAGAAAGTCTGCCAGTGATGCGGGTTCGGAAGTTTATGGTAGGACAAATGAAGGGGCGGAGTATATGAGGAGGGTGGACGAGATGCGTAGGAGGGCTCTGATCTCTCATTTTTTCTCCCATCTTCTATTTAGACATAGATTTATGCCCAAATATGAATAGCATGCTAAACTCAGTCTCTAATGGAATCATCCGTCTAGTTCTGTGTACTGTAAAGCACATGCACAGTTGAAATTGAGTGAAATTAAGTCAAAAGTATTTCTTCATATAGCTTCTGAATGTACAAACAATTGCAGAGCAGAAATATTCAAAAACTGTCCATATTTCCTTCAGTTGATTTTGTGCATCAGCTGTTTTCTCTGTTTCTGCTCGGGTTGAATTTCATTTGTAACTGTACCCAGCGGCTCTCTGTCTCACCGGAGATTACAGCCGGAGGATTAATACAGATATTCGATTGATGTTGCGGCCAGAACAGCGTGTGCTCTAAACGACCCATTCCATTGAGAAGATTGCTTATAAAACCTCCTAATAATCCTCTGTAAACCTCTTTAACCTAGAGCTAAAACTTTCCCCGGGGTCGCTGGGAACTTTACTGCAGAACTGAACATTTTTTGGTCATTGTTTGAGATCTATTTTGAGATGAAAACAGCCTCTTCCTTATATGGAGCTTCATTTCGCCGGAGTCAGGGAAGCTCTCAGAGAGCATTATTGAAAAGGGCAGCAGTGTGGACGCGAAGAACGGAGAGGGCGTCACGGTCACTGTCCGCCACGCCACCTCCTGACCGAAACCCATCTCTTAATGCCAGGTTTAAGGGCAGCCACTTTACTAAAACAAAAAAGATCATTGCTGTTTATCAGTTTGGGAGGATTTCTTTTCACAACAAGACTACTGATATATTCAATAGCCTGATTTTGCGAAAATCCAAGAGATTCATTTACTCACCCTTATGTCTTGTATGATTTTTTTCTTGTGCAAAACACAAACGAAGATATTTTAAAGAACGATGGTAACCGAACAACACCGGACCTTCCATTGTATGGACATTTCTCAAAATATCTTCTTTTGTGTTCCACAGAAGAAAGAGTCATAATACAGACATGACAGTGAATAAACGATGAATTATTTTTGTTTTTGGGTGCATAAGCCCTTTTATAATCCCAGTGAAAAGACTGAATGCTGTTTGGTTATGTAAAGGTAACACATGGTGGTCTTCATGGACAAGCTCATTGAAATGCAGGAGGTCGGTTCTAACGGTGACCTTGCTCGCTGTACCTCATTTACTGAGCGTTTATGGTATGTTAGAGCCCGGTTGCCATGTGCATGCATACGCATTGTCCAATCGCCTGTCGTGCCCTCCGGCCAACGCTGGAAAGTTTGCTACATCCAGGACAGGTCTCACCTCATTGTTTAGCTTAGCACAATCGCTTTCTGGCTCCAACAGCTGTCGGCCGGACACACAGATGGAGGTGCCTTTGGGTTATTTGGACACTTGGGTTACACTTGAAAATGTCTGAATGTCATTGCATTGGATGGAACCAAGTAGCAATTGCAGAGAAATGCTGGAGGTTTTTTGTAACGAACTGCACTTTTTTAGTTGCTTTAAATAAGCTCTCAATGTCATTGGTAGGGAACATTTTTTGCATGATGTCAGTTCGCTGGAAGTTCACAGAGACATGTCTACTTCATCTCATCACTTATATTCACCACAAAATTCGTCATCAGATTGTCGAAATGCATTACTTTTAAATGCCAGGGAGGAAAAAAATAAGAGACCATTTCAAAATCTGTTTTCCTGATGACTATTTATAGGTGCTGTATGTGGTTAAATGATCATTTATGTTTTATTCTGGGAACTACTAACAATATTTCTACCAAATTTTTCGCAGAAAACGAAAACGAGAAACAGGACAAAACAACAGAAAATATCCTCTGTGTTTTTTCAGACCTCAAATGCTGCAAAGAAAACAAGTCCGTTTTATTTGATAATCTTGATTTTTAATTCTTGATTCTTGTCATGCTGTCAGTCGTTCACATTGCTGTTGGATGACTTTATGTCACTCCTGAGGTTTGGTTTTGTTGAAATACAACATACACTGGACTAGAATGGCCACAATACATCTAGAAATGCTGAATAAATGAACATTTGGAACGCTCTCTTAATTTTTCTCTGCATTTGATGTCTAAATAAATGCTACTTGATTTGAAGTTTTTGTTACGTAGTGTATTAACATTTAGGCTTTTTAATGTGACACAATTGTTTTTACATATCTCATGACATTTGCATAGTTTTATGTGCTGGTGGTTTTAAACAAAGACCTCAAGATTTCTCCTGCGTGTGAAACACAAACAGCACACTGTTGAATTTACCCCCGAGTTCCAAATCACAGCCAGATCACAGTCAATTCTGGGTAGCGCCCCATCGAAAGCAGCCACCGTGTCTCCTCTTTGTTGCCCCGGCGTGTCGGGAAGCTGATGGACAGCTGTCTGGAGGGCCGTAGAGAGAAGGCGGTGGCGGGGTGTGATAAAGTTCAGGGAACTGACAGCAGATTAGCGGTGCTATGTGACAGAGCGTAGCTGTGGAGTACACTAGCCGAAAGCCATCGGACCTTTACTGTGCTCTTTGATACAATTTAGGGAGTGGATATGATTATCCCGATCACCAAGGGCATCCAAGCTAAGCCACATTTTTAAAGAGTCATGGATATTTGATGTAGTTAATAAAGAATTTATTGGTTTAGAGGTCATAGTTGATGAGAGTTCGCAAATGCAGAGCGAAAACGAAAACGTTTCTTTAGCTTAGTTTACCTTCAAATGAACGTTCTGTCGTCAGTTACTCGTTCCAAACTTTTATGACTTTCTTTCTTCTGCAGAACACAATAGAAGATATTTTGAAGAATGTTGGTAACCAAAAAACGCTGGTCCCCGTTGACTTCCATTGTTTGGACGCAAAACCACTGAGACATTTCTCAAAATATCTTTTTTGTGTGTTTAAAGAGATTGGCAATTCTTTTTTAAACGCGATTCGTAGCTGTTAAACAGAGAAACAGAGTTTTCAGTAAAGTCGCAGCATTTCTCATTTTCTGGCATCCGTTTGCTGTAATGAATGTGGTGGGTTCCTCCGGCAGCTGTTGTGTCTCAGACTGTTTAAACGGCCGTGTGGAGAGAGACAAACAGAACACCGGCGTCTGGAGTATTGAGGAGCAGGTGGAGGAATAAGTTTAGACAGACCCCTGACTCATAAAGCGTTTAGTTTATGCCACGGCATAAAACGGGGTAAACACAGGCATTTATTTTCATTAGATGTCCACGTTCCAGCAGGACAGACACTCTCTCTCCGTTGGCTTTCATCAGGGCTTATCTTCTTGTATTGGTTAGTCATTTGTCATCATTTTCCTCATGAAAATGCACTCGACACAGTTTGGTGACTTAAGCCAGTGCAGACGTATAGGATGTCCCAAAGAGTGCGCATTAAAGGACAGATTTAAAGGGACAGTTCGCCTTCAGATTAAAATGATTTCATTATTTACTCGTCCTCGTGTCATTCCAAACCTGTATGACTTTCTGGAACAGAACACAAAAGAAGATATTTTGAAGAATGCAGGGAACCAAACAGCTTGACCTCATTGACAACCATTGTGTGGACACAAAACCGCTTCTCATTTCTCAAAATATCATCTTTTGTGTTCTACAAAAGGTTTTGAATGACATGAGGGTGAATAAATGACGGAATCGTTATTTTTGCGTGAACACACATATCAGACAGACAGATCTTTATCAACATCAACCCGTGACTAGTATCTGTATGATGCCGAGTTGACTTCTCTTCATTCGATCCAGGTCATGTGATCTGCCGTCCAGCTTTAGTTTGTAGTTGCTTCGTCTTTCCACACCACACATCACGTACTGTATAGATGCGAGTTTACCACACGACACGTTAAAAATATCACCCGTGACTGAGAGCTGGCAAAAGAACATGGCACCTGTTTCTTATCACCACGTTGTTCACTGGTGGGACTTAAACCTCTCCAGAGGCAAATAAAGGCATGTTTTTCGGCTCAAGCGTGCCAGTCATATGTGGGGCATTTATGGGCAGGGCATTTCTGAGCCTGACGGCATCTCAAGTCTGCAGAGGCGAGGTGACCGAAACAATACAGACTATTTTAAAGAGTGGATGTGCATGAGTTGAATACATCTGATAGCTTGTAATGGTTGTCTGTGGTTACTGGTTTACATCCAGCGACCACTTCAGATGGATTTATAACTCTTTCTGTTCAAAAATTAACTTCATTATTATTTCAAATTGAAACCTGTTTGATATGGCGCAGGGGTTCTCAACCTTTTTGACTCCAAGGCCCCCCCCCCACTGTATTCAGCAATATTCAAAGGCCCCCCCCTCGCTCACAAAACTCAACATTTTTAAGATATATCTTGGTTTTAAGTTGTTTAAAATGTATTTAAATGCTCATTTGGTCTAATTTAAAATGATCAGTCATCCTGAGGCCCCCGTTAAGAACCACTGATAGAGCTTGAGCCGTTGGTTGCAATTCGCAACCTCACCCCTTGATGCCGCTAAATTTCATACACTGGACCTTTAGTATTGATCTATTATATATAATATTGTACAATATTGTTGTAGTATATACGACTGTGGTGTATGTGTGAGATGGATGTTTATTGTTCGGAGAGATACGCCATTGTAAAACGTTTACACTGATCTGTGTGAGAGACCTTGTTGAAGTTGTCTACTATGATGCTGAAGGGCTTTTATGGCAGTTTGTCGCTGGTTGATGATTATTATGACCAAGTATGATCATTACAGTGTGTTTAGCAGAAATACACATTAGCTTGACCCTGCATGTGTACCGAATGAAGTGTTCTTCTAATGCTGTAATTCTTGTGTTGTGTAGACGCCGAGTGGAACGTCTTTGCCTGTCAATACTCTAGTAAAAATTAAAGAGGGACTCCTGAGGCAGAGAGAACTGGAAATCGACCGGTGAGTAAACAAAGACATTTGACGTTTTTATAAATATTCATTTTATTTGTAGTCATTAAATAGTCATTAAAATGATTAGTATTCATTTATTTATTTTACTTTTTAGAATTGTAGGAAAATGGGTCACGCTTTTGTCACACTTGCTTTGTGAAAACACATTTCACACGTTTTTACTCCTGACAGCTGAAATAAATGGGAATAGGAAAAAATATATAATAATAACATTACTGTATATTGAAGGGAAAAAATATATCATCCTAATTATTGTATGAATATTATAATGCAGACATATATACATACATAATTGTTGCATAAATATTACAAAACCAAACATTCCCTGAAAGAGTGAAATGTTTAAAGAAGAAATATTAGTGAACAAAAATATATGATAATCATTACAAAATAAATTTGGTCACTTTCGACCAGGAAAAGTATGAATGTGATATTTGAATGAGGAGGGCTAACGGTACTATTTTTATTATTATTAACAACATTTATTTGCATTATTATGCAATACATTCTTATTTACATCTTTTTATACAAATTTTAATCTGATGTCCACACTACATCAATCACATTCATATAAAAACATACATTTTATTTGAAACATCGTAGAACAACGAAGAAACGTATGTGAGCATCGTATCACAGCCGCGTGAGTCACGTCCTCCTCCTCTTCCCATCATTAGTTCTTGTTTCTAGGCAGGTGGCAGAGTTGCCCACAAAATGATTTCAATAATTGAACATGATGTCAGCTGTGGTTGGGACGGTGACCTCACAGTGACTGCTGTGACCTTGAGCAGGTGTAATTATAGCCCAATGCTGCCACCCATGATGCTTTGCTCTCAGGTCAGCTGTGGCAGACGGGGCAGTGGCACGAATGCCACGCAGCAGGCAGACTCACACGTACACACACCGTGTCAAAATGTCAGGCCGTCATACCTGCCAAGAATTACACATGAGGGAGCAGACAAACATCCAGCTGTGAGCAGTAGCGGATGTATTAAGGATAAAATATAACATATTGTGTAAAATATGTTTTGCATATGTTTGCCGGCTCTTGAAAAGCACCAGCGTCTTTTTTTCTCTGTCTGTTTGTTTACAATAACATTCAAATGTTTTTAACAGCTGAAAATGTGCCACAAGGTGGCACTGTGTTCAATTCTCTGATCCTGTTTGTGTTTAGTATTCTTAACTTGATCTACTAATGTTTAACTGCAATGCCCGTCTTATTTCGCCGAAAGGCAGAAAATGTCCAAAACAAGTACAACAAGCATGCTTTAGAGCGTTATATCTGTGAAAACATTTCTTGCTAAAGCAAATCTGTCTGCCACATAGTAACAGCCTCCAGCGATCACGTCTTTATTTCTCAGAAAGGATTTTTCTTTGTGTGGTACCAGGAAACGTTCTGTCGGAATACTGGGAATACTGACTGAATTTTGATCAAATGAGTCACTTTCTGATTTGGATTTTTTTGTGGAATTGTAGACAAAAGCAACAAATCCTTCAACTTCATGCCAGGATCAGGGAAAATGAGTTACGGGCGCAACAAGTCCTCCAGAACCAGAGGGGGCGCTATGATGACTCATATCTGCTCAAAGCCAAGGTATGTCTGTTTATAACAAAATTCAAGAGGAAGAATACTGTATTTGATGTTATTAAGGGAATAGTTCACCCAAAAATGACAATTCTTTCATCATTCCCAAACCTGTATAACTTTCTTTATTATGTGGAACGCAAAAGAAGATATTTTGAAAAATGGAACAATGAAAGTCAGTGGGGTTCCAATGTTGTTTGGTTATCGCATTCTTAAAAAAATCTCTTCTGTGTTCTGCAGAAAAAAGAAAACCATACATGTTTGGAATAACATAAGGAAATTAAAGTTATTGATATATGTTTGATATCCTTCATTTGCCCGACTAAAGGACCGCACGGTCTGCACTATTTTTAAATGTTAGCTCAGGCAGATGGTCGTCTTTGGATGATCGTTGTGTTGTGCCAACTTGAAAAAATGCCTCTTGAGACCCCTGCATTCTGTTGGAACACCATCAGGCTGTTTTTAAAGAACACATCATTCGTGAACGCCCCCTAAAACACTTCTGATTGGAGTATGTGGGTTCGTACTTATTCAGGCCTTTAAAGGGACAGTTCACCCAAAAATTACAATTCTGTGACCATTTACTCAGCCTCAAGTTGTTTCAAACCTGTATACATTTTGTTGACCCACAACACAAATGAAGATATTTGTAACCGAAGAGTTCTGGGGCACCATTGACTTCCATAGTAAAAAAGTCAATGGTGCCCCAGAAAGGTTTGGTTTCCTACATTGTTTGTAATATGTTCCCTGGTGTTCAACAGAACAAAGATACTTATACAGATTTGAAACAACATGAGTGTAAGTAAAAGTTTTGGGTGAACTGTCCTTCAAAGACTAACTAGCCGACCAACTAGTCTAGTATAAAAGTATGTAGTTGTTGTTCTCAGTACCTGCTATTAATACTACCGATTCTCTTTTTTAGGACTCTCCGTACGACAGTCCCGTATCCAGTCAAAGTCCAAAATCTCAGCTGCCCGAGCGTGCGAGTCCGATGTGTTGTGAGAACAGCGAGCTGGGCCGGAAATTAGCCGCGGCGGAGCTGGAGGGCATTCACCTCAGCGAGTTTCTCAAACAGAACACACAGAAGTACACAGAAGACATCAAGAAACTGGAAGAGAAGGTGAGAGGTTTTTAATAGGAGTAAACTAAGAATTATTAGGTTATCTTTCTGCCTTGTTTTTGTCTTTGATTTGTCATTGAGCTGGCTGCGGTGCATGATGGGATTGCCGTCTCTGTGAAACTTAGAAATTCCCCGTCAACTAGCTCGAGCGTGTCTTAAAACGCCGCCTCCGCAGGGACTTCAGTCGGTTTTGAAACAAAGCAGTTTAGAGGTTAAAGGACTGTGTTCCACTTCCCCCGTCGAAGCTAACAAGACGCTTTGTGCTTCCGCTCAGATGAAAACCCGCGACCGCTACATCAGCAGTCTGAAGAAGAAATGCCAGCGCGAGCAGGAGCAGAATCAAGAGAAGCAACAACGCATCGAGACGCTGGAGAAATACCTGGCAGACCTTCCCTCGCTGGATGAGGTCCAGACGCAGGCTCAGCAGGTACGTGACGTTCTCCTTCCCGTCCTAACTGATGCGAGATCACTGATGACGTTTTTCGTGAAGATCTGAACGACAAAACTACCCATAAATCAAGCCAAATAAATGAAGTTATATGTATAAGTATTCTCAACTCATCTCTGTCTGTGTTGTGGCTTCCAGTTGGAAGAGGTGCAGGGAAAGGCTGGAGCGTTGGAGGACACCATCGCCCGGCTGGAAAAGAACCTGGAGGAGAACCGAGCCCGGCTGGAAGAGAAAGACGCCCTCATAGAGACTCAATCCAAGAGGGAGAAAGAGCTCATGGCGGCTGTTCAGAGGTAATAAGTCTTATTAAAACACAGAGAAGCTCAGATTCATCAAATGTCAATACAGTAGCGATTTGCTACGTGCAGTAGTTCTCAAACTGGGGGCCGTGGCCCCTGGGGGGGGCCCCGAGATGGATCCAGGGGGGCCACAGATTTTGTGGCATTTTATGAAATATAGAAATTGATCATAGATTTTATGCAATCAAACATCAGAAAAATAAGACCACCAGACAAAAGAATTGATGTTTCAGCATTGTATAACCGAATATGTTTTTGTTTAAATAAAAATGTTACATTTAAGATTATAAGTCTTTATTTGGGGGGCCGCAAAGCGATGCACTCTACACAAAGGGGGCCTTACAACGAAAAAGTTTGAGAACCACTGTGCTACGGAACGCTTTTGCCTTCTGACCGACAAACGTGTTTGCGTGTAGCCTCCAAGAAAAGGTGGAGAAGTGTTTGGAGGACGGCGTGCGGCTGCCCATGCTGGACCTGAAGCAGCTGGAGAGAGAGAACACTCGCTTGCTAGAACAACAGAGCCAAAACAGCATGGTATGCATTTCCCACAATGCACTTCCGGACACTCACTCTCGCACAAGCGTACACGGTTAATTCCATCTGCGTCTTCTTTCCTTTCAGCTAATCGACAATCAGAAGCAGCAGGTTGAGAAGCTCACTCTGGAGTTGACGGTGAGAGCCTCAATTTTCATCTTTGGTTGTCAGGGGTCTGATTCGCGTCATTATGAGCGGCTCAAATCCGTCGCTCTTATTCCGGGATGAGGAGATAATGGGACGGTGTACGTCTGGTGATGCTCGTGTTGAGTTGGGTAATCATAAGAGCGGGTTCAGTTGAGATGCTAAACGTGTCCTTTGTCTTTTTGGCAGTCGCTGGAGAAGAGGTTGCAGAGGGAGAGAGGGATAACGCAAGAGCTCCGGAAACAGCTCGTGGTGCGCGAGGAGGAGCTGGAAAACCTCTCCACGAGCCTTCAGCAGGTACAGCACCCTCTGAAGTGCCATCCACCTCGCAGCACAAGCAGATTTAAAAGCCAGTTTACGAGGTTGTTGGGTCTATGAAGAGAGTAGAAAGCGTGCAGGTAAATGCTGAAGTGATGAACACAAGTCCTCGTTCCTCCTGTTGTTCATAGCATCGTGAATAAGCGGCCGGCCTTCAGCGCGGGATTAGAATTCAGGACATGGCTTTTCAGGGAGTCGTCTGAAGGTGAGAGAGAGCGGCCGTTTTCACAGAGATGTGGTCGCGCGTGATAAAGCCGTAGTTTCACGTGACTGTGGAGACGGATGTTAGACGTCTGGGATGCACAAAAGATGATTTTTCTCCTACGGCCTCCGTCTGGAGTTTCCTCACAATATTTGACACAAATCCACAGACGTACTGTAAATCTATTTTCTATCATTGAAGCATTTAAACAAAATTTACTCTCCCGTGGTCTTTTATAAAGAAGATAAACAAATGTTTCTTGTAGTTTCGTCTCGCATACAACCACGGGTTTTGCATTTCTCTTGCTAAAATAGTGAACAGCTTTCCTGAAACTCCCTGGATGTAATCAAACAAATGTTTTGCAGGGTCGGCCGTTCACGTTAACATGTCTATGAATAAAAGCCTTTTATTTATGAGTCATCAGGAACTTTTAGTTAACATGCAAAAGAAATCTCAAGTACACAAATTCACTTCAGTCTGTAAGTGTAGACATCCGGAAATGTGTCTGAAAGAATGGCTTACTGATAAACAAGTTCTTTGCTAAAGGTCGTGTGTGTGTTCCAGATATGAACAGGTATGTGGTGTGATTTGCTTTAGATTTGATCGTATTTGTCAAAATGTAGGACTGCGTGATATTGGAAAAACGATGCAAAACTAGCCAAGTACAAATATGCAATATGATTCTTCAAGTTTGTCAAATCAATTTCAATGACATTGACATGAAGTTAAAACAGAACAAAATAGAACCAGGAAAACAAAATAATCATCAACTTGTAAACGTCTGATCACACGTGCCAACTACCATTAGCGTGCCAGTCTCTGTGCCATCTGAATTACTTTGACTATACATAACGTTTTGAAATATGAAAATTTGAAATATGAATCACATCCAGAATAAAAGTTTGTTTACACAATATACAGTATGTCTGTGTACTGTGCATATTATTTTTGTGTTTATAAACACATACATGTATATATCTAAGAAAAATATAAAATACAAAAAGTAATGAACGTTTATATATCATTTTAATTATTGGTAATTACATCTAAATATTTCCTTAATATATACACATGTATGTGTGTGTGTTTATAAATATAAAATGAATATGCACAGTACACAGGCATACTGTATATTGTGTAAACACAAACTTTTATTCTGCATGCGATTAAATCTTTCGACGGCCCTAATTAAAATATGGACACGTTTGTAATAATTTTGAGATACAAGCCCTGGTGTCTGTTGATGTCGTCCATCTTCATTTCCTAAAAGCCAAGTATGTTCTAAATAATATCTTTGTCCTCTGTGCCCTCCACAATCATTCAGTCGTGGTCTGTCGTGATGTATTACACACTGATCTTTTCTGATCTGGTTAGGTGGAAGCGAATTACAGAAACCTACAACAGATTTGAGTCCACAGTAGTTGCGGGCACACTTTCTGCTGTGCTCTGTCCCGCTGTGTAAGTGCTGTCAAATCTGCCTCTGACCGTTCAATGATTCGGCCAATTTTCACAAACAGCTGCTTCACATTTCACACCTGATGTCTTATTTGAACGCTGCACCTGCAAAGTTTGTCGTGAGCGCTGGTAATCTGTATCAGGCCAAACACACACACAAAGCTTCCTGAGAGGTCCATGCAAAATTCACTTGCTTGCGTCTCACATCACGAGGAGTTGTATAAAGCATCGTTCTGTATTTGATTGTTTTCACAGGACCGAAGGCGGACAGACGAGGGTTCATTGAACGTGGCTCCCGGGTCCTGTCTGAAGGAGGCTGGGCCGCTGTTGAAGGAGATGTCTCTGTGTCTGCTGGATCTCAAGGGTCTCTGTAGTGTTCTCACCCAAAGAGCTCAAGGAAAAGAACCCAACCTGGCGCTGCTTCTCGGCATCAAATGTAAATATATGTATTTCACATTTTAAGAAGATAAAGCAACACATCCTAAGTGCACATAAATATTCACGCGAGTGTATATACAGCCACGGAAAAAAATGAAGAGACCATTCTAAATTTCCTTTAATAGTACATTCAGAAAATGTCGTTAACCTCATTTTTATAAAAGTGTCTGCTAAATGTAAATGTAAAAAGTGAAAGTAGTCTTTGAAATGGTCCTGCTTGTGTTTTCTCAGAAGTGTTTTACTCTGTAAAGTGCTAAATGACACTGTTCAGACAGTAGTATCTGTGCACATCTCCCCTCATCCGTTCATATCTCTCTCTCTCCGTCTGTCTGTCTGTAAAGAGCTCTTGTGCCTTGAGCTTCAGACTCTCAAAATCAAACAACATCAGGAAATTACACAAACCCCGGAAGAAACGCTAACACACACCACTGAACAATAAAGACATATGAAGGTCAACCATCAGTCTGCCGTCTGAAGGACAGACCACGACCTAACCTGGCTTTTGCTGTTTTAACAGTACACAACATGAAATATATATATTTTTTAAATATTTTACTTTTTATATGCCAAAAATATATATTTTTTGAGGACTTTAACAAACTTCCAAGAGCACCCCGAGATGACAGTTTAGAATTAGACGAAACACGTTTTTTTTATTTGATTTTTATATTGAATATATATTTTTTTTAGTTAGGCCAAGCTCTCGATTATCTTATTGGGTAGAAATTGTGAGTGATGGGGGCCTGAAGGAATAAAAACTAGGCGATCCACTAATGTTAATGCTAAGAAAAAAGGCTTTTAATTTGTAAATGCTCTTATAAATAATGAAATTAGGCCTGTAATTCTCTTTAATTATTGCTTTAAGAATCAAGATTTTATTTGTCTTTGTTGTACAAGGTATACGTTTGCAATAAAATGAAATCTGGCCAACCTTTATAGAATGTGCCAAATGCGTGAATTATAAAATAAAACAAAAGTATAAGGGAAAAAAGTACGAAAAAGCGAAAGTATAAATAAACTAAAATAGTTTTTAAAAAAAAGTTAAAATAGTGGTTTTAATCTACTTTTTCCAGCTATGAGCAGCTCGGCAGAAGAGAACGAGAAGCCTCTCATGGAGGACGGCCTGAGGACGAAACTGGTGGAGGTGTGTCAGCTGAGGAAAGACATCGATGAGCTGCGGACGGTGATCTCGGACCGTTACGCGCAGGACATGGGTGACAACTGTGTGACACAATGATGCTCGATGTGAAGGCCGATCTGTCTACAGCTCGTGAAGGGAAATAAAATCAACACGATGAAAAGAACTTTTAAGACTACTAAAGGCTGGACTAAGCTGTGAATCCAGTTTACAAGGATGTGTTGTTTTCTTTTATTTATTCATGCTGGAGACATCAGTGGTCTTCATATTTAAGGTGGTGAGTTCCTCGCACTGTGTTTTTGAGTTTAGACCAGTGATAAGATTGGTCTGAAAGGGAAAGTGGAGCATCGTAAAGTGCCTTGTGATCGTCCTTCTGTGAACTGTGTACCTCCAAATTTCGACGAGTCACAAACTTCATTTTCCCCAAGAAGCTGGCGCATCATCTCCACAAGAGCTACAGGTCGCAGGTCGACGTTTTCAAGCCGGCCCTCTAGATTGCAAAACCGTCCTCCATTCCCAACATTTTATCAGAATTTTGTGCATCTGAAGTGTGTTTGCGTGCTTGTTTGGTACTTGCTTGTTTGTTTAGGTCAGGGTGATGTGAACAATTTGGTCTTCCATAAAAACGAAAGCGTTTCATGTAAAAATAAATGACGGCAGAGGAAATCAGGTTAATGTATTCAGGACACCGTTTAACTATTTTTAATTAGACTGAAATATGAGGTTCTTTTTTAGTCTTTTAGAAAGCGGCACAGTTCAGAAGTTCCACGCGCTTAGATCCAAAGTCAAAGACGGGAGAATGTTCAGCAGATGTTAAGTTTGTTTGAACACATTTTCTATAGTTTGGATCAGATATATTCCTTATCGCAGAATATGTAAGAAAATCAATGCAAGACCTTTACACTCAGGTATTTTGGTTAATATTTTGTTTTAGAAGGGATTTTAACTTTGTGTGAGTTTTTTGTGTCCGTAATTTCATTTCGACCCCAAGATGAATTTGTAGTCCATAATGTATGAAATCCACCGGTCATGTCAACGTTTGCACAAACTCTGAATGCACCAGGGTGACGAATGTCTGATATATACAAGCATCTATATTAATTCTGATTATTTATCTTGACTGTAATGTTGTATTTATAATATATTTAGCATGTGGGTTTTGTCATGCGCATGTGCATCATTTTCTTTTCAGTGTATTAAAAGCTAAAGGAGCAGATAAAACCCAACTGTATACTGGGCTATGCAACTTCACATTAACCAGCATTGCACACTTTCACAGATATTGTAATAATCTGTGCTTTTATGAATCTATGCAGCAGAACCACAGTGTGAAATGTTCTTATGGACGTTTCCAAAACTGTCACACAGAAGTGTCACAGGATTTTATTTCGTAAAGGTGCAGTTAGGCTAAGCCATATCCTCAAGCGACACATTTATTCTCAGGCAGCGAGCTGCTAATAATCTGACAGAGAACGTGTGTAGTACCCATCATTGTGCATTACACGCTAGTGTATCTGATAGCATGTGCTAATGTATATGTTTGAAACGTTACAAAAAGGCAAGTGCATCGATTGACATGACCGACTTACTGTGGACTGAAAGCCACTGGTTGGCTTTGCAGTATGTATAAATTTCTCATCCGTCTTTGGATGTTTTTAAGCTTTTCATTTTCCAGCTAGATTTTACAAATGCCAAAGTTCTATTTATGTACAAATTCTCAAAGGTATTAACTATTTTTCCATTTCGTAAAATGCTTTTTCATTTGTACAAAGGTCAAATAAAGTATTTTTCTACATTGGTTTGTTTAATCTTTTTGTTAATAAAATAAACCACAGACTGGTATTAAACCATCAAAAATCTATATTTGACTTTAAAATTGTGAAAGTTGACCATGCAAATAGCTTTAGATATTAGTCCTTGAGAATGATGAATATGCAAAGCAGTTTGTTTAGGGAAAAAAAAGAGCAGTTTTAATATGTGCCCATTAAAAACTTTAAATTGTTTTCTCAAAGAACCCGAGTTAAAAGTCAGGTTTCACCATTTCACAAAAAAAACAGGCTTTAGTTAGTGTGAAGGTGCTTTAATAGTAAATCAGCAACCTTGCAATATATCATGATACACAGATCAGCTCAAGTAAAATTTGATAGTTACAATAAAAAATGAGACTCCAGTGATCATTTGAGCTAAAACTGACATTTCATAACAGCAAGATTTAAGCATCTCTTCATTATTGCACCTAAATCAGCACATAATTACTAATTCTCAATAAAAGGAGACTTGGAGAACTTAAAAAAAAATTAAAAAGTGTAAAATTACTTAACACCCCACAAAAGGGAAGCATTAAAAAAATTAAAATCCGCATATAAAAGTCAATAAAACTTCAGGCGATTAAATGAGGTGAGGCCACACTAAGTTCAAAGGCTGCGAGTGTGCCGAGATGGCTTAGACTGGCGTGAGCACACTCCAGAACCATTCCCTTCACCGCCTGCAGATAGATCTCCTGACCTGAGTTCAGGTACAGCCACATGAGTCGACTCAGCTGGGCCGTCGGCGAGTCCCCATGCAAACTCTCTGTACAGACACAAAGATGTGATTACGTTCAAACATTTGTCACCTTTGTGAATGCAACTTACACAATACATTTGAGACTGCAAATGGTCCTCGACACACAATATTTTAACAAAAGAACAGAAAATGTGCCAAAAAATGTAACGTAAAGTTAGATTTATCCACACATAACCTTAAGATCAAAATCAAAACTTGGAAAGAGACAAGAACATTGCTGCCCTAAGGCATAAAATAAACTACAAGATTTTAAAAACTATCCACCAAACAAAACATCTTGCAAATGTTAACGTTCCACTTATTTATATTAAAAAACTATGCAGTGTATTTTAAAAAATATTTATATTTACAGTATATACATTTCATTGTTTTAGACCATATACTGCCACGGAAAAAATTAGAGAGACAATTTTTTGTTTCAAATCAGCATTTTCTAGATCTATTGTGGCCATTCCAGTCCAGGGTCTGTTGAATCTCAACAAAATCAAACGTCAGGAGTGAAAGTCATCCAACAGCAATGTGAAAGACTGACAGCATGACAAGACATGAAAACTGTGATAAAAAAATCAAGGTTATCGCATAAAAAACATGTTGAACTTTTCCTAAATACATGTACAAATATTCCCGTTGCATTGCTTAAATGCTGCAAAGAAAACAAGTTCATATTCACAAAAATTCTAATTTTACCTAAACACATACCTATACAAAAGCACATTTTAAAATCAGAAAAATAGTCTCTGAAATGGTCTACATTTTTTCTGCGGCTGTATATGAAAAAACAAACAGTTGTACGCACGATTTGTTTCGAGTCTGCCGACTGAGAAAACAGTGTTTATCACCAAAGAGACTAGAGCTGAAAAATCCCTGAAACTGCAGATATGAATGTGTGAAACCAAAACTCTAACCCCATATTTTCAAAACAGTAAACAAGACAAACTGCCTGAAGTCTGAGCCCACAAATAAACGGACCATCATTCCATCCCCGGCGGGTCACAGCGAGACTGAACAACCTCCACATAAATCCTCATCAAAAACTTCATATCATCATCCGCCTGATGGATGGCTTTCAGACAGAAAGAGCTAAATTACCCAGCGCTGCATTCTAATACGGTTCAACTACCTCACTGACCTCAGTCTGAATGGACTTTCACAGATCTGACATCACCGCCAAATCTGCATTTGTAAAACACAAGCTGAATGCATTTCAAGTGTTTTATTTGTTCTGTTCGATACGACAATACATCACGGTGAAGACCGCTACGAGAAGATTAAAAACGCCACAAAGTGCCGAATATACCAAAAACAAGTAGGTTTGATATGAAACCCCCAGCTGATGTTAAATGTTAATGAGCTGATCTAATGAATACAGCAATACACAAAGGACAGCAAAATAAGACATAAGGGCTAGTTTTATACAGGGAAGAGAAACTAAGTTATTATACTCAATCCATCTAATGAGTAACCAAAGGCCAGTCACTGTAATGTCATCGATAGTTGACCACATAAAACAGCTCGGTCATGTTGTCAGACAGATCACACATCAATCCCTAACTGAACAAACCTTGAGAGATCTTGGTGTCAAACTCCAGCAGTGTGTAGAGTTGCTCGGGGAGCAGCTGTCGGGCCCAGGTGTTCTCTTCCAGGTGAATCCAGTCGCGAATCAGCCTCTTTCTACACAAGAAACCTTGCACGTGATTCAGATACACAGAGTTACCCGAGATCAGATACAGCCTTGAAGAAAAAACAAACACGATATTTGCATGAGCTGGAGAGGCAATAGACTAGTCAAATTCTGTTCTTCCTTTAGCTGGGAAAAAAAGAACCCACAATGAGAAATAAAAAAGCAAACAATGTCATTAACAGCTTTTGGACATTTCCAAACCACCGGCATCTTTCTTTCTCTACAATGACTACTAGTGTCAATAGTTAGAAGCGCTAACTAACATACTTCCAAAATCATGGAAAGTCATTGGTGGATTGTCGGAAAGTCTTTGTTTATGGGCAAATGACAAATATTCAACGACTAAATATGCTAAACAACAAATACCTTCTATTGCATAAAACGAATAATCTCGCTAACAAACATACTTAAACATTGCCTCCAGCAGGCATTTTGACATCTGGCAGTAATCATCAAAAGATATTTGGAAGAAAGCTTGTGACCAAACAGTTCTTGGCCACCATTGACTACCATAGTAGGAAAAATTGCTTTAGAAATGTTTTTGTTCTGTTGAACACAAAAGAAGATATTTTGAAAAATGTAAGAAAGCAAACCGTTCTGGGGCATTTTTGACTAGCATTGTACTTTTGTCAATGGTGGCTAAGAACTGCTTCGTTACAAGCATTCTTCCAACTCCATCTTTTTTTGTTCTGATGAACACAAAGATATTTGAAACAACTTGAAGGTGAATTTACCTTTAATACTGAACATATCTCAACGATTGAAAAGAATCTCCTTTACGTTCAGGGCTATATCATTATAATGGTTGCTTTTGTCTTGATAAGTAACCAGTCCCGGTACTTATGAAGCAATTAAGTTGATATGATGCATTGTTAAAATAATAAATTAAACCAAAATCTCGCTTCCCTAATTCATTTCCCCAAACGTGTGCTTGAAAGCTTCAAATCACTTTCTTGAGCAACACAACCCCTTTGTGAAACATCCCACTTTGCACTGCACACTACTGTTCCCAGTGTACGCCAGATAGACGCAGTGGATTCCGGCTGACTTTAGATGAGAGTTCAGTCCATGCTTTTTGAGACCAGCCACCATACACTTCAAAGATGCCATCGAGGGGCTGCGGAGCTCACCCCATCAGTTACTGCAGGCTATTTGTTTGAAGCTGTCAGCGGTACCCGCATCTACACCCGCACGTTCTCCCGGCTTCAAAGCCAAGTGTGAAAGCCAAGCACTCGTAAAGCTCAAGCTTTTCCTCACTTGTTTTCAACCAAAGCGATTGCCATTCAAATGACACGGCATCAAATTCCATGAATAGTAATCTGACGGACAAAAAGAGGATACCAGCAAAAATACCACTTTACTGTTACGAACTGCTGATATTCGTGTAACTGCGTCGGATTCATTTGATCAGCTTGTGTTCCCCGAGAACCAACCCCGTGACCTTTGCGCTGCTAATGCAATGCTCTACCCAACTAAGCTACAGCAACATTTATATTTGCTCTCAAACAGAGAACACCTAAAAATAAATCAAAAGAGGCTTTTGGTAAATCCCTAGCTTTCTGTGCATCCCTGCTTACACATCCCAATCCCGGTTCTGTTTTCTCATGGATAAAGAACAGAAAATCAGGCAGGACTGACTTGTAGTACGGGAGCGTCTCGATCATCTTCCAGTTGACGTAATTCACCGCCGTCGCCTCCAGCGTGCAAACGCGGGTCATCTGGACTTTGGCCACCTCCCAGAAGCGCTCGTGTTCGATGACCTTCTCCTGCGTCTCTCGCCTCAGCAGAAGATACACACCCTCCAGCGTGTCTTCATAAATCTGTCAACAACACCTTATTAGCTCCATTGTCACATGCGAAATAAAGACGCTGAACATTCTGTCAGCCTTTGCTTCCAAACAAGTGCGTGCACATCGGGGAACAGGCCTGAATTTGCATAAACGTACATCAATAGAGGTGTAGTCGCAATAAAAATAGATTTGGTGTGCACCGTGATGTGTTGTTTTGGTAGTGCTGTCATTAGCGACGTCCTAGGTGAAATAAGCCCCGTTGAAAAAAAACAGCATATGCTGGGTTAGGTATGTTTTGATGCTGGTTTAAGATGGTCACGTGCTGGGGTGTAGCTACATGGTGGCCATGGCTACCCCTGAATGATGGATGGCCACCTCTGTTGAGCGAAGCAGTTTTAAGAGGTGTGTCGGAGTTTACAGAGTGCTGCGCAGATCATTTAGCGTATGCACTGAAAGTAACGCGAGAACATTACTCTCGCGTTAATATGATGTCATACGCTGACGCATTGACGCAAAGAGTCTGAGCGCTATAGCTGAACAGCTGCTAACCGCTTGTGACAGTGTACTGTGTACCATGGAAGTTCATCGCGAGCAGAAGGATCAGGTCAGTAAAATCAGTCTTGTTTAACTGGATTTCATTCATTAATTACATTTTCGCTAAAGTTTAAATTGGGGTACTGTAATGTTTATTTTCCATAAAAAATGCTAATTTACTGCAAATGATAGCTAGCAAATTGTTTTAAAATAATGTTAGCAAATGAAAGCATTGCAAATAAATTGTTTACTTTACATTGTGTATGTTTTTGACCAGCAAACTATGTGTAATGAAGAATTGGAGTAAATTCCAGTAGGAGTTAAAGAATTTTTGTCTGTAAGGATTTTTGGGTCACCCTAATAAAATCACTGGGTCTTACCTGGCCACCTCTAAAAAAAAGTTCTGGCTACGCCCCTGGTCACGTGCTGGTTTAAGATGGTCACGTGCTGGTTTAAGATGGTCACGTGCTGGTTTAAGATGGTCACGTGCTGGTTTAAGATGGTGAGGAACCAGCAGATGACCATCTTAAACCAGCACATGACCATCTTAAACCAGCACAAACCAGCATCAAAACGTGCCTAACCCAGCAAATGCTGGTTTTTTCAATAGGGCCATCTGTAAAAATTATACAAATACGCTTTTGCTGGACCTGATCTTTGTCCTTGGACGCTAACGATCGGCGTAAAACAGCACAGAATCTTGGGAGAGTCTGTGTGTGCATACATTGAGTGTAATTGAGTGGGACACGCACCGATATGTCTATAATCCATTCAGACAGCCATTAGATAGGAGCGTCTGCTCAAGCTGTGACCTGTGAAATCATTTGCACCGGCTAATGAAATGAGGATTCACAACACTGCGGCAATATTCAAGAACACATCCTCACAACTCAGAAGAGAGAAGTACGTCAGGACGGAGCAGGGAACACTCACAAGTTATTCCCCGGAATGAAACATGAAATTTATTAAAACACGCAACAATGCACACCAGGGACTCGAGATTTTATCTGTGAGAAAATGTAATTATTTTCAAAGTCACATCTGCTTTAGATTGCAATATTATTGCATATTAAATCCGCACCTTTCTTCGCTTCAGTCGGCCCCAGTCACGGCCCAAGATCCAGGACACTAGAGACTTGCACATGGAGAAGTAGTTTTCAACGGTCTGAATCCCTGACGGAAAGAAAGCAAAGGCAGAACATGAGAAGATATTCCAAGGGCCTGCAGCGGTAATATTTGATCGACAGATTCTGTTCCCATCAGACAAGCCAGTACGGGTTCCTCAAGAGAAAATTGTAGCAGACTGACTAAAAATCAAACACAGTAGCGACTGCATGATTCCACAATTAAGGTTTTCTTCTAACATCATGTCCTACCAAAACTCTCATCTCCTCGGGCCAGTCTGCCCCTCCAGTAATCGCTGGTGATGGGATGGAGGGAGGCCAGATACCTCACATCACAGAGAGTCTCTCCCCAGGTGGCCACCTTGCTCTTGCTGTGTTTCTTCCACTGCAGGAAAATGGATCGCAGCTGCTTGTTGTACGGCGCCGGCTGACGAAACAGCCAGTAAGTGAAGAGCCACTGGAACCTGCACTGGATGTACTGATGGTACATGGACTCCAGCTCTGAGTGGTCTACAGACAACGAGATCGAAAGAAAGTTTGTAAATTTGCACCATTTGTACGCAGCCCAGCTGCAAATGCTTTGGCAAAACAAAATTTCTCATGCCAATAAAGCACACTTTCACGAGTTCGCATTAACATGTAATCAGGTAAGATAAAGCATATTTGGCGTGCTGTCCTAGGGGAGGGCTCGGAGCTCGGAATTTTGTTATACAATTATTCAGAAATAGAAGCACACCTTTCTGAAACCTCGACTTTGACCAGGCTCAGATAGAATCTTAAATTCTGGCGTGGGAGGTTGTGGAAAATTAGAAATAATTTTTTAAATCAATTATAAATCAAACACACAATACTTAAGATAAAAATATATATCTTTATCAACATTTTATTTTAAACATTGTGTTTGTATATTTTTCTTATATTTCTATTAGCATAATTTCCATTTTCTTTCCATAAATCACTTTGTTTTGTGTGTGTGTAAAACTTTTGTTGCACGTCTTACGCGAGCACGTGGTTAGTTAAATAGTAAACCCACTGTAGAAATAAAACAATTGATGATACTGACAATACATTTGTTGCATATTTGTTTATTTTCATCAAGTGGCTTATTTTAATTAGGGCTGTTCAACAATTAATCGCGATAAATCACATCCAGAATAAAAGTTTGCGTTTACATACAATACGTCTGTGCGCCTTTATTTTGTATTTATTAACCCGCTTGCATAAACTTATACATTTAGAAAAATATTTGCATGTATATACATGCATTTATATTACATGCATTACATTTATATAAATATTTATTTTTATATTTTTCTTAAATATATACACGTATGTGTATGCGTTTATAAATACAAAATTAATATTTTGTATTTAATTGTTTTTGTATTTAATTTAATTAATTGTTGAACAGCCCTAATTTTAATAGAGATATAATACACAATATCAAATAAAGCTTTTATCGTCTACTATTTACCTACTATTATTTTAGTTATTATTAAATGTTTTCTGTTTGTTATATGTTATACTCTTGTTATACTCAAACTGAGTTTGAGTTGAGCATCACAAAAATGTCACGCCAAGTAATATTAAATTAAAAAAAATTATATGTAGCGTAAAAAAGGAGCATCATCAGATACAGATAGCAAATACCAGATGAGGACAAACTATGAATCACAGTCGCAACGTTCAGAACACACACACATTACATCCCAACTCTTTAACCACCGGTCCAACACTGAACTTTGATGTGACTCAACAGCTCAAAACACTGAATTAAAACACTTCTCTTCAAACACTCCATTACTGTTGGAGGGCAACAAGAAAAGCACAGCAAAGACATCTGAAAGGTCAGCCAGACCAAGCATAATTTCCAGACATCATGATGTCCTTTTGGTTGGGACAAAAAATAAAAATAAGGTTGAAAGCAACCAATAGTGTATTGTCCTTCGAGTGCCCTTTTTCAGAGTGTAAAGTGCATCGCAGAAAAGGCCAGAGAATGAACTCTTATCGACCGGATTCAATCCATCAACGCTTACAAGGATTAGGACTAGATGTAAATGTACCTAAATGTACAATATATTGTGATATAAAATTGAATTTCATTGTGGGCCCTAAATGGAAATTCTTATTTGTTCAACAACTATGTGAGGTTTGATTCGATTTCTCACCATTGTTCTGGTGTTGGTCGAGAACATGTTGGAAGACCAGCGTCAAGCTACTGTGGTGCTTCAACGTAAGATGGTAGAGTTCCCTCCATTCAAACTTCAGGGTCTCACAGTCTTCAGTTTTCTCTGTAAAAAGCAAACAGAACGAATCCATTCAGGCTTAGTTTCAATTTATACATTTAGCAAAACGTTTGCCCTGTTAAATAAAAACAACACAAAGTTGAATAGTTTCCATTACCAGTAGGCCTATCATGAAGAACCATTATACTGTAACCGAAAAATGAAACCCATCACAATTTTCCACCTTGAATCTTGTCCTGGAAGAGATCTCTGGTGATGCCCCACAGATTCTCCACATCCTCGCAGGGAAGTGTCACGGAGGGCAGGGGAACGCTCTCCTCCAGCACGAGCCACTGGATCCAGTAGGGATGAGGCGCGAGCGGGATCTCCACGAAGAGTTTCTCCTGAAGCGCGCGGTTACAGTGGATGTTTCTGAAGAGAGATCTCCACATGAAAACCAAGCGGAAGGCGGTTTTGGAGGTCACGGGACACCTGGCGTCGGTATGTGACAGGCTGACCCCAAACGAATCCTGTGGAGACAACTATACTAATGCCGTGTTCTCACCAAACGCGAATTAAGCGTTTGGCGCGAGTAAATTACATACAAAGTCAAGGCAAAAACGCGCATAGACGCGAACTCGCGGCAAGCGGTGCGAATGACGCGAATCGGGCGGCGCGTTTGAGGCGTTCTTCCGCGCAAGTTGAACATTTTCAACTCGAGCTGCCTATGAATTCGCGCGAAGAGTTTTCACTCACGCGAAAATAACGAATTTGTCCCGCGAGTAATAAAGAGCATGTAAAGCAATTGCTCGCGTTTGGTGAGAGCACAGCATTACACGCAAGCGACGAAGTTTGGTGCTGTAACGCATAAATGACGCAGTGCGCTCGTGTAAAAATTACAGACGTATTGACATATTTTACTGATAGTAATTTTCTAAATACTGTGCATGTGTATTTCTTTAAATTTCTAACACTTCCTTATATAGCCTAGCCTACGTCATTTTTTACCTTAAAGCCCATTGAGTCCGAAATTTGCGTCCGAAATTTCCGCACGTTAAAAAATAAATAGGACCGCACGTTATGTCAATCACATTTACACACCCCTCCGATATTTTCGTCGGTCATAAAAAAATTCGGACCGGGTTCGATTTTCTGCGTTTTTCGCATCCGTCAAGCATTTTGAGTTGCCTTTTTTTTTTTAACAATTCAAAGACACCGTACAAACGAGAGCCAAATACGATCAAACGCATACGAAAATTTCGTACTGCATGTGCAAAGACCTTTAGTCTAATGTTTGTTCTAAATGTACTTTCTGTAAATGAATGGACAGGATACATTTAATTACAGTTTTAAAAATTGGAAAAAATTTAAATGAATGCAAAACGCATTAAAAAAAAAAAATTTACATTTTGATGCGAGATTGTACTTTGAAGTGTATCATTGCAACAACAAAAAAGAAAGCTAAAAGATTAATTCATCTTTTTTTATTTAAGAGAAAATATTGGCCATTAAGTAACATTTAGATGCAACTCATTTTACCTGGAAGTGTCGGGTCCACAAAGAGTTGCAGGAACAAACTCGGAACAATATACTGCAGGTGCTGCCCAGCCTGAGCAGCGACATCGGCTCCAAATATCGCAATATAAGAAGCAGAACCTCGTCGCTTAAATGTAATAAACACGTGTTGTGGTCGCTGCTTTCAAAAGAAACGTCTGCTGCAGTCTCTTCGTCTGTGGCAGCAGTCAGGCCGGAGAATTGTTCCAACAACTCCAGCTCCCAGGTCGTGCTGAGGTCTGCCATACCTGTGCAGATGTCACCGCCTCGCTGCCAGCCACCTCACAGGTGTTAAAGAGGTTAAAGGTTAGTTAGAAACCACCTGAGAGGTCAAAGGGTACTGAATCGCTAATGAAAAGGCGTGTTCGACGTCATGCGGCGTTGCGCAGGCTGGTCGTCGGATGACATTCAAGTACCGCGAGAGTGATTCAAACGCACTGCTTTGGTATGGCTCTCGCGGTAATTGATGTCATAAAATCGATGCGTTGCTTGGCAACCTACCTGAAGCAACGGGAAAGAAGCAAGAATTTAGTCAGCCAATCAGCTAGAACGACTTGTACGTTAATTAATAAATATTCATGAGCCAAACGCTTGCCCTGTTTTTTTCCCCCAGCAACAATCACCGATTTTGTTTTTATTTGCATTGCGTTTGTTATGGTAATTTATTTTATGTTCTGTCTTTTAATATCTTAAATAATTCTGTTTCTTTTTACCAGATAATGTTTGGAGATTTCTTGATAAAGTTTCCCAAATATAGTACAAAATAAAAGATTGTGTATTCAAAATACTAGGGACTGCTTAAAATATAAATCGTTTGTTCTTAAATTATTCTTCAACAGAGTTGGAAAAAAAATAATTTGTTAATACACTATTTCATTAAATATTTAGTATTTACTAAAGGGGCTAAACCATTGTATCTAGTTAAAAGACAGTAGAAGTACAAATTTACAAGAAATATAACGGAATTTGTAGGAGAAACTGTAATTTTCACCATTACAATCTGCAATAAGTGTATGATTAGGTGTGATTAATACATTTTTGGGGAATTCATGTTTTTCAAGTTTAAGACAAATATTTTTTATTTTAAGCAAGTCAGACACATTAAGAATCTCCAATATTAAAATGACAACCAAAACATACAAAATGATAATAATAAAGCAAACAATATTCAGATATCTGTTCAGAAAAACTTTACAGATGTATACTGGATTTAATCCAAATAAGACCAAAATTAAGACTGATCGGTTTTATACAGTAAAACAAAAGAACAAGTGCGGTAAAATTCTTACACGTTTACAATCGATTGCTATTACACAGGCCAAATGAAGGTATCCAGTCTTGGCAGGATTCAAACAAACAATATGACAAATATATAAAAATGAACATGAAATTACAGTTAAAGGGTAAAAATATTTTTTCCTCTTTTTGTATTTCTGACTGATGGAATTATTTTTCATTTTTAGCAGATACAAATACAATCATGACGAGTTGTCAAATACTGATGGCATTATTTTAGAGGTCATGATCAATGTAACCCACAATAATATTACATACACGTATGCAAGGCACTGGCTCAAATCAGCATTTTAAATCTCAGAATGCCGTTTTCCAGGAACGTTGTCGTCATTTAAAACTGCTAGACACACATTTTTCATGAAACAGTAATAATGCAAACCATGTCAAATTACAATGAACCCTTTGCGCTCAAGTCAGAAAATAAAACATTCACAATTGAGTACTTGGACAAACGGTCAGCACAAATCCTTCTAAACACATCGTTTGTTCGTGGGGTGGTGATATCTCTATACATGATGGATCTGATAACTCAGATATACAGAAGTCACCGCTACCTACAGTATTCACAGTTCATGATCACAGTGTACTCGTTTGCTACGTGGTTGATTACATCATTCAGTGATCATTATTATTTTCTACAGACTGCGGGCCGGGCAGTGGATGATTGGTTTAAAGAAGACCCGCCCCTTCAGGCTACCCGTATACGAGGCTCCTCCTCCATTTCCTGACGGAGGCTCGTATAGGTCACTGAAGGCTCGTGGGGGCCCACGTTGGGCGTGTCTGTAATAGCATTTCCTGTGTTGCGGAACTGTTTGTAAACACGAGGGTCCTGTGCCACGTAGGTGGAGGAAGAGGAGTAGAGGACCAGTCCCAGCATAATGATGAAGAACGACAGCAAGTAAAGCCCTGAAAACTGAAAACAGATAAACCACATAAATATAAACTGTCAACTTTAGGATATAAAAGTTAAAAGTGTGAACGATTTATTTGATAAAGAATGCCTTTATATAGTATATAATATTATATACTTCAAATAATGCAGCCTTAGTAAATATTACAACACTTAATTAAAAATAATCTTTTAAAGGAATATCCAAACATTCATTTGGGTTAACTCGCTTTGCATAGATTGTTTATTCAGAAGAGGAATTAAAAATATACCAAGGCTGTATTTCTTTACTTTACACCGAACGCGACCGGCGCGATGCGACATGACAAAAGACGTTAAACGTATTAGATTTAAAATTTTGTCTGCACTGGCGTGGCGCGACAATCCCGTTAGAACAACTCTTAAAAATAAAGGTGCTTCGATGCCACAGAAGAACCTTTTTTGTCTAAATGGTTCCATAAAGAACTGTTTCGCAAAGGTTTCTTGATGGTGAAAAAAGTTTGTCAGATTATGAAAGATAAGAAAGAGATGGTTCTTTAAAGAACCTTTGACTAAATGGTTCTTTGTGGAACCAAAAATGGTTCTTCTATGGCATCGCTGTGAAGAACCTTTTAAGCACCTTTATTTTTAAGAGTGTGCATGAGGGATTTATACATTTAGAAATTTCACTTCTGAGAACGAGCGAATAAAAACAAGACAATGTATTATTAGCGATGAAACAGCACATTGATGCAATTGACTCACTTCGTCAATGTTCAAGGCTGGAAGTGTTTCTACGACTTTAATTATGATGCCTTAATTAATAAACCAGTGGTTGAAAATGTATAACGGTAAATAACAAAACATAACTGTAGGAGAAAAGGCAATGATACATGAATAAAAACATGAGCACAATCGTTTCTCGTCCGTAAATCTGAAGTGTGGAGCACTAAAAACATTGTGCTCCCGCCTGGCTTGGATGCGATGCATCCTTGGGTCACGTGATGACCCTCGATGGTGTCTCTCATGTGTCTAACAATTACACATGGCCTTCAGCCCTGTCCCACAGGTGACATTTATTTCGACTGCTCTTATCACCTTTGTCAACATAATGGCTAAAAGCTCTAATGAGACCCACGAGACCATCAGTAGCAGAGGCAAATGTAGTGTAAAAACACACGTGTTTTTAAACACACAGGCATAAATATTTGCTAGCACACATCCTCTGAAACCCCTGCAGTGATGGACAATAGACATTTGAAGTCTGGAGAAACAGAGAATGTTAAATAAACTTTGACACTTTCTGGCAGTTTGCCTTTTCTTGCCTTGAGCCACTCCAGTAGAAAAACAAAAGAATCTGATCAATCAATCATTTCAGTCATGCTTTGTGCAAAGTGAGTGCTCTGCCAGTTTCTAGTCATAAAATAAAGAAAAAGCTCAGCCAAAACAAAATGCTCAGATTGTTTACGCATGCCGAGCATAAAGTAAAAGAAACTTTTTCTATAAATAGTGTGCTGATATCATCACTGCAGATCTTTTAATCTCAGCATCCTCATAGCAGATGAGAGAGACACATAAGACTACTGCAATGTATCCAATCCTGCGTGTACATTTCCTGCTTTCGTAAAGAGTGAACACGTGGGAGTCTTAACAATGCAGACCACAGGACACAAATTAGGCAGATGGCTCTGCCAAACGTATGGAAGAGCGAGCACAGCCTCAGCGGTCTTCGGGTATCAGAGCTGGCAAGAGTAATATTTGCTGGAAAGGAATACATTCTCCTTCCACTGCTGTTGTGTCAGGTTGCTAATTTAAATATACCGAAGGGTGCTACATTCCAGCATAACTATGATAAAGCGGCTACGGTTCCCCTTTTACCAAAGTGTTAGGGGAGAAAGGGAATATTCAATAAAGTACGGCTATGTAATTACAACCTGTAAAAAATGATGCTTGCACTTTCTCAATAAATCATGCTGTACTATGCATGGTAACTTGAGTGCCATATTTCAAAATGAAAGTTCTTTTTTGCACCCGAGATGGATTTTACTGTGCCTTAAAGGAACAGTTCACCCAAAAATGAAAAATGTGTCATCATTTACTCACCCTCACCATTGACTACCATTGTAGGAAAAATTGCTTTACACATTTCTTTGTTCTGTTCAACTCAAAACAAGATATTTTGAAGAATGTAGGAAAGCAAACAGTTCTGGGGCACTCTTGACTACCATTGTCATTTTTCCTACATTGGTAGCCAATGGTGGCCCAGAACTGTTTGGTTACAAGCATTCTTCCAAATATCTTTCTCTGTGTTCAACCAAACAAAGAAATGTATACAGATTTGGAACAACTCGAGGGTGAGTAAATGATGACAGAATTTTTTCGGGTGAACTGTCCCTTTAAATAGCCCTGTGTTGGAAAAAAAAACATTTTTATTCGTACACACATTTGCAATCTTTCAAAAGTCTGTTTGCATTGCTAATTTAAAGTATTTCAATAGGTGGCTCCCCCTGGAGGTGGAGGTCTGCCAACGGCACTACTTTGCATTTATTCCCTCATATCCGATTTTTTTGCGAACTACAAAAACAGTATCAACACATGTTTGTTTTCCAAAAAAAATGGGAAACAGAAGAGTACATCCCTCCATTTTAAACATTTTGAAGTACACAATGGCAAGTGTGCTATTTGACAAAAAGTCATTTTAGATCAGTGGTTTCCCAAATTCAAAAAAATCCAACTGTAGCTCAATTGGTAAAGCATTGCATTAAAAGAGCAAAGGTCATGGGTTCAAATCCAGGGTACATACATACTGATAAAATGTATGTAACTTGTATGTAACAAAAGTAACTTTGGATAAAACATGCGATGCAATGAAACTTTGGTTGGAATCAAGCAGCATATACGTCTAAACCAAGAAAACTTTAATATCAAACTAAAAAAATAACAAATGCAAAAAAACTTTCAAGAGAACAGTGCATTTAATCGAGTGCATGTATTCTATTTTTCATTTTCCAAAACCTTGCAAAAACACCACAATGACCAATGCTTGGCTGAAAGACACAAATCTGACTTGATTAATTTTATTAGGTGAAATGACTTTGAAATAGCCGGAAACAGACCGTGTTCACCGTGCAAGCTTTTGGAGCGTTCAAGTTTCACAATCACCTACTTTCAATGAATAAAATAAGTCGGTTGTTAACAACTGTCCATAAAAGAGACTCTTTTTACACGGGCATTTAAAAGCCTACGGCTGGCCTTAATGTGCTGCAGGTTATAGCTCATACAGCATCTCTCCTGCTGCTGGTTGCTGTTGTAATGAAGGGAAATATAGCACAACCATTAAAGCAGACAAAAGGGCTTGCAGTAGAAGCGCTCAACCGCTTTTTCATAGATAACAGCCTTCACCTGCAGCATATACAAACTGCATGAATCAATGGGGTTTTTTTCATTGCTAGACTTAATTATTGCTAAAAAAGCTTTTGGTTTAGGTGTATATAATATTATGCTAAACAAACGCATGCAAGTTTTTTCTAAACAGCTTTTCATTTATCATATGTTTGAACGAAACACCAAACTTTACTCAAGCTATATTGACCAATAGGAATTAAAGTTAGGAGGCATTTCAATCCAATTCTTCCAATTTCGTTTTATAAATGACATTAACATAGGCAAATCTGCTGATTCTGGTTTTCTGTGTGCTTCGTAAACAATTTGTTCTGGAAGCGAGCGCACACATTCTCAATAAGTTCCTCTGATTATTTCACACGGACAAGAAACCCAACTGCTGCCAATAATAAAAAATCAAACCATCGACTTTTCCTCCTGGAACACAGTGAAATAAGGCACATTCAAACAATCTAAAGGCAAGTGAAAATCAGTAAAGCCATAATTGTAGGGAAAAAATGCATCTGTCAGACATCAAGCTATCAGGATTTCAGGAAATTGAGCAACCTGTCAAGAGCACAACTCCATCTGAAGTCATTAGACTTCGTTTTTTCTGAATTGCCTCTGTCAGCACTCGGCTGAATTGGAACATTCGAGGTCATTGTGGGAATCAGTGTTAGCTCGATTCAAATTTCAAACACTCTCTCATCTGCGGCAGCAAATCAATGTGAAAACCACGCAAGCACATTCAGAATCGCCCGAGAAGGCGAACACCAATGTCCGTCCACTGCTGATATAAAGCGGGATACAGAAGTCTGAAAGCACATTGATATTTTGGGATTCAAAACATTAGCAAAACTTAATAGAAAAAACAATAAAAATCTTAGTAAAATCTTAATAAAAGTATTATTATCTGAAATGAATAATGCCAAAACTACTTGCATAAATAAATCCAATAGATGACAGAAATTGAAGAATACTCTAACAGCATTTATTTCTCATAATTAAGATTGATGTTAATGATTCATGTTTTGTCATATTTGTATTCTTACCGTACTTATATGTTTTTTAATTGTAATTACTATTAGTTAATGCATGAAAATTGTAAAATATTAATTTATGCATTTGCTATCAAGTTTATTTTATTTATATAGTGCTTATCACAGTTTTCATTGTTGCACAGCAGCTTTTCATACATAATTAATAGGAAATAATAATACTAATAGATTAATAAAACAAAGACAAGTTATTGCAAGTTATTCTCTATGAAATGTTCTATTCTCTATGCAGTTTATGTACAATCAAGGTCAGAAAGCTTTGCAGTATGACCTTAAACATAAACTAACAATAAACAATTGCAAATGTACATGGTATTACTTTACAGTAAAGTCTTCTTTATTACCAGTAGTTAATGCATTAGCTATAACATTAACTAACAATGAGCAATTTGTATAGCATTTACTAATATTTGTTAATGTTATTTATTAATGAATAATAATTGTGCATGCAAGTTCATTGCACAACTAACATGAACAGAAACTTTGGATGAAAACTATATATAATATATATATTAAGTAAATAATTAAGTAAAGGTACAAGTGAACGTCAACTTTATAAGATAATAAATCTAAGTTCATTGTTGGATCCTGTTAACAAATGAAACCTCATTGGTACCTTTTACCTGTAAATATTTAAATACATTTTCAATAAATGATAAACATTTGAATGAATATTATAAAAAATGTGTCTGCTCATTGTCCATTTATAATACACAATGCATTCACCAATAGAACTGTTACTGATTTTTAACTAGTGTTCTCAGACTTCTGAATCCCTCTGTATTTTGTTTGCATTCAAGGCCTTGACTTTTCCCCGTGAGTGTGTGAAGGAATAAGGTTCACCTGGTTTTCAAACACAAGCACAGAAAAGTCCAGCCAGAGAACTAAAAGACAAGGGGGAGTTGAGCCTTCAGGTGCACACTGCTGACCAGCAATAACAACAGCGTGCAGAGAATGGAACAGACCTCTGACTGCATATTTCACATGACTTTGGCATTCAATTCAGGGCTCGAGAGTTTCATTTCGAGTCTCCGCATGTCTGCTGGCATCTCTTGCACTGTTGTAATCCCTGCAGCCTTAAGCTTACAGGACATTATGTATTATTAACAAACACTGAAGCAACGTTCTTTATATACGGGCATACAAATGGTATATTTATCTAAAAGACTGTTGCATTTGGAAAATACATTATTATATCATTTTACAATTATGCTTTTGGCATAAATGCGATTTACAGTGCATTCAAGCTATACTTTTTTATCAGTATGTGTGTTTTCTGGGAATCGAACAAACAACCTTTGCGCTGCTTTAAATGCAATGATCTACCAACTGAGTCACAGGAACTAATGATAAAGTGTATAGATTGTCCCCTACAATCTAAATGGACGAGACCCGTTTGAAACCGTAATAATACATAAATACAAGATGACAACAGTTCACGTCCTAAAACTCAAAGGGTTTGTTTCTATGGCAACGCTGGAAAAAATCTAATATATGCACATTTGCATCACTTCCCAGACTGCGTGTGATCATCTAAATCTAAAGTAATGTAATTTAGCATGGCTGTCTATCACATGTACAGTATTTAACTAAAATTCATTTCTGTCTGTGCAACTGAAAAAAGCGACAGACGGCCGTGTTGAGCCACTCCAGACAACGACATTGAAAACAAAGGCAAAAATCCTTTTAGATCTGATCATTACAGCTTTTGTTTTCTCTATACAGGCCGAATGGGATTTGTTGAGCCGCTTTTAACTATTTCCTGTGAGAAACTGCAGCTTTTTGCCTTTGGAAATGAGGGTAGTCTTGTATCATTTAAGTCATTTCTTTATTGCCTAGCTAGTGATTTACTGTATTATGAATATGAATAACACTCTTAAAGAATACATAACGTGAGATCATGAAAATTACATTTCATGCGGTGTGTAATGTTGCCGTGTTTGAAAGTAAGCAGTCTGCCAAGTTGTAAATCCGAAGGTGAATGAATAACAAAGTTATTGACTCAGAAAAAAGGGAGTCGACTCTGAATCACGCAAACGAGTCGTCCCTAGTCCGATTCGTGAACCGCCGCGGATTTATGTCACTACATATAGTCCCCGCCTACGTTTTGCTAGGACTGCCCGCGAAAACTTCACTCTTCTCCCCCAAACACTGTAGCTCCTGAGCTTCATTCGCGGTAGACCAAACACAGCAGACTAGACCATCTGACCAATCACATCAGACTAGGCTAGCGGAAAGGAGGGGATTAGACAGATGAATCGCGGAACGAATGTGTCAGTCAAGAGGACTGACTAAGTAAGAATAACTACCTATTATTACGAAATAATAGTGTTTTTACACCTTCTATGTACATAAACTTGTTGTTGGACACTCCATAAACCAAAGTAGGACCTTAAAAATCCCTAGTTATGTACTCTTTAATACTTTCACATAGTATTTAAAAGCACAGTAGCCTTTTAAACGAATCAGTGTGATAGTTTTATAATCAGTTCAAAAGAGCCTGAACTTTTTTTGTCCTCCAGACGGTGTAATCTGTACTAGACAAGAGAAAGGAGTTAAAACACTGTGCTCATTGTACTGCATGACTAATGGCTCTGTTCGCTGAAGGTTTTCTCTGTAATGGTGCTGTTCAAAAATGAAGTCTCGCATTTTGGCTGGATCCTCCCCTGAGGGGGAAATTGCCTCAGAAATCTTCTGATAATCATCTTGGTGAAAAAATATCTGAAATCTTTTCTTTTAAAGCGGTTGTATTATTGTATTGTGCACCTGTCTCGATGCAATTCAGCATAGCTGTTATTAAGGCATTGGGAAGCATAAGCTATATTGGACCAGACATCCACTGAACATTGATGCTATACAGATATTGGGTCACTTCAATGGGATAGATCACTCAAAAATGTCATGTCATTTCAAACCTGCATGACTGTCTTCAGCAGAACACAAAAGAAGATATTTTGAAGAACGTCGCTAACCCAACAACATTGGCCCCCATTTACATCCATTGTATACACAAAACCACCGAGACATTTCTTAAAATATCTTCTTTTGTGTTCCACTGAAGAGAGTTACACATGTTCCTTTTACACTTTTATCCGATCCAGAGTATATTTTTACTACGCATGTTGCCGAGTTTCGAACCCATGACCTGGCTGTTGCTAGCGACAACAGGAACATACAGAGGACTGTACAAAGGTGTTGGTGAGGGTGAGAAAGACGAACAGAGAGCACATTCTAACCTTGTACTGGAACAGGAACAAGCCACAGAAGAGGCTGTAGAGGTCTGCTGTCAACAAAGACAGATTCACAGCCGTGGCGCTGGTTCTTTTGATCACCACAGGCATGAAGCTATACAGCCCGAACATGCACGCGCTGAATCCGATGTACAGCAGACCTGACAGGACACACAGTTGAAAAGTGCATCAGTGAATCTGCTTTTTGCATCTGTACATACAGTCTGAAACGAAATCTACTTTATACCTGGAAATAAACAGCAAGGTTTAAATCTGTAAAATAAATAAGTGCTGCCAACACCTTTCAGTATGGTTGTATTTGTTAACATTACTACAGTGAATGCATTAGCTAACAACAGCATTCATTAATCTTTGTTCATGTTAATTCAAGGTAGAATGTATGAAATTTAGCGGCATCTAGTGGAGAGGCTGCGAATTGCAATCAACGGCTCACTTCACCGCTCCTGTAGAATTATTGTCCTTTGTTTATTCATTTTAGCTAAAAGATGAAATATTATTAACAAATACAACTTTATTGTAAAGTATATCCAAAATGTCTACAATGTTTGTTTTATTGATAATGATTAAAATAACACATTTTTATTTTGTAATAGTTATAGTTCAATATCTACTGTATGATCCTCTCCTCATATGGTAGTACATACTGTATACATTTCCCTTCAGTATATTCTACATTCACTAGGCTATATTCTTCTGTCGCCGGCGATCAGGCTGATACGTCAGAGAATATAGATTCAGCAGCTGTGATATTCTGCTCATAATTCATCCGGTGCAATCATAACGGAATTGGATGGCATGGAAAAATTCAATTATTCACTCGCGTGTTCCCAGGTCATTCATTTCCAAACACGTTTGTTGAAGGACACGAGTTTTATTTCCGCAGATGGAGATGCAGGAGAAATGGAGACTGATAATGATCATTTGTTTTGAAATAAAAAAAAAACAGTCAGCACCAACAAAATCTGATTCCTATCTGGCAGCCCGCCACGCTGTGTCACAGTTTTCTCTGACTGCGAGACATACAGATTTTTTGTGCTTTTAAGGTGAAGACTGTCGTTTCTTTTCTTTTTATTAAAATCAACTCCTGTCCCAGTTTAATGTGCTTTATTAGTTGGAGAAACAACACTAGCCTTAGTCACCATTTTTGGTCAATGGTGGTCAAGAACTGTTTGGTTACAAGCATTCTTCCAAATATCTTTCTCTGTGTTCAACCAAACAAAGAAATTTATACAGATTTGGAACGACTCAAGGATGAGTAAAGGATGACAGAGTTTTCATTTTTGGGTGAACTGTCGCTTTAACAAAGAACAATAATGCTATATTTCTTATTGTTAGGTAATGCATTTACTGATGTTAACAAATACAACATTGTAAAGTGTTACCATTAAACCGATATACTTTACTATCAAAACAAATATGAATTTGCTCAAAGTCATTCAAGGACATTGTAAATATGGCATGATCACCATGTCCTTGCTATTTTTCAAGGGCATCACAGCTTCGTCTGAGGATATTTCTTCTTTTGGCACAAAGCGTGTGCCTTGCAACAGCCGTGACAGTTAATGACGTTGGCCCCTCGAGCGACTCTAGGCTTGCTAATGTGACAATCCAGCATCCTCCTGGGATCCAACCCAATGCTGCCTTTGGCACAGCCCCTCCACACTTCATCAAGCCCAACCAGGAACATCAATCTGAATGAAACTTAAGTGACTTCCTGGGCAAGCACTATATTTGAGGGTGGTAGTTTTGTCGATGAAAAGCAGAGTCTTATTTAGAAATAATTATAAAACACGTAACCGTTAAAGCAGGTTGGACAGCACAACAGTTGAATATCACATTAATGCGGCTTGTTGCCTGGCAACCATAAACAACCTTGTGTTAGGCCAATGAACAACAACATCACTCTGTTAAAAAAGGGTCATTTATTTATTTTCATCATTTTTTTACATTTTAGAAACTTTAGTTAGTTAGTTTAGTTCGTTTTCCAAAACTATGGGAAAACACAAACAGAACAATAGGTATTATTTTGTGAATAAGAAAAATCTAAAATAGCCTAAATAATACAATGTTACTGTATACTTTTGCATATTCAGAGTAGCAACCCAAAAATGTTTTCTTCATCATGGTCAAAACCCAGAAAACAATTTTGTGTTTTAAAGTCCCTGTGAAACAGATCATTTTTACTTCCGTATTTTGACGCATTTCCGAGTGAATCAGAATATCGAATGAGAAAAATAGTGGGCGTGGCTTGCGTTTTTTAACTGCGAATTGATTGGATGTATAAAAACAGCCGTTGCATTTGTTGAAGGGGAGGAGTTAACGGATGCCCTGTCCAAGCAGTCTAACTTACATCATTTGAGATAGATAGTCACTAGAGGGCGGAAGTGCATTTTCAGATTTTAACTGGATTATGAGGGTACTTGAATAAAAAAAAACAATGACCCACACTGATAAGCTATTTACAATAAACACTGCAATATTTCATGAAAAATAGGAGCTGTAATTTTTCATTTCACTGGGACTTTAAAGACGTCTAATAGCCGTCCAAACACGTACAGGCTAAAACAATAAAAAATTTGGGTGGGCTACAAATAGCGTGTATGACTAGAAGCTAAATCGTGCCTTTAAAAATGGCAAAGAAATAAAACCAAATACCTTATATTACCTCTGTTGACTTTTCCCACATGATTGAATATGATACATCTCGCAAGTTATTTTGGCAAAAATTATAAGTAAACAAATTCAAGGTTATTTTGGCTAGAAGTGGGATACTCACAGCCGGACTATATCAGGTCTATAGTTAACCGCTATTGCTATTGCTTGCTGGGAATCATCCATTTCAGAAACATTTCTATTGAATACACGTTTCGTAATGAAAGAAATGAATATGTTGTCACAATTATATTTTTTCCACATTTCCAACATTCAGACATATGCCATATTTGGAACATAACGCTTTTAAGATCATGAAAAAAACATCTCTGTCAAGTGACCCTAAAACTTTGAACACTAGTGTATTTATCACTTAATCAGTGTCTTGTCATATTTCTGCAGATTTTCAACGGAGAAAATGCTGTAGCCCACCCACCGCATTGGATCTCACTTCAATACCCCCCATCCCACCCACAGCAAGACATGTATGTTGGAATGAGAAGCGCGTTCAGCGTTAGACTGATCCGGCCTCGGTGCATCAGGGAGAGAAGCAGAAGGTCAGTCATGCCTAGCGCCATAGGACTTCACAACACATTGACTGTATGTAAGAGGCGTCATTGATTTCTGGTGAGCTGGGACAGTTTCCCCAAGTGCATCTAAAAATACACCTGCCCAATATGTTTCTGTGCAATTGAGTTCAATTACCGCTGGCACAAATGTTCCACACGCGGCAATATGCATTACACAACACATTATAAAACAAAACATTCCAGTTAAATAATGCAATATGAACTTGCAGAAAAAAGGTTGTGAGATCCGACTAGTATTTAAAACCAGGTGTATAAAACTGTCTTACCTATCTGCCAGTCCCACTGGACCCTCAGGAGCTCCTTGTGCTCCATTATGGCCCTGAAAAAAATAAAACACAACACTCATATCAGCCACAGGTGAGCTTTGAAAAATGAGAACGTCAATACAAGATAAATAGCCAAGGTTCCAAAGTCCCGACAGCATGCTTCATTCTGACAGGTGGGTGATCTGAATAACAGGAAGAGTGATAAATCCACTGAGCCACGGGCACGGCAAAGAGTGGACAATCCCCAGAAGACCCCCATCGCATACGAGGGATCCTACTGACATGTTCCTCCAGAGACTTACTAACAATGACATTGGGTCAGCCCACCCCCACACACAATTAAAGCCCTAATGGAAACAATCCCATGTGACACCACTGTAAAGTCATCACAGGTCTGCACCGATGAACTGTTGACAAGGTTACAAGTCTCATCGGTAGACTAGTGTCTGAAGAAACATCAGAAGACGGATCCCCGCATGTCTCTGCAGTTCAAACTATATGAAGAAGTCACATATCAGAAGAGAACATTCTAGATTCAGTGGACATCAATTTGTAGAATTGGACAAAGAATTGCAAATTGGACACTGGGTTGAATTGGAAATTGGATAAGGAACAATTCACCCCAAAATAAATTATTTCATCAGTTACTCGCCCTCATGTCGTTCCAAGCCTGTATGACTTTCTTCTGCAGAACACAAAAGAAGATATTTTGAAGAACGTTGGTAACCAAACAACACTGACACGAATTGACTGTAATTGTATGGACATTTCTCAAAATATCTTCTTTTGTTTGCCACATAAGAAAGAGATGACAGAATTTTTATTATGGGGTAAACTATCCCTTTAACTTATAAATGGGAGAATAATAATATTTTCAATTATTGAAAATGGTAATATTGTGTACATCAACATGAAATTGACTTGATTAAAAGAAATGAAATGAGGGATAAAAATACCCATGACAAAAACCAGATTCACTGGTGACGGATGATTATTTGCAGCGCATCTTCTCTTCGCGCCGCTTTAGCTCTTTATGAAGCAGTCAAGCTCTAACATGAAGCAGAACTCGACTGTCGTCCACATCTCCAGCTTGCTTTCAGATAAGAAAGCCGTTCAGTATAATTATGCCAAGATAGATGCAGCTGGCATGGATAAACAGCGTCGCTGGCATCTATGTAAATGTGGCACAAATGTAGACGTTAAAGCACATTCAGGCTTCGGTGTGGCGGAACAAAGATGCTGGATGACAGCGACTGGTTAAAACGACTCCAGCTGGGACTGCTGTACCCTTGCAGAGAGGCGCGGGCAATCCAAATGGGCCTCGTTTACAGATGGATAAAACGACGAGAGACGGAACGTTCCAGCTGGCTTTGGATTTGGAAGTCGAGGGGAAGCGTGGTTTTGGATGCCGGAGATACAGAAAGCTCTGGCGGAGAATGACGTTTGAAGATGCACACTGGGTAAATGTTAAAATGGATGGGGGAGCTGGAGAACGTGGTTTTATACTGACAGCAGGTGTCTGTAGGGGTAGAGGATCATCTAAAATGAAAATCCCACAACCAATCATTACATTGTAACTATGGTGTGGGAATTGTGGAGAGATGGTAGTTATTCCAAAATGTTTAATGGTAAAATTTGGGAGTTTAGGGTTAAATCTGGAATGTTTACAGTAATATACTCACAGTTGGATCCCACTGAAGAAGGAGCCAAAGAGACCCATCATGCCCAGGAATTCGACCCGACTCATGTTCTTCACAATGAACTCCTCGCATACATTGGAAATGCCGTAGAGCGTCGCCCCCGCAAGGACCAAAAGATCCCCCATGAGTTTATGATCACCTGTATGAAACAGAGACGAATTCTTCATTTAATAATCATGAAAAATCACAAATATTTAATTTCTTCTTAGGACATGAAACATACTGTAGATCCAGGGTTCATCAAGTATGTTTTCACGACCTGCTCCATGACATCTGAGATGTTAGTTCACCCCAAAATGAAAGTTCTTTCATCATTGACTAACCCTCATGTCATTCCAAACCTGTATGACTTTCTTTCATCTGCAGAACACAGAAGAAGATATTCGGATGATTGTTGGTAACCAAACAACATTGTCCCCCATTGACTTCCATTGTATGACACAACTGATTCATTTCTCAAACTATCTTCTTTTGTGTTCCACAGAAGAGTCATACACAGATTTTGAATGACATGAGAGTGAATAAATGACGACTGAATATTTTTTGGGGTGAACTATCCCTTTAACAACTCATTCTATTGTCATGGCACTCAAATATCGACTTTGCTGTAAAATACCCATTTTTGACACTTTCTAATCTCTCTGTTAGGAGGAAAAGCCCATCAGGCGCAAAAAGTAAGTGCGTCTACAGTAGTTGCAGCGTACAAAGCATCCCAATTTTGTTCAAGATGATGAAAAAATAAAATCCACTCGCTGGTGGGTAAATTATTTTCTAACAACAGCAGAATCTCTCTCTGCAAATGAGTATGCTTTTCATTAGACCGGCCCCTCGGGGAAAGCCGCGTGTGAAATTACACGGACAAACCCTAGCGTTCATTCATATTTAATAACAGACAGAGATTGAATCAATCCCCAGGATTCAGTGTTCTCGAGAGGATTGGCGAGTGCTTAACACTGATGTAATGTTTGGACCGTGGATGCATGTGAAACAGAACACCACTCGAGGGATAAGGTACGGTGGCGTCGCGGTGGAGGGGACTTACCGAGGCCTTGTTGTTGGCCTACCAGGACGTCTGCGCCCACCATGCAGCCAATGCCCAGGAGACACACACCTACACCGACGAAGTGCCACACTTTATACCTGACTAACAAGAAGAACCAGGACAACAGCAAGACCACGGGGATCACGAAACAGTCCAGCAGCTGGGGAAGATAATTCAAAACAATATTTCATAAAAGTCATAATTTCACCCAAAACTCAGCCTAGAAATGACACAATAATGTAAACGATTTTAAAACCACAGCTAAAGCTAATATTTTATTGAACACATTTCTTGTTTTAATAAAATATTAAATTAAATTTAAATTATCGGCATCTGTGTTTGAAATAGGGCGATAAACCGACGATAAATATCACGTGATTTATGCACAGCTTTTGAGTGAAGTATGGGCTGCTGCACCCGAAAGCCAGAGGGCGCTCTCGTGCGGAAACTCCAAATACGCACTGCAGAAGAAGACTATAACACGTTCTAGAATCTAGGAAATGCCTATGGACATCTTTATATCACTGTTACTCAAGCCTCATCAGGTATTTTTATGACAATAAAGTATATTTATAATGATCATGTTTGACGGGTGTTGCTTTTTCAAATGCACATTACAAGCGACTCAAACTCACACTGCTTTTAGATCGAGCAGCATTTCCTACTGATCCCAGAGACGTGCTTCACGGACAAGCTACGCATTAAAAAAATATCGACACATTGCATATCGCAGCCAGCTTGATTTCAATAGGATTTAGTGGTATCGCGATAAATTATCGTGCAGCCCTAAAAAATGCAGGTAAGTGATATTTTCAGGAAAATCATACAGTTTGATTTATAAAGTGTTATTATTAGATTACATCTGTGAATCGGGGTAAGAAGTTGTTATTAACACAGATTTTATATATGTGCCCAATAACGGATTTGTGTTTGTTTTTTATTGTTTATTTTAAACCAAACATTTGCAACTTTAAAAAGATTGCAGCTTAACACTTTACCAAACGTTTCTATTTCTTCACGTTATTAAATAAAATTCAAAGTATTACAATTTTGCCCATTGTTAGTTTATGTTTTTGTGGCTAATACATTAACTAATGTTTACAAATATAACCTTAAATACTCAAAATTAAAAAAGTACATGCAGCCTTTAAGCATTTTTTCAATTCAATATTGTTGCAGCAAGTCTATAAAAAATCTGTTTTCATTCAAAACGACACATTGTTTAGCTTAGCAGACATACAGCTGAGCAAAAGAGAGAGACGGGGGAGAATAAATAAGCAAAATTTGTCTGAACATTTGCATTCTAGACCTCAGCCAGCACCATGACCATCTATAACAAGTCATCATCTACCCTTAATGGGCAAATGTTTTAAAGAGAGTCTCCATCGCAAGCTTCTCCGTAACTGCCTATTAATATTGATGAGCCAATGCGTAGCCTCATTACGGCCTATATAAAATGTTTAAATACATTGCTTGTGAGTCACCGGAGAGAAACGGCACCAAAGTTTAGGAGCTATGAAGAATTTCCTCACACGGCAAGTGTGCAACATCCAGCGTGAGGGTGAGTGTCAGCCGTCTGACTCCGTCCATGTTAGGATGGAAACGTAAGACTTTCTTGCTAATTTAAAGCTGAAAATAAAGAAGTTCTGTTAAAGCCTCTGGCTTCTTTATAAGTGAGTTGCGATATCTCAGGTTGCGAGTAGCATTTTTTATTTTATTCTCATTATACTCATTATTTACGCATTTGGCAGACGCTTTTACTCAAAGCAACTTGCAGTGCATTTAAGCTACACATTTTTTCGTGTGTTCCCTGGGAATCAAAACTTTTTTTGCAGCTAAAGCAATGCTCTACCAACTGAGCTATGGGAAGAAATTTAAGCATCACCCTCGTTGACACATGGTCTGTGTGTGCATGTCTTTCCTTCAGAAATAACAATAAGATTACTTCCTGTACTTACTGTACTCTGTTTTCTGTTAAAATATATAACACTTACATATTCATAGTCTCTAATAAATCAAAATCAAAGCTTTTGGTGTTTAGTATGAATGTAAGCATTAAGCTTTAAAACATTGAAGGAGTTCAAATTAAGAAGATACCATCGTCACTTCAATACGAGTCAATGATTTTTTATAACATCATTCTGCACTTTTGTACTGAATATCAGTTGTGTAATATTACTTATTTACACTATGTCAAAACCAGAGCCCTCCTATCCCACACAATTATTCCTCACAGTTTTTGACCTCTATGTGTCATGCAATATCTGGTTGCACATCAAAACAATTATGATCGAAGTTTAGATTCAAGGGTGTCTGTGTCCAGATTCAGATTTCTAATATTTCTCATAATTTAAATATGAACAAACCTGTGTGTGTGTACCTATTTGACATCTGACACATGGCCAAACAACTTACATACAGTTTATATATTTGAATGCGCCCTCAAGTCTTTCTGCATCTTTAGCGTATGCCAAATGCTTGTCTGTTTGCGCTAGTAGGTATCTTAGATCTCCCTCTCCTGTATTAAACCTGTGCTTATAGGAGGATAATGATATAATCATGCCATGCAATCTTATCCAAACTAATCAATAATAGCAAGACGCAACCCTGTTGTAACCCTGATGTGCACGGTATAAAATCCTAATCGATTGCTGTGGATACACATGGGGAGCTGATAAAAGCCTGTCTGAAGGTTGTGCACGTGATGGGATTTTTTATGCCTGTTTTTGAACAATGTAAAACTAATTTTAACTACTATAGAGGAGTTAAAAATAGACACAATTAGATTCAGATTCTTAATTCAGACGCACTTGCACTATTCAAATGCAAGCAAAATGTGTTGTGTTTCACTTATACTATATTCAGCCGCGGAAAAATGAGCATTTCTAGACGTATTGTGGCCATTCCAGTCCAGTTATTGTTGAATTTCAATGAAATCAAACCTCAGGAGTGACAAAGTCATCCAACAGCAATGTGAAAGACTGACAAGACACATGAAAACTGTGATAAAAATCAAGGCTATTACATGAAAAAGAATTCTTGAACGTTTTCTAAATACACGTACAAATATTTCTGTCGTATTGCTTAAAAGTGAATATGAACTTGTTTTCTTTGCCGTATTTGAGCTCTGAAAAAATACAGAGCATCTTTTCTGTTCTTTTCACCTGTTTCTCATTTTCTGCAAATACATTTTATTTGGATTAAAGCACAGAATAATTGAGTAATTTTACATTTTATTCAAAATAAAAACATTTTTACTATAGCGGTTTCAGCCTTTTAGACTATTCTAGATGCCAACAGGTTATTTACCCAAATAGCTGAAGATGATCTTTACATCCACATCAGTGCTGCTAATGCCACTTGTGATGGCACAGAACAGTTAAAAGAGTAATAAATGTAAAAAAAAATCAATAGTTTCTCTGCTGGAATCTCTAAAAATCATTAAGATGTTCTTTGGCCACTCATCAAACACCATTAGCGTGAAGGTGATGTGAATAAGACTCTTTCAGCAGTAACTGCTCTTTAATGAAGATTAAAAGACAAGAGTAATGTTAAGCAGACAGCGGAGCTTTAAATGGCTGTCAGACACTGCCTTCTTACTACAACATTTCTCTCAGCCAATCGCTATCTGCCATTTGTTTCCCTGGCAACACACAATCCCTCATTTACATATTTGGTCCTTCGTCCGAAGATGAGCGCTTACTGCAACAAGAAAGTCTTTTATTTTGTGTGTGGTATACATCATGGACATCGGGTGGTCCGTGGGGGGATGAGAGTAGGTGTGACTCACCTGAACGCTGGTCAGTGTGGTGTACTGGTAGGCTTTGATGACCAGGTAATTGGCCTCAATATCAATCAGTCCCAGAATCATGTACTTCCACCACCTTCTCTTCAGTATCGCCAGTAGATTCTCCTCTCCTGTGAGAAAACAAAGAAAAGCGTGAACATCAATTCCAGCACTCGGTAGCTCATTAATTTATTTAAACGCAATCGATGGGGACATCAACGAACATTTGTAAAAAGGCAAATCGAAAGTAAAAAATAAATCGGTTTGGAGGCAAACAAGCATTTTTGTCCATTAACATCATTTACACAAGTTGAACACGCTCCAGGATCAATATAATTTGATGTGCCTACATCAGCATTCTTATCATCTAATATGTAAATTGTTCCAAGTATTTTAAACCTCAGGATAAAATAAAAACACACGAGTAAAGAAGGTCAAAATGAAACCATGAAAATATAGATTATTAAACTCAACCCAACAGACTTTATTTTTTCAGTACACAAGTTTTATTAAAAGAACTTTGTCTAGACACAGTAAGGCTCTTGAAATAAATATGAGTTTTCTATAGGATCCGGACAGCAAGGACACTCCAGCACACTCAGCCAGGTACAGACAGGTATTAGAAACACAATGTTGCAGACCGTTCTTAAAGGAACAGTTCACCCAAAAACTACAATTCATCCACATCATTTTCTCACCCTCGAGTTGTTCCAAATCTGTATAAATTTCTGTGTTCTGATGAACACAGAGAAAGATATTTGGAAGAATGTTTGTAACTAAACAGTTCTTGGCCACCACTGACTACCTACCATAGTAGAAAAAATGACAATGGCAGTAAAAAAGCTCCAGAACTGTTTGCTTTCCTACATTCTTCAAAATATCTTCTTTTGTGTTCAACAGAACAAATAAATTTACAAAGCAATTTTCCCTACTATGGGAGTCAATGGTGTCCAAGATCTGTTTGGTTACAAGCATTCTTTCAAATATCTTTCTCTGTGTTCATCAGAACAAAGAAATGCAGATTTGGGACAACTTGAGGGTGAGGCCCAGAATTTTCAATTTTGGGTGAACTGGTCCTTTAAAACCCACACAGCAAAATCACCAGTGTTAAAAAACGTCAAATTAACTCTCACAGTGTATATATAATCCACACTTTGAGAGTGTGGATCCACAAATTAGCGAGTGCTAATTTGACATTTTAACACTGGTGATTTTGCTGTGAGTTTTCCATCATCCTTAGCAAAACAAAACAGAGATACAATTACAACTGTCCCTCTCATCCCGTGTGACATTCTCTGGAAAGAAAAATGTAAGTTTTTATTAATGCTTAAATATTGATATGAAATGGAAAATAAGATATCAACCAGCAATTCTCATGAAAATAAATGTTTACAGTCCAAGTGCATCTTATTCAACATCACTGAAACTATAGATTTTAAAAATATCAAATCCATTCATAAACATACCGAGAGAATGCATGTCTTCCCGAAGGTAATCAAACACAGTTTAATATAGATCAGTTTTATTCAAGACTGTAACAGCATTTGGGAACACCTCATGCTGAAGTCAGGAACAACATATATTGACAGATGGAATTTATATGCATACATGCTGTATATAAAAATAAATTCAGAGCATGAAAGCCCTGAAAACAGAACTGAAACAGCATGTCAAATCCATTCAGCACATCAGAAAGGAGAAGAATATGGACATTTCAGAGAGTTTGTCTGCCACTAATGGACTATGGTATGGGAACACAAACACTAGTGCTATGCAAAGTAGACCCTACATTGGACCACGGAATCCATATTACAGAAAGCATACATTTCTAGACTGAAGTGCACTTCCTTCACTGTAGGAAACAACTGCATATCAATATACTGTCTCACAACAGATGCAGTGGAAAATGTACATATCATTGCGTATAAATAAAAACTCATATACTGTACATGAGGGTGAATAAATGATAAAATTATAACAGAAATTTCATTTTTGTGTGAATTGTCCCTTCTCTCTTCCTCTCTTAAAGGGGTCATATGACACGGCTAAAACGAATATTATCGTTGTTTTAGATGTAATGCAATATGTGTATACACGATTTAAAGTTCAAAAAGGCTGTATTTTCCACATACCGTGCGCGCCCCGCCTCTCTGAAACGCACAGATTTTTTACAAAGCTCATGGCTCTGAAAAGCGAGGTGTGCTATGATTGGCCAGTTAACCAGTGCGTAGTGATTGGTTGAATACTGCAAGCGTGTGAGGTAAATGTAACGCCTCTTACCATATTTGGAACATCAGGTTCCTCTTCAATTGGACTGACAGGTACGCCCACCTTACTTGCGTATACATTTGGGCGGTCTTAGTCAAATCATACCACGAACTGACGTAGATTTGTGGGGGTGTGGCTACACGAGGCGTTTCAGACAGGTCTGGGTGAGCATTCGCTTTTACATAGAATGCATCTTTTGTTCCGACACTTGAATTCTTGCAATTTTACGTGTCTAATACATGCATGGGCAACTTATAACACACCAAAGACACAGAAAAACACGTATTCCCGCCATATGACCCCTTTAAAAAAGCTAGATCACACCGACAATGTACCTCACACCATACTGCGTGTGACATCACTTTTTCCCTTCAATTGTTTGATCCATTTCCCCCTCCAGTTCGTGAGAATGTTAATGGTGTGGGTCATTACATCGACTCTCACGCACAGCAGCTGTGACAGAGATATTATGGAAGAGCTTGTTACACGGACTCACTGCGGACCGCATGTGGTCAGACAAGGAAGAGAAAATGACTCTTAAAGACGGGACATTCTGAGAGACCATATAATTATCCCATCTCCAGAGAACACTGACAAAAACACACCTCGTTACGGTGTCCTAAAACACATCTCTCACCAGACGACTCACACCGCCACCCGCCAAGCCCGTATGTCCTCAGACGTGCGAATGAAAGCTGCTGGTGTCAATCTCACATTCACAAAAGCGTGTGAATCTTTTAAAGCCAAAAACCAGGGCATAAAAAAGCATATATCGATTTTGCAATTTTTACGGATGGCTGAAATTTCAATAGAGCAGTATTTTTGTCTTGTTTTCTAATAAAAAATATCGAAGAAAAAAAACAAATACTTCACATATAAAATGCTTTTGCATTTTTTAAATATTATATTATATTATATATATTATATATATTTTTAAAATATGGTTTTATGATTTTTTGTTTTAGAAGTATAAAAAAGTGCTAATAAAAACAGAATAATCTGTCACACTTGATGCATATTCACTTGTTAAGTGGTGACGTGAGGAACACTGTTTTCAGGTACAAGCATTATTCATTTCAAGGAGGCTACAGCTTAAACAGCTGTTTATGAGCACTGTAATTGCATATGTAAGCGAAACATGTATTAACTCAAACTATACACTACAGTCACCAGGCTCACGGAATCTCCGGCATCAATATTTGAATAAATTATGAAAAATAAATCGCTAACTGGCCATGTGGGATTTCGTTATGAAGCTAAAGGTTAGTATCTCGGTTTTCCAATAATTTTACAGCTCGCCATTGAGTGTATATTAGCATTTTTTGTTGTTTGCCTATAGCATCTTATTGAGCGTTTGGACAACAATATATGACCTTCCATATAGGTCAGGTTTAGCAAGCCCATACGCATTTTGCCTTTTGTTTATATTTACAAATCTTTTATATGTTCAAAAATGTTTGTATTTTATTACAAATATTTCTAGATTTAGTAAAAGCTTGAATTGCAAATGTTTTTGTGCTAATCATCCTAAACTAGGCCTAAAACATTTTTGCAGACTAAAATGATCCTCCATTTCAAACAAATGAATACAAACAAGATATTGACTAAATTTCAAGGTAACTCAAAACAAAAACAGGACAAGAATTGAACTGAACAAGAATTGAATTGAATTGAATTGAGTTTAGGTAACTTACGAGTAAGAAAAATAGTGATTTATAACCTCAGTTTACAGCAAAAGGATTTTGTTACTGTATTTAGTACACTAAGTCCCGCTGGATCACCCAAGGTGTCACATCAATGACAAGCTGATGAAGATTAATAGCTTTCAGATGACCAACAGCTCAATATCAGACCAGGAAAGACACACACAGGACCCCTGTGGTTAGAGATGAGCCTATGATATAGTTCATATACATTACATCAAATATGATTTCATAATTTTTTGTTTTAGAAGTATAAAAATGTGATAATAAATATAGAAAAATCTGTCCCAATATTTGGATGATTCATCGAAAGGTAAGTTTTTAAAACGTTTATGAAACGCTATTTTCATCATTGTGATTTTCTGTTTTCTGTTCAGTGCGAGTGGTTGATAGATAGATATAGAACAGCATCCACCATAAACTTCCATGGTGTATCCAGATTAAAATCTATTTAAAATCAAATTTGAATAAAGTGTTGGACGGCACAGAAATAAAATTATAAACCTTTTCAGGACTAAACACAATATAGCTGAAAAGAACGTACTATATAAATTATATTTTATCAGCAGTTTTGATGTAAGGATGATACTTCAAAACACTTGATGCCTACGTGAAGTTACGTATATTAGCCTAGCCTGTTAAAAGAGTTTCAAAATAACTTACCATCCCTTCCAGTGGCCGATGAAACTACCTCCCATACCCTTTCTTTAGCATTCAGGTCTTTATAAAAACAGTCCTGGGGGTCATAAATCACTTTGTATTTCTCTACCTCAACAATTAGCCGAGTGTCGTCCATCGAGCTGCCATCTTGTACTTTCTGGACCACCTGCTTGTCTGCATAGAAGCACATTTTATTCTGTACATTTTATTCTGCTTTTATTGCTTAATTAAACAAATAACATAAATGAAAAAAATGGTAGTAAACTTCATTTATATGCATTTCTGGTGAAATTACTGCATTTTTGTGTCAATTGGCGTTCATTTTGAGCATGATACGTGCTATCGCTTTAAATTAGTCCGTGCTGTACAGCAAAAATAGTCTTGATCGCTTACAAAACAACTTACTTAATATCCTAATGATGTTTATTGGCATAAAAGAAATATCAATCATTTTGACCCATACAATGAATTGTTGGCTATTGCTGCAAATATACCCATGCGACTTACGACTGGTTTTGTATGCTTTTCTATACAGACTCCCTCTTACAATGCTGGACATTGCAAAAAGATGCAATGCAAGTGTGTGTGGCCGTGTATGGCTTCACGGCCATCATTGTGTGAACACAGTTTATTGATTATCTGTCCAGGACAGAGTCTAGCATTGTAGCAATGCAAACAATTCATCTCCTTCCTCGCTCTTGCTGTCCCAACACTTCTAATCTGTGTCAATAAGAAGAAGTGCATACAGCAGGCCTCTAAAAACCCAATAAAGAAGCTTTCACTGGTAATCATGTGCAATGACCTCACACGTTACCCAGCAGTCCTTGCACTAGATTCCTTAGGAGATAAATCTGCTTATGATTTCATCGGACGCACACGCCTACCTGGAGTTAACTTCCGGTCTGTGTTTGGTTATCGGTCCCATAGTGGCTAATAATATAACAATTTATTTGATATTTAATTTATATTAATAATTGATTGTATATTAATTGCATTAAATGAAATTAAAACTACTCAACAATTATTGATTATTTGCGAAGGTCTACCAGAAGTTAAGTTTGGCCCACATAATGTTTGTTTATGTTGTTGCGGCTGAAACCGTCTATACGCAGTCTTGCCATACATGATATATATTATAACACAATTGATGTGTATTTTGTTTACATCTTTGGACATATCTGAATGATTTGTGGTTTACAAAATGATGCCATGTTACACAAAGTAACATTTGAAAAAAATTGCTATGTATCAACAATAAAACCATTAGCATTCTTTCTCATCAAGCACCATAATGGAAGAAGTTTCATTTCGAGATACAAAATCTATAAATGCTGATCCAAAACCATTTTTGTAAAAGCATGTTTCTGTGAAAACATAAGCAAGGAGAAGTAGTTTTACTGTAGCAATCCACCAGGAAATCAAGCACTGAAATAAATGCAATAAGCAATTCACAAGGTTTCCGATACAGGTCTCTATTCGTATGTATATGTCAGCATGAAACAAATCTCAACAGCATGAAATTAATAGAATTCATGAATTGATTGGGTTATTGAATGCAGCTCTGTAGGATGGTGTAACAATTACTGTATGAGTTGTACAAGCATGCTCTATTGTCAGATTATGACAGTGATGAATGTTACCGTGGGGGCGTGGCTGTGTCTTGACACGCCCTTACAGCTCAAGACCAAGTGTTGTTGAGTAAATGATAATCCACATACAGCAGGCTCTGTTCCAAGTGGCATACTTGATGCATACTTCCAAGAAACTTTTTATGATTAAAAATCTTTTGTATATTTGGAACATCTTATACGAAAGAAAAATCATAGATCTCATAACATCTCAATTATTTCTCTAAAGACAATGGAAGAAGTTTCAATGAGATTAAAAGGAAACTTTTGCTTGCATCTCCTGCGTCTCAAATATTTCGCATGAGAAAAATAGTCAGAAATCTCACAAAGGTCTCTATTAAAGTTTAAAAGAAGATTCAACAATGTCACAACCTGAGCTCAAATATGTCAAGTTTGCAATAAAAAGACACTTTTCCTCAAATTAACCCAAATCCACATCATTTTACTTTCCTTAGTTTTTATTTTAATATATTTTAACAATTCTCTCATGTTTGTCTCATCTTCAACTATAACAAATAACTATTTCAATCAGACAAATAAGATGAACGTGACAAATGAACATAAAGAAGATATTTACTAAATTTCATGGTCATAAACTGCCAAAACAAAAAAGTGAACACACCGTAGATGCAATTTTGAAGCAAACAAACTTGACTTTCACACACAATCCTCCTTTCTGTTTTATAATCATTATTGCCATGTTCTCGAATCACTTTGCCAGGGTCCACTTGGCAGCCATGCCGCAGCGCTGACAGGTTGGTAAGAGGAGTTCTGGCATGCAATTTCATTTGTTTTCTATTCCTCAAACAAAGACAGAGAGAGAGCCATATGCTGGGCAGACATTGTCCTGTTGGCACAAGAGCTATTCTGACTCGATGTGTGTTCTCACAATGAGTACATGGGCTATTCACATACACTTGTATATATATACTGTATACATACAGTCGTGGCCAAAAGTATTGGCAGTGACATAAATGCTGTGTTTTGCAAAGTTCCTGCTTAAGCTGTTGTGGTGTTCAATCACATTGTTTAAAGATTATTATGCAGTGTGATCTGACGCAATTTAAATAATTGCAAAAAAAGCCATATAGAGAACCTGTAGTAAATCCTCAAAAAGTGGTCATCTCAGAGCACTAATAAGGCAAGAAAGGTCAGGATTTGCCCCAGAAGCTAATATCCAGCATGCCAGAACATATTGCACAGGTTATGAAAAATATATTATATATAAATATAAAATACTGACTCTTTGCATATATTATGTTTTTGCCAATAAATGCCTTTAAAACGTAAGATATGCTAATTTAAGATATCTAGTATACCATAGACACGTGGAAAAATAATCTACAAATACAGAAGCAGCAAACTTTGCAAAACACAAAATTGTTTACACTGCATTTCCTTTGGCCATGCACAAATGTATATACACAGCTTTATTATGCTTCCAAAACATGGTCACGCTGAAGAAAATGACTGCTATATTGTACATAATGGATGAAAAAAAAAGGTGTTTATAGTCATTAAAGATGCTAATTTTGCGTAGGTTTCTCAGTGGTCATTTGGCCGCCTCAAGCAACTTTCTGAACGTATTGAAAGGTAGTTGATGTATATTTAATATTTCCTCTGATCTGCGGAGCGCAGTGTTCTGAATTTGCTGTAAAATAATTCAGGCTTAATAACGCATGGCGGAGCAAAACTGTCGCTTGAAACATTCCTGTCAGCCATCAGCATTAACATTTCATCTTTAATTACTGTCTAATCACATTTGTACCGAAAATCACGTTTGTCTCCACCTGTGCAAGAGTAATGTGTGTGTGTGTGCGTGTGTGTGTGTGTGTGTGAGAGAGAGAGAGAGAAAGAGAGAATTTTTCTTCCCCTAAATTTGGTACAGAATTATGCCTGACACTCTATTGCCCGGTTTCACAGACGAGGTTTAAGGCTAATCCCAGACTAAAATGAATGTTTGAGCAGTCTTAACTGAAAATAACTCACTTTAAAACATCTTAAAGTATGTCAGCGCCATTGTTTTGTATCAAGATGCACACATGTAATGTTTTTTACTGGGCATTTCTATAAAAATATCTTAAATATGCTAATTTAACTAAGGGTTAGTCCGGGCTTAAGCTAATCCCTGTCTGTGAAACCAGGCCTTTAAGTACATTATCTTAATTTTTTGAGTAATCCTTTTGACTTTCAGAAAATGTTGGCCATCATCAGCCTTTGAAAGAAAACTAAACTTTATGAGAATATAATGTTTAAAATAATTATGCTGGAATAAGTATCCTTTTTTTAAATCAGTAAGATTAGTAATAGAACAAGAATTGAAAAAGTGAATTTTCAGTATTACTTTCAACAGGATCTGCATTTGTCATGGGATTACATAAAAGATTTTGCTGCCTTAAAACCACTACTTTCTAAATTTGTGACTGTTGAATGTAACAATTTTAACCATAAGTCAAACATGTCAGTTTATGAGTAACGTAATGTATTTAAGCCATGAATTAAAATAAGCTAAATAAACTAGGCACAAAGCATTTTAGCAGGTTTTATAACGTTTACACCCAAAAATAAACGTTCACCCCTTATGCATGTTATCATGCACGTCAAAAATATATGCTGGCGGTCAACTGGAATATTACAGCTAAAACATAGACAAAACACTCATACTTGTCAGCTATGAAATAAATCATTATTAAATTACAATCCGTGTTTATATCCGAATAATTTAAATATCAAGTCATCCATAACCAGTGTTGGGTAAATTACTCTGAAAAAGTAATTAATTACTAGTTACTAATTACATATTCAACAGTGTAATTAGATTACTGTACAAATTACTCTCTCCAAAAAGTATTTAGTTACTTATTACTAATTACTTTCTATATCCTACATCAACCTTGATTAGTTAAGTGATTTAAGGATACATGAAACGGCTTATTTAATTCATTCAATCAAATAATATTAAACTACATAAAGTACAATTATTAACTGACCAAAGTATTACAAATGTGAGAATTATACATTAAAGCAAGGATTTTAAAGTTAGACTTTGAATTTTGATGTCAATTCCACCATTACACGCGCATATTACACAAAGTCTTTTGTTTAATTTCATAAGAAGTAACTGTAATTAAATTACAGAAAAAATAAGAGTAATCCCTTACTTTACTTTTTCAAGGGGAAAGTAATTAAATTACAGTAACTAATTACTTAGTAACTAGTTGCACCCAACACTGTCCATAACACAAAATCATATTTAAAATACACAGATGTATTTACGAGAAGCAGGTTTTGGCTCTTTCAAAATAGTTTATCTAACATCTACTCAAAAGAAGTCACCAGTGTTCATGGACAGTGCCCTAAAGTTCTCCTACAATTCTACACCTCAGTGGTTTAAATCTAATTTAAACTGAGCGCAGGGGTCACGACTCACGACATCTACAAGATCCACTGAACAGGTGAAAAGAGAAGAGAGGAAGGTAAGGTAATGAGAAAAGGAAGTTTCACTTTACCACGGCTATTGTAAGATGACAGCTTCCACGCTGTCTGACTGCAGAAGATAAGGATCGCTGTTTGGCAGGAGCTCGTGGACACGGGCCGACTGACAGCGATCTGCTCACGATACTCTCGTTATCCTGAAGCCTGCCCACTTTCTGTAGCGTGTGGCTGTGTTTACAGAGGCTTCCAACAGAAATGCTTGGTCACTGGGGTGGAACAAACGGAGCGGGCCAATTTGGCAAGAAGCTGCCTGGACGTGTCTACCCTGCGGCTCGCGCGGGGCGCCGTGCTTGAAATAACCAATTTCTGCAGCGCGCTCGCATGCAGCGTCCACGCGCTTCAATCTGGGACGACAATCAAATATACAGTTATACAAGCCTTGTACAAAAATATGAGCCCACGGATTGTTGCAGACCATGGATTAAGTATTCCGGACATTTCCCTATTTATCTAGTTCTGATCTAGAGAACTGATTTCTGCAAAAAGAAACGATTTCACACCTGTGTTATAAATAGACTGTGAGTTGGCATATTTCTCAGCTCAGAACACGGCTCTTTTCCATATCTATTCTTAGCCTGCTGAAAGTATGCCAGAAATCATCATGCGGACACATTAAAGGGACGGTTCACCCAAAAATAATGCTGTCATCGTTTACTTACCCTCATGTCACTTTACACCCTTTCTTCCTAACTTTCTTCTATTAAAGAAGATGTTTAGCAGACAGCATCATGAACCATACAACTCATGCATGCCATTTGATGGCAAACAGAGTAAAATTCATTTTTAAAGTCCCAGTGAAATAAAAAATTGCAATGCCTATTTTTTATAAAATATTGCAGCGTTTATTGTAAATAGTTTATCAATGTGGGTCTTTCCCTTTTTACAAATCGGGTTACCTCATAATCTTTAGTTAAAAACCTGCAGTGACAATCCATCTTAGATGACGTATGTTAGACGGCTTGGGAGGAGCTTCTGCCAGTTCCATTTCAAAATGCAACGGCTGTTTTAATACATCCAATCAAATCACAGCAAAAGACGAAAGCCACGCCCACTTTTTTCCTCATTAAAAATTCCATTTCACTCGGAAATGCATCAAAATATGGAAGTAAAAACGATCGCAACTTCCGGTTCACAGGGACTTTAATAAATCTTTGGTCATCGTTTACTTTCGTTGTAGAAAAAAGCAGTTTGGACAACCTGCTATAAATAACTCTTTTTGTGTTCCATGAAAGAAGTGTGACCAAAGACATCCAAGTAAATATGACAGAAAGTCCGAACTATTCCTTTAACACAAGATTCAATTAAAGAGAAACATAACATGGGTACTAAGCACAACATCACTTATTGAGTCACCATCCAGTCGTGAAATGAAAACGTTTAGAGACGACACAAATGATTACTACATCAGAATAAAGACGTGGCTTATTATGCTTCCCCACATGTTTTCTTAAGAAGCAAATTATCATTTACAGAGAATAAAGAACAGAATGTTTGCCCGCATTCACTTACTTTAGATCATGTAAATCTAACCTTTTAGAAATAAATATGACCTTTACAGGACATTCATAAAGTATGCAGGAACAGGAACATAAATTAGCCTTTCTAAAAATAGAACACAAGTCAGTTTTTAAATTTGCTCGAAACGTTAAATGGGGAAAAACTTCAAATAACAATTAGGAGTCTCACAGAAAATGTGCTTTCCGTATATACTGTATTTATAACCACACAGAAAGCATTGTAAGGACGGCTGTCTTACCTTGTCTAACTGCAAGTGTTGTCGTATAGACCAGGAACAGCAGGATATAGTTGAGAAAGCTCTGAAACACAGGAGTGTTGGCATGATAATCGTCCGCGAGGTACTTGCTGGTCAAACCGATTCCACAGATGAGCAGCGACAGGACTTGACCCAGTGCCAGCGTTAGAATGAGTTCCCTGCGAACGGACCAGACCAGGAGTCAGCATGACATCATAAAAACATAAAAAGAGAATATACCACAGGACATTTTTAATATCCATGTGACAACACGTCACAATTCTTACACAAGTCACCACATATAACGAACAAAATCATGTTTTTTGACAAGTATGATGCTAAGACACTGTTTGTGACTAATTTGTAAAGGTATAGACGAACGCACACGCTGGCCCGAAGTTAACTTCCAGTCTGTGTTTTGTTATAATATAACCATTTATTTTATATTTAATTTGTATTTATATTACTTTCTATTCAAATTTTATTGTATATTTATTTATTATTCATTTAAAACTACTCAGCAGTTATTAATTATGTTTCTACGTCAGGAAAGGCGGTAACAAAGGGTAACGCGGATATGATATACACGCAAAAACTAGTCAATCTATACACAAGTCTGTTCTCTACACAAGTCAATTTGGAATCGCATAAATGAGGGGAAAAAAGGTTTTCAAGACAACAAAGCAATTATTCCTTTGGACTCAAATGGTTTTCCTCTCCTGTGGTACACTCTTAAAAATAATGGTGCTACACAATGCCATAGAAGAATGATTTTTGTTGCATCCAAAGAAAATGTATGATTCACAAAAGGTTCTTTGTGATTGTAAGAGATTCTTTAGACTATAAAAATTAAGAAAGAAAGGGCTCATTAGAACATCTGATTAATTTAAATTAACGTTTCTTTGGGGAATTAACAGCTGTCTGCCTCTTCATTCCTGTCTGATTTATACTTGAGGTGATAGTTCACCCAAAAATGAAAATTCTGTCATCATTTACTCACCCTCATTTCAAACCTTTTCTTCTGCAGAACACAAAAGAAGATATTTTGATGAAAGTTGGCAACCGAACAGCACTGGCCCCCATTCACTTCTATTGTATGAACACAAAACCAATGCAAGTGAATGGGAGCCAGTTAACAACATTCTTCAAAATATCTTCTTTAGTGTTCTGCGGAAGAAAGTCATGCAGGTTTGAATGAAATGACATGAGGGTGATTATTTCTGGATAAACTATCACTTTAAGTTTGTAAAGGTAAATTCACACCTGCTGTCACCACGATTCATAAACAAGCTTCCTGTAATTCATCAAGCGGCTTGACAGATGTGGCATCAGCTGACGGTTAGTTACAGGTGGTGGTTAACAGAAAGGATTGGTGAAGTCGGTCTCAGGTCTGCGGATGTGACAGGTCATGTTTAATTATGAATATGTCCGAGTGTGACAGTCCAATTGGTCAGACCACAGCTCAGAAGGCGCCGGGAAACGCACATGGAACCGCGTGAGGGAATGAAACGCCAATCAACTGGGCTTAAAGCAGGAGACCTAACCTTTCTTCAAAAACTCAATTCGACTCCTCAGTGAACACGCAGCATACCAAATCACCCACCACACGGGTAACAAACAGAGCCAACACACAGGTTAGTTCCACAGCAAGATGAAAGAGACGCTGCTTTATCAAAACACAAATACTGCATTTGTGGAGGGGGAAAGAAAACATGTGCTTGTGCGCCATCTTTTAGAAAAACCCACTTAGTGCATAACCAAAGACGAAATGTACCAGTAAGTTTCAGTCAAAAAACAAACAAAAAAATGTCATAAACATCATACATTTCATGTTAAATGCAAGGTAATATTATGTTAAAGGGATAGTTCATCCAAAAATGAAAATTCTTTCATTTTTTATTCCAAACTTGCATGACTTTCTCTCTTCTGCAGAACACAAAAGAAGGTATTTTTGAAGAACGTTGGTAACCAACCAACACTGGACCCCATTGACTTCCATTCTATGGCCACAAAACCACTGAGACATTTCTCAGAATATCCTCTTTTGTGTTTCACAAAAGAAAGAGTCATATACAGGTCTTGAACAACATGAGGATGGATAAATTACAGAAGTTGTATTTTTGATTGAACTTCCTCCTCCATTTCCATCATGGAATAGGGAAAATGCACCGTTGTGATGTCATAGATCAATAAAGGTTCGATAAGTCCTCAGTTCCTCATCGGTCTGCTGGAAAATGAGAGATGCTCAATTTCACAATAACCGCATCAAACTGATGGAGCAGATATCCGATGTCTCACATCTCTTTCCCAGAGGTTTTGTAGACATTTTCAGACCACAAGATTCTGCTGAGACGTCACAGTCTGAGGCCAAAAGCTTTTGAGTGGCACGTTTTCCTCACACATAACAAATTTGAACTCCAACATCACGTTAAATTCATAATAAAATATATAACAATGAAGTTCCATACAATTAAAAAAAATCAACAAAATGACCAAAGCTTAAAATCTATCTAGTCATTACTACTGTCTGGTGTGGAAAAATGAAACCGTGAATTTTCATTTGATCTCATGACATTTTAATATTTGGTATAATATTATGACACTTTCTATCTATTCAATTCAGACAGGCCGGAAAGTTGTAGATTTCTTGCAAAAGTTACAAACAAATGGGTAAAATTCCTGACTCAGTGACTCAACAAAATTCTTATTCAAATTAAACAACCATTATACATAAAGCCCCGGGTTAATAATACTTTATATGCAGCAAATATCACGGCATAAATTATTTAATACCTCTGTGGCAGTGTTAAACTTTTTAAGAACAAACCCATCAGTCGTTGTAGATTAAATATTGAAAATGTAACACGTGGTCGAGGGCTTTAATGTGTCTCAGAAAGGTCCAAAACACACACATGTGAGCTCTCTTTCCACAACATCACCACAGAGGTAAAAATTTGCATTTAGATAGAAACCAATTTGCTTTCCTCTGAAACAGTTGTGTTTAAGATGAAATACTGTAGAGGGTTTTTTTCTCTCTTTTTGGTCTATGTAACATTGCCCCGAGAGGCATTACCTGGATGGGAGTTTAAATGAATTTGGTTTATAGCTCTTGTAAGGTGCTTCATTTCATTATAGAGCTGAAAGAGCGACAAGGACAAAACAAAATTGATATTAAGCTCATAGTGTAAGCTTTACTGTCCTTCACATATACAGAAAGTGTAGGAATGTCCAAAAATGAGACACAAATATTCTTTAGTTTAACTTTAGTGTATTTAGCTCTGTGTAGTTTTATCATAAATTTTGTTCGTTAACTACATTTTTGGTTTTTAAACACATTTAGACACATTTTTTCCCTAAAGATTAAACTTCTCTTTTCCCCAACCATCTGGTTAAGAAATAAAATGTTATTTTGAGGAGTTTCTGGTGGTATTTCCAGAAAGTGTCACCTGGCATGATGGATGGTGAATTTCGATGACCGGTCACTTCAGTCCTCTACAGACAGCAGATGGCTTCTCAAAGTCATGAAGAACTATGTGTGTTTGTGCACAGATGTGCACTTTTCTTCATCTCGGTTCAGTATTCACCGCATACATGAACGGATTTGTGTTGTATTGGTGCGTTGTGAACCTCAAGCGCGCTTCTCAAGGGCAGTGATGTGATGCGGATGTGCAAAAGAGCAAAACAAGTAAACAATTTATCTGCTGAGGTAAACCGAAAAACAGCTCAGGACACAATGAGCACAGAAATGCATCTTGTGTGGAGCTCCATGGGCCATAAAACACAGCTGTCTGAGACAAATATGATAAATGTTTGTCAAGAGATGACGAGAAAAGGTAACCGGTAAAAATGTAACAAGAAAAAATCGTTAACACAAACATTTCTTAATTAAAAATAATTTTACACTCTAAAAACTGTTGGGTTATTTGAACCCACCGTTGGGTTATAAATGATGCTATGCTGCGTTGTTTCAACCCAAAATGCTGGCCATTGTTGGGTCAAATATAACCATATTCTGGGTTCATTTAACCCAATTGTAAGGTTAATTTTTGACCCAACCCAACTTTTTTTTTAATGTATCTTCAATTATTCAGCATTTCGTCGCTGTCCTTCCGAAACCTCAGATTTTCAAATTTGCTGTTTTTCAGAAAACGAGAAAAAAAAGTTGTCAAGCACTTTTAAATGCTTTTTATTGGTTAGAAATGTGCAAAACCGACTTCCGGTTCAGCGATGTAAGAGACAGCAGCATTAACGAGGACCTCCAAACCACGTTCCTTTTAAACTTATCTAAGCGCTTTCTTTTTTATTTAAGTTGCTTTATATCGAAGTGTGAGTACCACGGTTAGTTTAGAAAACAAAATGAGCAACTCTAAACATCACACTGCACCAGTAACACGATCGTGTGCTACCTTAGCGGGTAAGCTAGCAATCATGGCGGCTAACGACACCGTTAGCAACAAGGACACGCCTGAGAAAGACAACATGGATAACCTGTCGATGAGTCAGATAATCTCTGAACTGGCAAAACAACGGGCTAGTTTGAAAGAGGACATGGCTGGCTTAATTCAATCAAGATTCAATCAAGCCGCTACAACCCTCTCTTGACACACTACGGGAGACAGTTAGCTCATTTCTGGTTGGCGATAACTTTGAAAGGCTTGTTACCGTGGAAACAACGATTAAATCATTGAAGGCACAGAACGATGCTCTTCTTGTTCAAATGGATGATCTCGAAAATAGATCCAGAAAGGCTAATCTGCGTATTATCAAAGTCCCGGAAGGCGCTGAGGATGGAAAAGACCCCATCGGATTTATTTCTGGGATGCTTAAGGATACCATGGAGAGCGTGTTTGATAAACCTCCTGAACTTGAGCGTGCGCACCGAGCCCTTCGTTCCAAACCAGGAGTAGGACAACCTCCTAGACCAGTGGTTCCCAACCTGGGGTCCACGACCCCCTTAGGGGGACGCCAGAGTTCACATGAGGGGCGCGGGAGCTGACATGCTTTATTTAGGTTAAATAAAGCTGCATAAATGTTCCACTAATCATTTTAAATAAAAATATTTTTGTATGTTTTAAAAAAATCACGTGCTTACAATGCCAAGATAATGCAGTCAAAAATAGTTATATCTTGTATAAAATAATTATTTAAATTTTTCCGGCTCCATCGGCAGACATTCACACGGGGCTTCGCGGTAGCCGGAGGCACTGTCATTGGCTGTTCTGGCTATGAGACTCACATGAGAAACATCCTCTGTCAGGCGTCAACGTTCGTGTTAACTTAAAAATCAAAAGGAAAAATAGCAGAGAAACGTAAATGCGGTGATTCTTCGTCAGAAATGTTTAAAAAGTTTAGACGGACGCTATGACAAAACCTACGTAAATTTAGGTTTTCGTCTCGGCCAGAATGTGTGTTCTGTGGTGAAAAATTGGTAAACGACAGCATGAAACCAAGCAAAATGAAAAGACACCTTATAAAAATAAGCAGTAATTGACAGTAGCCTACATCTCGTTATGCAAGTATAGCAATGTTAATGTTTAACAGTTCTTTCATTACGTTCAGTATACTCTGTATGTTCATACAACAACCTGAAAAATAACCTGAAAATGTATTTGAGTATTCAAGTAAAAATGTCATTAAAATCTTTTATATTACTCATATTTAACCATTTCATTTAATTTATTTATATTTACTATCTATATATGTGTGTTTGAGTAGCAATTATGTGTGTATACACACACACACATATATGAGGGTTGGGGGGGCTCCGATTGTCATATATGTACGTAGGGGGGGCCCAAGGAAAAAAGGTTGGGAACCACTGTCCTAGACCATTCATCGTTTGCTTCCACAGATTTCAAGAAAAGGAAAAGGCACTTAACTGGGCCAGGCGAAATGATATCAAGTACAATGGTGTGTCACTGAGACTATACCTGGATACGAGCGCAGCTTTAGCGAAGAAACGCGCCGTATTCAAAAAGGTTAAACAACTACTGTATCAGAAAGGCATAAAGTTTCGGCTGCTGTTTCCTGCCCGCCTCCGCGGGCATTGTGGTTTGGGGTTCTCAAAAGCAAAGAGATATTCACCGGTTAATCGGGAGCCAAGTAAGTTAAACAGGTTTCTGCGGCTGGCTTCAGTTGGGGAAGCAAGCATGGGAAGGCTTGGCAGTTTGGTTTTATGTTATAGTTTATATTATGTAAGTGTTATTAAGGTTTTGTTTTATGTTATATTTGCACAAGTACTTATTAGTGAGGAAGCATGTTCGTTACTGATTACGTCATTGATCTGTGATTGCTTGCTGAAACGTAAATCTGCTCATGTCTGATATGGCCGATGCAACGAAATCACCTGGGGGGTCAAACGTTAGATTTGTTAGCTGGAATGTTAAAGGTCTCAATGGCCCAACCAAAAGAGGCAAAATCTTTGCATATTTAAAGAAAAAAAAATCTGAAATAATATATTTACAAGAAACCCACTTACGTACTGCTGACCATATTAGACTTAGGAAATCATGGGTGGGACACGTTGGTGTCTTTATTGCCAGATCTAAACTCCCATCGAATGATTTTTGGAGGTGACATAAATTGTGTCATGAACCCATCCCTGGACCGCTCTAATCCTAAATCCTTATCTCGTTCATGGATCAAGTGGGAGCTGTTGATCCTTGGAGATTTCTTTTTCCACATAACAGGGTATATTCCTATTTCTCTCAAGTCCACCATTCCTATTCAAGAATCGATTATTTCTTTATAGATAAATCCCTTCTTCCTTCTGTTGGACTAATCGAATATTTAGCTCAACAGATCGGACTCTATCTCAGCATCTACATTGTGGGAGACACTTACAAGTTATAAGGGGAGAAATAATTTCATATACCTCAACCCTCATCAAACAGCGTAAACGTAAACTGGATGATTATTTGACTCCCTCACCTGAACTATATAAGGAAAGGTTGAACCTTCAAATGAAATATAACCTGCTATCAACGAATACTGAATGGAACCTATTATGTTCCAGGGGATATATATATGAACGTGGTGAAAAAGCAGGTCGTCTTCTAGCCCACCAGTTAAAATCTAAGGAGGCTTCTCAACTTATACCTCAAATTCGTAACAGTAAATCCAAATGAAATTAATAAGATCTTCAATGATCACTTCTCAAACTTATATACAACCGAAAGCCCTGAATCTAATTTCTAGACAGTATAGATATACCCACCCTTAATTATGAAGAAAACTCCAGTTTCGAGCAACCCATACAAATAGAAGAAATTCTAAATTCGATCACATTAATGCAGAGTCACAAAACTCCTGGCCCTGATGGCTACCAATAGACTTTTATAAAAAATTTGCAAATAAATTAGCCCCCATTCTTCTCGAAATGCTTGGAGACGCGTTAGTAGTATAACAACATTATACTTTTGTTAAAACCTGATAAGGATCCCCTGAACTGCAATTCCTACAGACCAGTTTCCTCTTTTAAGCGGTACAAGACAAGGATGCCCTCTTAGTCCTTCACTTTTTACCTTAGCCATCGAACCCTTATCTATAGCGTTAAGAAGCTCACAGCATTTTACTGGCATTAGATGTAGGGGCATAGAACATAGGGCATCCTTATATGCCGATGATATGCTGTTGTATACTTCAGATCCAATCTCAGGTATTCCACAGGTGATTAAGACATTGACCCAATTTGGAAATTTCTCAGGTTATAAATTGAACTTTTCGAAAAGTGTTTGCTTTCCTATAAATAAACAGGGCCTTCGAGTTTTTAAAACAGATATGCCTTTTCAGCTGTCTGTATCAGGATTGAGATATTTAGGGATATAAATCACACAGGGATTCCCTATACAAGGAGAACTTTACACCTGACAAGATCAAATTAAAGCAGGTAGAAGTAACTGTGTAAAAATGAACATGTTACCAAGGCTCTTGTACTTGTTTCAATGTATCCCAATTTTCCTACCTAAATCCTTCTTTCAAAACTTTGATTTCAGTTTGATTTCATCATTTATATGGGGTGGAAAAACACCTAGGATCCGGAAGGAATTTCTCCAGAGATAAAAAACTCAAGGTGGATTGGCACTTCCGAATTTTAGGTATTATTATTGGGCTGCAAATATTTCCAAAATACTTTATTGGCTTCAGAAACCTACAGACAAGAGGCTAATTCTTGTACTTCATCATCCCTTCCTGCTTTAGTATTATCTAAACTGCCACTTTGGATCTAAATGTCTCAAGTTTTTCAACGCCAGCACTCTTCTGTGAAAGAATACCAGCCCTTTTTCACAGACCAGTAGTCTATGAAGCAAATTAATCATTACTGACTAACTGAAGTCTGCCGAGAAGCTCACACCTTCAGTCGAGGAGGCTTATTATTATGCATCTAGATACGAGGCAATGCATCTATTATTCAACTTTCTCGGTCCGGAATGGCTTAGAAAGAGGAAATGAATGAAATTACAATCTGAATGTGAGGGTTTTGAGTTTTGAATGATTTCTAATACGGTTTTGAAGACGCTGATCATCAGCCACCTCAGAACTCACAGCGGGACGTAAAAGCTTTAAACGTTAGATGTTACAGTAAAGAGAAGATGAATGGGATTTTTTTCTGTAAGCTAAATGCTTCATTATTGTCATGGTGTTAACTTTCCATATCTTGGTTACAGTTAACGCGACCTGAACTCATTCACACATCAACACAAAATCTTCCGACCGAAGTGGCTTTAACGTTCAAACTTGGATCAATTGATGGAGAGCTCAAATAGATGATCTAATCAATTGGCTCCATTTAACGACCAAGGTCGATTGCCATTCTTCTCTGAAGTAACTGTGGAAAAAAGCTTTAAATTCAATCCAGCAAACGTGCTATCTATCTGGTAATCTACTCTGGCAGACCGTCTTTGAAAGCGGCAAGTGAAAAGCTACCAACCTTATTTACGGAGCCACTGTTAGAAAAGAATGTTTAAGCATTGATTTTTTTCCTCACTTGTATCTTCAGGCATCTCCTCATCGGGTCTCCACTCCATACAAACTCTGAAGGCCCAATCAAACATCATTTTCTCTCAAATTACTCCGGTCCAGATCAATAAAGATCAGTTGGATGACTTATACGAAAGTCTCCTCTAGGGTAAATATACATCAAGAACTAATTTCATTCACATTCAAGGCAGCTCCTTGCCTGTGGAAGACAAGACCCCTGCTAGGTTAAAAAAAGGATAAGGAGTAGAGAGGCAGAGATTTACTGCTCACTATTCTTGAGCTTTATTGTAGTGCCTTTCAGTCTGTGATTCGTGTCCAAGCAGCGTTTCATAGTTTATTGCAGCACCACAAATTTGTTTTACTCGTGTAGGAGTAAGAAAGCATTTAGAAAATATGGTGAAATATATATCATTTATATTGATGTACGAATTTCTTCAGAATACATGGCAACCACTAAAACATGTTTTTTGAAAACAAGTTCCTACTGTACCAAACCAGCCAAACCCTAATATTGTATTGTACAGTATTGTATTTAAACCATTAATATAAAACATATTCTATTGAACAAAATATAATTTATACAATTTATAAATGTGTTAAATTAAATTAAAAATAAATAATCCCATAAGAATAATGGTCCCTTCAGCCAAACCCTGAGCTTGTTTATTTGATTTTATTGATATATTTGATTAAATATATTAAAAACCATGAACCTAAAACATATTCTATTAAACAATCTATAAATTATAAAATGAATAAATATGTCAATAATTAAATAAAAAATGAATCATGCTATTTACACTAATGGTCCAATCAGCCAAACCCTGACCCTGATTAAATTGTATTGTATTGTATTAAATATATTAAAAAACATAATTATAAAACTTATTCTATTGACCAATATATAAATTAATACATACAGTATATTAATAATTACATTTAAAATGAATAATGCCATTTACACTTATGATCCAATCTAGAACATTACGATTACAACATTCAAATCAGACATGAAAATATTATACAGTAAAAACAATGTTCATGGTTTAATGCTTTTATTTTGATTAATAAGGTTAATGGAATATGGTAGATTATACATTTTTTATACAACCAATAAATAAGATCTCAAATTATTGGTCTGATTCAGGCCCATGCTAATAATCTCTCAAAAATAATATAATAAAATATAATAATCTATAATAATAATAAACAGTCATAGATAATACATTGCTACCACATTTCCTAGTAAATACATTTTGAAATATCCAAGTACAAAAGATGAAAATTCAAAGCTATAATCAACAAATGACAATAACAGACAAAAATGTATTTTCTCTTCTGTTCTTTTGTTATAAATGCTTCTTCTGTCTTGTTTCTGTTCTACAAGTTATTTGGAGAGCATCCATTACATGTGCTCATGTGCTCACGACACAGAAATCTAATATCCTGTCATGGAGATGACCTTCTGCTGTAATCTATGATGTTTCAAAATGCAATTAGGGATGTAATGGCTTGAAATCTGCACTGCTGATGTTGCTCATAATTTCTGGAGGTTTTTTTCCGTTTCAACGAGACGCTTGAAACCAGCGCTGACTCCCTGTGGGGTCTCCGTAACCCCGGCTGGCCTCGCTCTGCTCTATGTATCAGAGAGCCCATGCTTCATTTAACTAATTCACTAAGGGAGTAGAGGGAGTACAAAAGTGTTTTTTTTTTCACAAAGGGAGAAAAGCTCTTTTATCTAGAGGTAGTCTAGCTGTGCTTAGTGCGGGTTTGGCCTCACAGACGGATTTTACCGAGGGCTTAGATACCGTGAACTAAAGCGACCATGACTTGATTGCTACGTTGAAAATCCTGTTGCATTCTGGGATGGAGACGCTCTCAACCTGAAACATCGAATCAGTTGCCTTCTGTGTATCCTGGCACACACAACTGTTGTGTGGACAGAGCAAAGAATAAAATACATTGATTTTCTTTATAAAATGGACTGCAAAGAAATCCAATTGGATGTGCCGTTGTAAAAAAATCTAATACAGAGATTAATGTTAAAAGTGACGGAAGTATTTCTTTAAAGTCTGTTTCGGCCTGCTGTGCTGAGACCTGAAGATGAAGACTATCAAATGCACCTGTTAGAGGTCAAAGGTCAAGTACCTAAAGCACGTAACAGATGGTAGGTTGACATTACATGTTTTTCCACATGTTCAGGATGTCATACACAGTTAATCGGTTGAATAATAAGAATGTATTATAGCCTATTGCTCATCACATAGGGCAGAGTATACCGAAATTACATATATAAAGTTTCATCTGAATAAAAAATGCATTTATGGTATAAATCCAGTATAGAATTTATAAAATTGACACTATCATTTTTTTCTGCCTTAAATTTATACAATTAAGTTGGCTTTACAAGTCATTTCAACTTTCTTTTTCAAGTTCCCGTAACTTAAGATGACATTTCTTGACTTACTGTATGAGTTGATGCAAAAACGTATAAAACTCGTTGAAAAGACTTCCAGTTAAAATCCAGTTTGATTGTACTTAATAATCAAAGACAGCAAAAAAATCAGTCTGACTCATACTGCATCAAAAACTGAATTTGCAGCTGAGCTTTAAACGCAGCACAATAGAGCATACATGACTCCCGTCAGAAGAAACCTGAACATTCCCACCAAAATCAAACCCGCCACATTTAAGAAAGCCGCACACAACATGGCCTGTGTTCAGTTGGCATGCCGGTCAGCAGAGAGCCATTGTGAGCGACAACCATGTTGCCAGAAAACAGCTCAATGGTCACTTCACACCGAACAGAGCCGCAGTCATGAAATAAATAACCCTTCATGTACAGCCGCACACACAAAACCATTGTCTCCATACAGGGCCATAACTCAAGCCGGGCTGATGCTTGCAAATCAGAGATATGAGCTTCACTCGCCTGTTTTGCAGTTCTGCGATGCCAATCAATCAACATTTGGTACTGCTGCTTTAAAGGCACAGTTCATCCAAAAATTAAAATTGTCATGAGCTGCCACGGAACACAAAAGTCATATATTGAGCCGTTTTAAAGCAGAATTTTACAGTCTAAAAACGGTTTTAAACATTACAAAATTCTGTTCCAGACTCCCATTTTGCGACAAATGAAAAAAGGCAATTGACAATTGTTACAAACTTATGCATGAATGCATATAATAAAATGTAACTTTCATTTCATCAGCATTTCTAGATGTCTGTTGAATCTCAACAAAATCAAACCTCAGGAGTGACAAAGTCATCCAACAGCAATGTGAAAGACTGACAGCATGACAAGGTACAACGTATTGCTCACTCAGTGAATACGAACTTTTTGAGGTCTGAAAAAAATACACAGCATCTTTTCTGTTATTTTGACCTGTTTCTCCAGTTTTCATTCTCTTATTTATAATTTGGGAGAAATATTAGTAGTAGTTCACAGAATGAAACACATATTATAATTTGACCAAAACACATACCTATAAATAGTAAATGCAGAAAAAAAGAAAATAATTTTGAAATGGTATCTTATATATAATCGGAATTTTTATATATGCCATTGGGCATCTTTGGGGTATAAACTTCACACGATACCCAAACTGGAGTCCAACATGCATAACAAAAGTTAAATCATGACTTCTGAAAGTCATAGTTTTGTCAGCCTAATGAGAAGACATCAATGTTTTACCGCAGTGCTTTAACTAACTTAATTAGAAGCCTAACAGCCAAAAAAACGAGTGTGAATCCAGATGAAGTGTCATAACCAAGAAGAGCAAAATATAGCGGGCCAGCACATTAAATTCTTATTTGACTCCTCTGCACATCCGGCTGTCAGATGCCGTGAGAGCGGAAGAAATAGTGATGGCGTTACGGATGGCATTATGGCAGTTTTGGTGCTGACGCTTATTGGCCAGCGCCCGTCTGACACAGACAAGAGACTTGATTTCTTGACTTTATTTAAGGTCACCAATGTGTAATCGTAACCCATTTTTAATGATTAGAGTTGAACATGATTACCATCTAAAAAATTTGCATAAAAATTCCACAATTATGTTTAGGATTACTATCATCATGTCCTAATACATTATGCATTCACTAGCTGAAACAAGCACTTACTATCATTTACTATTCAAATAGGTCTTCATTAGACAAGGTGACATCATCGATTCATAACGAATTCAGAAACTCCAACAGCGTTCACAGTGTGAATCAGACATCTACGCAACTAAGAAAATGAAGATCATGCAAATATAAGTTAATGATAAATGCTCATATGGTCTGATGGAAAACATGCAGTTGTTGACTGAATCACATGTTTTGGAAAAATCAGCGCAACTGAATTAAACCAGCTTGGCAAAGGTGCCATTCAGAAGTGTTGGGCACTAAAGAATTCAATGCAATTGACGCTAGAAGACAAGTAATTACCTCAGTGTCTCACTCCAGACGGTTATGATAAAGAAAGAAGAGCTGAATAATAGATTGAAAATATCTGTATGTGAACAAAGAACTGTAAAAAATGCTCTAGGTGTCCAGCATCTTCAATTTACTGTCACAAGAAATGACAATTATTTTCTGACAAGAGCGATAAACATACTGGCTATTTCTTTACCGAAAAAATATTTTTACAAGACCTACAAATGTTTTTTTAATCGTAGCCTCTAGAACACCAAAAAATGCAGAACATTTTGTACATTTTTTCATGTATTCTTTTTTGTTTTAATATTTAAGTGCCGTTTCTGGTTAGCATGCTAACAGACGCTAACAGTTTGCAATAAAATTCCTCTCAGTAAACAGTATTTCCTTGCCTTAAATCTTTTCACAGGACAATTCATCAGCAACATTATTCAGCTGTTTTAATATAATTCAAGATCTTCATTTTATGAATAATTTACCTGCTCTTACGCCGTAATAGGGAGTTATTCATGCAGACTGTCCTTGTAAATTATTCAACTCCAACATTATAGTTCTCATCTGAGGAAAAGACTGCCTGATTCGCCAACTTTACTTTGTTCTGAAGCAGGTTCGGAATTATTATTTCACAAATGAAGTGATGCTTTTGTTCTGTTACGCCACATTTTCCACGTAGAGGTTCGAGATTCGAGAGATGAGGAACAAAACGGGTTCTCACCGCGGCAAACGCTTTCATAACATGGTCTCAACATACAATCCGCACATGCTGACACTCGCCCACACATAATGTGTTCGTACAAAAGGAAATACAAGAAAAAGCATTCGACCAATATCTGATAGCAAAGGACTATTTACAGTATGTATTACAATTTACTAGCAGCTCAATTCACATACGGAACCCCTGCAGACTACTGATGCTGATACGTGAAGTTGTATTATTCATCAAAAACGCCAACAATTGAAAACCCAAAGCGTGTCAGCCAGGTACACAGGAATTATACGGCTGCTGGTCATCCAGCACCGCAGGGATGATCATTCTTCAAAATCTCCACAGCTGCCTTCAAAACACGGCTACTATCTCTAAGGGGCATCGGACGGAAGGAGGCACGGGCGGAGAATCGACCAGTGATACTTTGGTCTGGTGGGAGCACTACCATATTAAAAATTAAGGAGAGGAGAGATAACGCATACAGAGAGCTTGGCACTTTGTCAAAATAACATCTGCAACTTCACCGGACGTTTCCAAAACCATTTTAAACACATACACTGATGGGTACATGCAAATTGGTTTCATGTTGCCATTTATTTTTCTTCCCGACTTCATCTACGTTAGGAGACCCTTTGAAACACCTGTCAATGCGACACAGATATCATCCCACAAGACTCTCGTTCTAAAAAGGCGACGTAGTTTTTGAGGCAGGGAACATACGATGCAAACTATCAGACACGTCTTCGGGCAAAGCAATCTGGCAACGTTTCCTACAAGCAACGCCTCTTTCATCAAACTGGGAGCTACATTCCGTGCTACAAAAGATGCATCCACGATCTGTGCAGAAACCAAAGACAACGTGACGGCGACACAGTAGTAAGGCCGAACACGCCGACTGCCTTCAAGGCTCAATACCTTCAAAATCCCATCAGTTCTCAAACAGGCACTGAGCTGTCAGCTACAGCCAGACGTATACGCTGGAGGAGACCTTCATCTCTCTACCTGCTTCAAAAGATGCATATTTAATCCGCACGCTAGCGTTTCCCTCAGTGACTGCCACACGGAATTGTTTCACGCTGGCAGAACTTAGCAAATCAAATTTAGCAGCTGACAAGGCCTTTCAGGGACCATTTCCACAAACTGTGACTTTTTACATTGTGGAGTATATTAAAGCACACATACACATATAGTCTATGAATCAAAACGTATTAGCGTGACAGAGGACAGCAGATAACGGTAGCGATTATTTTTATGTTGAAATGTTAGGTGGGTGAGATGCAGAATCAACTAGGGCTGCAACTAACGATTATTTTGATAATCGATTAGTTGGACGATTATTTATATATTTGTTGTTTTCGATTCATAGATTAATCGGATATAAATGTAATTACATCTTTTGCTTATGATAAGTAAATCAGATATGGGAAAAGTATACACAACTGAACTCATTAGCCTTCTCCCAAAATGTTGTGAATGTCTCCATAATTAACACACCTGGTGAGTTGATTCATGTGTGTCATATAGAAGCAACTGACAATAGTCTCTCCCAAACGTGAGAGCGAGGGGACGGTCGGCCAAGGAAATCATTTTTTTGTGCCATGAAAAGTGAGATATTTGTCATTCAAATGTAGTGAAGTACGGTAAAAAGTAAACAGAAAAAGTAATACTTTAGTACATTTTTTTATTATTTGTACTTAAGTACAGTTCTCAAGTAAATGTACTTCGTTACCCACCTCTGAACTAAATAAACCACCAAATCAGGGTATTTAGCCTATTATGTACTTTGCAAAGTGCAAACGCCACAAATTGGGTTTTACTAATATAATCTTTAATTTTCTCATTTAAACACCTCTCCCTTTTAAACTTTAAAACTGCGCAGCTTGAAGAGATGCATGCAGAACACGTCTGACTTTAAAACTGCGCAACTTGTGCCGCACGGAGAGACGCAACCACGGAGATACACGTCTGACTTTAAAACTGCGCACCTCGCGCTGCACGGAGAGACAAGTGTGACTTTAAAACTGTGCACCTCGCGCTGCACGGAGAGACACGTGACTTTAAAACTGCGCACCTCGCGCTGCACTGAGAGACACGTGATTTTAAAACTGCGCACCTCGCGCTGCACGGAGAGACAAGTGTGACTTTAAAACTGCGCACCTCGCGCTGCACTGAGAGACACGTGATTTTAAAACTGCGCACCTCGCGCTGCACGGAGAGACAAGTGTGACTTTAAAACTGCGCACCTTGCGCTGCACTGAGAGACACGTGTGACTTTAAAACTGCGCACCTCGTGCTGCACGAAGAGACGCATCCACGGAGAGACACGTCTGACTTTAAAACTGCGCAGCTCATGCTGCACGGAGAGACACATCTAAAATGGTAAAAGACGCGCTTGATTTATAACTGCGTGACGTCACAGACCAACGAATTTCATTATCGATTATTATCGATTAGTTGTTGCAGCCCTAGAATCAACACATTTCTGGAACACATTTAAACATAGAAAATTGAATACTTATAAAACAATACGTGCAAAAAAACAAATAATAGCGTAAAGTCGATCATAACGATTGTTGTTATTTCCGTGTCACGACGTATATCTGACTGAATCGGCTTCTTCTGATATGTCAAAAAAAAGTAGGATGGGACCCATGGGGTCGGACGGGTCCATCGAGAACTGATCGCTGTCAACTGCTAATCGATAATCGCAGAAACAAGTAGGGCTGGGCGATTAATCGAAAAGTAATCGAAACCGACATTAAGAAGCTCTAACCGACGTATTTTTTCAATGTCAGTTATTTCGATTACTTTCCCTTTAATATCCATGTCGACGCGTGCTGCTATACCTCACTTTTTTCTTATCAGAGCAAAAGAGACTTAAAATATTCGATTTATTTTGGGCATACACATATATGTAAGACATTACTAGAAACTGTAAGTTGTCTACTTTTACGTGTGTACGCTTACAATAACATCCAAGCTTTGTTATTTTGTAAAATAAAGAAAATAAACAGGGCGCGTATCAGCCGTCTCCACTCCGCTCACATAAGTTATTTCTGAAATGCGTCACTGATCCAAAACTCTGCAAATACTTATCACACAAACATGAAATGTATGTCTAAAGAAAGCTTAAAATTTACACAACAAACCTTGTCAGTGATCTACGCGGGCAAAAAACAAAGAAAAATAAACAAAAACAAAATAATCGTTCAATAATCGTAATCGAGAGAAAATGTTCAATAATCAAAATTTTGATTTTAGGCCAAATCGCCCAGCCCTAGAAGCAAGTCTCCGATAGCCCTGTCCTCGCACAATTACTTGTGAAAGGAAGTGAAGACAGGTGTTAATTTCACGGTGACTTTAATGATTTATGCTGTAAACTGAGCTGTCAAGTACAATTTTGCAAGAATTGTCAGTTTAACATTTAACTTTAATCCATGTAAATTACATTTTCAAGCAGAGATGGCGATATAGAGGCGAAAATTACGAATTGCACCCTAGTTTGCAAAAAAATTGTGAATTGTCACCTCATACGAGTCTTGTCTGGTTTCATATCAATCTTTTTGTTTTAGTTTTCAAACATGCTCTTTATGAAAGTAACAAAAAAATGAAAGGAACAGTTCACCCAAAATGAAAATTCTTACATCATTTACCCTCACCCACGAGATGTTTCAAATCTGCATAAATCACTTTGTTCAGAAAAAGATATTTGGAAAATGCTTGTAACCAAACCCCGTTGACTCCCATAGTAGGAAAAATTACAACGGCAGTGGAAAGTGCTCCAGAATCGTTTGCTTTCTTACATTCTTCAAAATATCTTCTTTTTTGTTCAACAGAACAAAGACATTTACAAATCAATTTTTCCTACTATGGGAGTCAATGGTGCCAAGATCTGTTTGGTTACAAGCATTCTTTTAAATATCTTTCTCTGCGTTCATCAGAACAAAGACATTTATACCAATCTGGAACAACTTGAGGGTGAGTAAATAATGACAACAATGAATTTTTATTTTTCCTGTACCTTTAAGAAGAAATAGCTTCCCATTTATCCCTAATAACACCACGACTAGCAAGTTAAGGATTTGAAGCCCACGGTCACCTCACAAATACACAACATGTTTTCTCAATGACGACTACTCTCACAGCAATCATATTATTGCATAAACATGGTACATGTCTCGAATAAAAAAACCTTACTCTATAAAATATCTTTAGCATTTAGGGCGAGTTAATGTTTGAGACATTTTATTTTCCTTTGCGAAAAGCCCTCCCATCCAAAACAAATTAAACACATATTTCTATCGATTTTTATTACATAATTACATTAACATCAAACTCGACTGGCAAAAGTGATGTGCCTGTTTTGCTAATCACTCTTTTGAATCACAATGGGTTCATTTGATTCACTTACTGACTCAAAGATTCAGCCACTAACAGCTCACTGGAGAGGAAAATGACCAGGCGATAACAACTTAAATTTCCGTCCGTTCCTCACACAAACTATCATTGTAACAGTAGATATCGCTTTATCATAGTGATATAGAGGCTCGTTATAATTTGACAGGGAATGACCCTCATTTTACAGACTCCCTGAATGTTTTCAGGCCTAAAAATACCCAGAAGCAGCAGAACTGATGTGTGGGCTGACATCCGCTCACGAACAAACACAGAATCTCTCTTTGTTTCCGAGCTGACGATATTTCCTTTTTCATACAAACACATCCATACACGAATCATGCGCATAGAAAGTCTATATGGAACAAGCGCATACTGAACAAGTCTAGTGAGAATCTTCAATGCAAAAACATTTTCATCTTTCCATATTTTAACCTTGTTTATCAGCAAATATATCTATTTCGTTCTCAAAATTTGAGAAAATTTAGTAAGGTTTATGCTTAAAAGAAGTATGAACTATTTGCTAATGAGAAAGGGTAAAAAAATCATTTTTTTAGAATTGGACAAATTACAGTCATATATCATACAATTATTTTTAACCATAAAGCTCATCAAATTTTGATACATTTTTCTTTGTGATTGCACATTTTGGAAAAAACAAACATATTTATACTAAGATATAATACATTTAGATTTACGTTTAGACATTTAGCTTTAATCCAAGGCGATTTACAAACATTTTACACATCACCTTTCAGACAACATAAAACCATGAAATATTATCCTAAAATTGTATAAATATTTATTATACAATATATATAATATTTATTTAACTTATTTAGGTTAAAAAGTCCAATCAAAATGTAATTTTTTAAACAACTTTTTGTTTCTCCTCTTAACCTTTAGGAAAAAATAAAAAAATCTGCATAGCATCTTTTTCCTCATTCTGACCTAATCAAATCTTAAAATGAAAACTAAGCTCCGCCTCCAGAATTTTCCTAGTAACAATTTTGCTTCATTCAAACATTTAAAGTCCCCGTGAACCGGAAGTTGCGATCGTTTTTACTTCCTTATTCTTTTCTCTGCGATTTGATTGGATGTATAAAAACAGTCATTGCATTTTGAAATGAAACTGGCAGCAGACTGACAGTTGAAGGGGAGGAGTTAACGGATGCTCCGTCCAAGCTGTCTAAATAACGTCATTTGAGATGGATAGTCATTTCAGGGCGGAAGTGCATTTTCAGATTTTAACTGAAGATTATGAGGGTACATGAATTTGAAAAGAAAATGACCCACATTGATAAGCTATTTACTATAATCGCTGCAATATTTCGTGAAAAAATAAGAATTGTAGTTTTGAGTTTCACTGGGACTTTAACATGCACTTCAATCTCAACATTTCTCCACCTTATTTTAACCTCACGTTTTCTTTTTCCTCTCCCTCTCTTCTTTTCTCTCTTCTTCTAATCTGAAGCTCCGGGGAATGTTTCACATTTACTCATGAAAGCACCCATAATCTTACAAGTGGCTTCTGAAGCCTGACGCAGTTAGTCAAGCCTAAACCTCATTAACCAGTGATGGGGCTGCATGCACCCGTTCCATCAGACGCATCAGAGCTGAGGAGAACACCACCCTAAGAATAATAATGTAGTTTAAGGTTTGCCAGGTGGGCTAATGACTTCCCACAAGTCAATGATCCGATCCCCTCGCTCTCCCCTAGAGATTCCTATTCATCAGTAAAGCCACGTCCGTGATCCGGGGCGGCTTAGCTTAGCTTTGCCACTCTGCTGGGACGTGGCGACTGGCGAGTGGAGTCTGAAGCGCTCGCTGTGCATGCTAAAAGGTGCTTGCTCTTCTGTCAGGTGCATCTTGGGGAAACAGGGCTGGTGATGTCATCACAGGACAATTTAAATATCAGTCCAGAGTAACATAACACAGGATATAAAGAGCAGCACGCACACTGTTGTACGCGTGATGTTGAGTAAAGATGGATATAAATTAACCCTTCAAACAGCATGACGTAAAGTTTTATTATAGGTTATGATTTGGTTCCAAAGCCAGATCCTCAATCATCCATGACAAGTATGCAATTTAAGGAATACTAGTTAACACTAGTAGTAAACCACAATAGAGAAAATAGTAAAATTTATGGAATGATCTTTTTAAAAATAGTATTGTTAAAACAGAAAAAATAAATGTAATAGTTTAAAATAATGCTAAAATGTATTAAACACTTTTTAAAAATAGTATGCTAAATTACAGTCGTGTGACATCATGCTGCACAAGATAACAACTAAACAAAAAAATTAAATTTGATAAAATAATATTTAAAAGTCTTTTTAAACACATGTTGTAAAAATGCATACATTTCCGTCGAATCGAATGAGAAATTCAAATTGATTACTTCACAAAATTATTCAATTAGCGTTCATATTATTTAAGGGGTATTTATTTTGTTGCACTAGTAGAAGTGCATTGCATTATGGGATTGCATTCCTTTCAGTGCTTTGTTTATTACTAAAACTTTTCGAGAGAAAAAAACAGATCATGCATACTTATACTGTATGCAAAAAAACTAAGAGAATACAATATTCATCCAGTCTTGTTGTCTTTTTGCAGTTGGACAACAACTGGATTTCAGCACTTCTCACCCGGTTTGGACACAACGGACACACATTATGGCATACACAACATGCCAATATAAAATATTGGAAGCATTCAGAATAATAGGTACACAAACGCTCCATGTCCATTAGTTTTGACATTTAAGATATAGGGTGAGAAAAGCCATCTTCTCTTCTCCAAGTGAGATCTCGTCTGCACGACCACTAAGAGCACAGAGAAGAAGGGTCCAGTCCGATCAATGCCTTGATTATGTGCGGATGCTCTTCGCCTTACATCACTCCCTGGCAGTCATGAAGACACTGTCAAATGGAGGAACAGAACCGGAAAATTGGAGCCCTGCCATCTACAGGGACACATCCTCTCTCTATTGACCTTTGACTTACATCTCAGAGTTTCCTAAGAGACTACATTAGGCAGTATTTTTCTAAGCTGATAGGAACATTACAAAGCGGGGCGTTTGATTTTACAGCTGCCTAAATGCATTGATAAAATCTCACAAACTTACTGTAGATGCTACTGGAGGATATTGACTAATGCCACTGAAATGCCTCCATCATAACATCTGTTTATTGGACACTGGGCGACAGGAAATGAAGTGTGCTGTGTGAGGAAATGAACAAGCAATCCTGCGTCAAGACAAACGGGGAAGATCGGTCCTTTTAATTAACCCCCAAGACAAGATAAATCTGTCTTACCTTTCCTGTTTAATGTCTTGAAGGTGCCGTTTCAAATGTGCTACTAACAGCATGAAAAGGTTACGGTAGAATTTTTTATGAAAAAAATTATTCTATTTTATGATAAATATTGTTTTTTTGGACATGGAGTGTTACCTCATATGAAAGAAAAATCACAGATGATGAAGAGACGAAAATAGGCGAGACGAGAGGACGATACGAGACAAAGAGACGAGACAAGATGAGAAGAGACAAATAGACAAGACATAAAAATGTGACGAGATGACACTAAGAAACGAGACGAAAAGACTAGAAACACTAGGAGAAAACAGATAAGACAAGTTACATTCTGGGCTATAAAAGAGGAAAATCAAAGCAATAACGTTTTTATCTGGGCATAAAACCAATTTTTTTTAACATTTATAAAAAAAGAATGCAATTTCCCTTACGCAATTTTTAACGTTACATTTTTTTCTCTAATGCAAAGACAACTGTAAACAATTTAGGTATTTTCCTCTGAAAAGTGTCAAAACTTATTGCAAACTGAACTCTTTTATGTAAAAAAAAAAATTGCCTTTTTATTATTTGATATTTATTACAAGTTTAATTCTGAGGATCCATTTTATGTGGTGCAAATGCACACAGGCCTTTCTTCATATGACTACAAATTTCCATTAATCCACCATAAAAATGCTACTTTAGCGAACTGAAATAACTGAAATCAGTCAAGTCATCAGTCAGGGCGACTCGAGAGGTTTCGAGTGGAGGGAAGTGTTGCGTGAATAATATTCAAGCTCTCGTCGCACTGATGCACACCGACTGTCTGTCAGTGAGTGAATTATGAGCAGATTTAGTTTACAACATCCTGAAAACTACAACACAGCTCACCCAAAACCATTTATTGAAGTTTATTACACGGCTCGTCGGAGTGCTTGATTCTGATTGGCCAGTCGCAACATTTAAAGGTTCGTTATTCCCAGATAACAACCTCTCAAAACGAATAACACACGGTAACCCGGATGCAGCAAATCATTTTGACAGGTTTTTTGACTAATTCAATATAAATATGTCTTTTAATAACATACATGACTTCATAATATTTACAAGCGATTAAACCAAATTGCCTGTTCGTGACATTTGTACGTCGTTTCTTACCTTAAAACCTTCAAAGTAAACAGCTTTTCCTCGCGGAAAGTCTGCATTCGGTAAAAATGAGCTAATAAAATATTTCAAATTCACATTTCATGTCCAGTTTTTTCAAGTAGCCGTGTAATAAGCGGGATAATGTACCAGCAGCAGGCTGTTATCGCGAAATATCGCTTATTTCTGCGATAACAACCTGTTCGTTATCCCTTACTTCAAAGACTGGTTATGATCATCAACACATGAACACGTGACCGCCCATGTCAGCATGTACATGCCAATTCGGTTCACAAAGCTTAGCCAGAGCTCATTTATCTGGAAGTCTTAACTGGAAAGTAGCAAAACATCATGTTCAAGTCATAGAAAGAAAGCGGAAAATGATCATGTAAAATTAAACCATGCAAATACCTTGACTAATATTTTAAATAGATTTCAATGGGAAAGCTACATAAAAAATGTAAAAAAGGCTCTTTTATACGGCTAGCTGTTATAGCAGAGGCTGGGATGTTTTTGCTTTGAGTTAGATGAGTGGAGGTTTTATAATGAAAAGCACGGTCTCTCTTTGACATACTGCGTTCCTCATACCCTTCATGTGAAGGCAAATTGAATCCATAGTGTCCTTCATTCACAGACGGAGAAAACCAGACACTCGTTTAATCTCATTCACCTCAATTAATCACATTTCACTGGAGGGATTCAGCCATCAATCCAATGTTCATATTTGACTTTGCTGCAACTTTCTGATGAGCAACTAAAAGAAAGGAAAAACGTTGGAGCTTTTTTTCTAGATTGTTTGGTTTGTCATGAAAATACATCACTGTTGTCCCAAACACAACCAGAAACCAAAGACAAATCGGAACCCAGCGCTTCATACAAAAGTGAAGATGGAAAATTCTTGAGACATTTTCCTTATTCTCAACATGATGGCCACTAATGTAAAAGCAGATTCGCACAAAGGCAAAAGAATACACAACATAAACTAGGCCTTCTTATATGAAACGCGTCATTCGTGCGAATCGTGCCGCAGGATGTCTATCGCGTCTTTGCATTGACTTAACATGTAAATCACTCGCGCTTAACGCTTCATTCGCGTCTGGTGGGAACGCAGCATTAGTGCTAAGATAGAATGTTTTGTGAATACGGGCCCTGACGTCTATCTAAAAAAAAATGCAAATAAAGATGTTGCACCGCATTGATGGAAGGGTGTCCCGCTAAGCCCGAACAAAGCTGATTTGGACGCCTGGCTTAAATTGCTCATAAATGTTCCACAAAGCAATAAACGGGCATTAAGCTGCGAACAAAACCATGAGGCTCATTATCAGCGGGAGAATTTCATAACGGAGACTGAATGTTAACTCAATTTTAACAGCTCCTGCCAAGTCGAGCCATGAGAGCTTCTATGACCTGATTACCGCCACATGATTAAACAGCCAATTGCATTGCGGCACAGGACTCCGAAAGAGCCATTTAGGGAACAGAAATCATCAGATGCGCGCCACTGTTATTTTGAACAGCTGATCCATATGAGAGAAGCAGTGGATCAATTACTTTTCAGCTTTGAGGAAGATCTCAAATTTTTTTTTGCATCCGACGCTTACATTACATTTTGGAGCTCATCTGATAATCCTAATCTGTGTCTGTCTATTTACCCAGAGACATTTTTTTTCTTTTCCCACATCTCTGTCTCTAAAGGATGAATGACATGTTTCATTTAACATTTCACATGATTCCGTAACAGAACCACAGGAAACGGGAGATCCGGGAAGTCTACGCTGTTGTGAATGGCTTGGGTGCACCAGAACAATAACATCTGTCCACCCCCTCCTCCACGAGTCATGAACATTCCAACTATTATTTCCCAGGTTGCTTAGAAAAGACGACACTTTCTTCAAGGATTGCATTACGTCTTAACAACCCTGAAAACATTCTAAAAGAGGTCATTTAATAAAAAAAAAACGTATCTACCGAGTTTTCTGTTCAAATAGTACTTTGTACTTAAATTCATCAAACCACATGTCATAATAAAGAGAAAGCACAAATATTTTAGAAATATGTTAAAAAGCTGTTTAATAAAAAAAAATGCAATAGCTAAAACAACTAAATTAATTCACGTTTTTTACCCAAATTTGAGCCGGCACATTCAACTTCTCTCAGAAGCATACCTGCAAACTCTGAAGAGGTGAAAAAAGTGACAGCCGTACGACGGGAGGCGGGGGTTTTTTGGTTAGGGGGGATTCGGGTGGTTTGGTCATTGTTAGTGGCGTGTCATAAGATTTTTTTTATTTTAACATGTACATTTTGCATTCTGGCGCAAATAAAAAAACTTTTGCTTCAATACGCAAATGAGTTCGAATTTGAGATTTTCATAAACAATAAGTACATTGCCCTCGTCTCGCTATCCCAATGCTACAAATCCTAAGTAAACATCTAAAATGATCTTTATTTGTCTACGTTTTCTGAGATGTGCACCTTCCTAAATCTTTCGGATGCGTGTCCATCGGAAGCAAAGCACTTGCGCGTCTGACAGTTTGGTTTCGGTTTTGAAACATGCAGGATTGAGAAAATAAAGTGCAGGACCTGATTGATGCGAGTTATAAGAGCTTAAAAAGAAAAAAAAGAGTTATTAAAGGTAGAGTTAATGAAATCTAGTGGCAAGGTTGCGAATTGCAACCAACCGCTCACTCCACCCCTCCCTTTCGAAACACTACGACGGCTGACAGAACATGGCGAATTACATGCAAGGGGACCCTTTATGTAGATAGAAATTATTCTAAGGTAATAAAAACATAACGCTTCATTGTTTAAGCTCGTTATACACCTCTGAAGGCATAGCTATGTATATTATATTGCATTCCTATCAATAGATCATCCCAAAAATTACACACTGGACCTTTAAGAGCTTTCATAAAAAAACTAAGTTTGAAAAGCAGATACAAGCAATACAAAAGTAATCTTTTCGGCTCCTGACATATTAATGCATTATGAAGCGAATTGATCGGTCTCTAAAATAAATATTAAATATCATCTGTAAACCACAGCTTCTTCGACTGAAACTTTGGACGAATATCAATCGCACCCATGTGCCTTACTCACTTAGAAGGGCGGAGCTCTAGAAGTGGAAATTCGAAAGGGAGATTGGCAACTGTCTCTCACAGCCGTTTCGATCACACGGGCGAACTGAATAATAAATATCAACGGCATTTTCTCTTTATCTGAGACGACACTTTGCGTTCGTCCCTTTCAGCAATGCTTTCACAGGCGCAAAAATGACGTTTAGAGAGTGCTTTTCATGCCGCATCCACTATGATGTTGCCTGTGTCTGTGCATTGAATGTTGCAAATATGGTACCCGAGGACTTACATTTTATAAATCACCAAGGACCCCCCCACGATGGGAAAAATTGTTCGGATCGATTCACAAGAATGGCATATTTGGTTTCAAAACGGCGAATTTCGCTGAAAAGCGACTAGTTCGCAGATATGCAGAAGTCGCAAATTGAACAAGCGCAACATTCAACTAATAAAACTTATTTTTCTATTAAGGACTGCAAGTAAATAACTGCAATTGGGCATCTAAAATAAATATATATATGCTATACTAATTTTTCTGCCTTCTTGTAAAAAAAGTTAATTTGAAAATTCATGAATTAAAACAATCATTATATTTAAACATTAGATATACAGGTACATCTCAAAAAATTAGAATATCGTGAAAAAGGTCAATATTTTTTGTCACTCATTTCAGAAAGTAAAACCCATATATTATATAGATTCATTACACATAGAGTGAAATATTTCAAGCCTTTATTTCTTGAAATTTGGATGATTTACAGATACTGTGTTTTCTGAAGTCCACAGTCAACGCAGCCATCTTACCTGGAAATTTTAGAGCGCTTCATGCTTCCTTCTGCTGACAAGCTTTATGGAGATGCTGATGCAAACTTTTTTAAAAGCATATAAAACATAAATGTATTTTTGAAATGGCCATTTTTTTCCAGTTCCAAAAAAATGCAAGTGATGTTTGCCTATATCATGATGCTTGGGTGTTGTGAATGGTTACCGTGGCTTAACTATATGGTCGCTAGGGTGTCCTGGACTGCCCACCCCGAATTTATTTGATTTTTGATCCCCTCATACAGTAACCCCTCCCTCAATGCAAGGGAATTAGTCACCTTTTTCCATCTGATCTTATCTGATCTGACTGCACGATTTGAAGTATCATTCACTCCCGTATCACAAACAACGCCGGACTAGTTATGCACCGAAGTTTAGGATTGAAATCACTAACCCAACACTTAGCAATAGTAATAGACTAGCGATGCTTATCTTAGCAGGTGCCACTAAAAAAATGTGAATTCCTACACAGTGGCATCCAGATGGTTAAAAGAGCGCTCCCCAATAATAGGAATAAGCCTCACTTTCACCCCAAGAGCAGATTCCACTCTTGGCAGTTTCTCAATGGGCCCAGAAGCACCCAGCGTGCAACTCGATCTTCGCCTGCACTGATTCTACCTCCAGGGACATTGTTCTGGAAAATAAAGGCAAGTGGTGGGTATAAAAAGGACCAGCAGATGGCAAGGAGAGAGAGCACAGGCTGCCGGACTCATCTGACCCAGGACTACCAGCTGTCATTCTCCACGCATAACCACACACACAACTGGAGTAACAGCATCCGTCCGGCCAACCTGCACACGGGTTAACAAACGAAACATCTCACGAGTCATGCAATGCTAAAGAGCATGCATAAACTCATGCATAATGTGCATAAAAGTGAAATGCCACCATTATGGCTAACCAAAACGCCCCAGATAATTCAAATGTGTGCATCTGTAAGAAATTTCTCACATAAACAGGATGTGATTATATATTAACATCATTACATTTCATTATAATCGGTTATTATTGCTGTTAACTGTCTCAGAGGCAAGTGTCGCTTAATGTGCAGCTAGTGTTTAAATAGATAAATATAAACAAACAACAAATAAGCTTTGTAAAACAAGAAAAAGTGCACGGGCAAATATTGCTCTTGAATAAAGAGTTTCCTACCCGAACGGATGAACTCAAGTGCAGATTTTCAACCCTGGGTTGTTTGGATCACACTTTTATTGGGTCAAACGGGCTTTGTTGTGTTTAAGTACACAACAGGTTTTCTATGGCCACTTGAATGGGCATTCTGGAAAGAAATTCCTTCGGCGCCAGCAAACGCTTGTGATGGATAGACGTACACACCCCAAAACAAAAAGTAGTGTGCATTTCTCCACGAGACCTTTCGGTCACTGCGATGAAGTGATTTCTGTCTTTTACAGAAAGAAAAGCGTGCATACAGAGAAACAATATTTGAAGGACGATGTGCATCATGTATGCATCAATCTGCAACTTGGCATTTACAAAAAATATCACATCCTATAAATGACTGTCCAACTAAATGTCAAATATTCATTTATCCAAAAGACCTTTGTTGTTCTTGCTCATCTCAACGCATTTGGAAAACCTGCAATTGGGTCATGAAGCTACAATAAAGACAAATCAAGTTCAGTGAAGACATTCGTTTCAATGCATCAACGCAAACAATATCAGATTTGCCTTCACTATTATAAACTCTAATCTGGCCATCGGAACAGGTGGGTTAATGTTTCAACATGTCTGTTAACCTGGACTAAGCGTTTGTTATTAAGGTAAAATAAGGCTTTATCACCTCTGTAAGTCTGATGCCAGTTCAAAAAAGACATAAATCAGTTTAGTCAAAACGATGCTTCAGTACAAACAACATCACATTGGGATTCACTATTAAAAACTCTAATCTGGCCATCAAAACAGGCGGATTTAAAATCCACAAATCAATAAAACAAACATGTTTGAGCATGCCTTATTAACCTGACCAAACATTCACATAAACATGAACAGCACGACTAACACGTTATCCAGATCGGATGTGATGCATCATGTCGTTTTTACTCTCACCTGCTCAACACTTTCTTCATCCTCTGAAACACAGACGGTGAAGCTGCCGTGACGGTCTCTGGCATGGTTTCAATCGTGGTGACAACATGGTTCTGGTGTTCGGGAATCATATCTAAAGCTGGAAACTACAGCGATTAGTGAGCAGTGATCATTCCTTCCGACCAGCTTCAGCTTTCCATAATCCAGGTGGAAACGAACAGGTGTATGTATCTCCAGTAGATGATGTAGTAAAGATGTCGAAGGGTCCGAGAGGTTGCTGGATGTTTAAGATTCATGCACGGGAATGCACCCGTTTTCCTGTGTGGTTTGTGAGCAGAGGTTTCCTGGGGTTTCGGTGCGCATCTTCTGAACGCCAGCGCTGGACTGCCGCCGCGATTGGAGGCGGGACGTTTTTGAGTGAGAGGTACAAGTGTGCCGCTGGAGGGCGCTGTTACGCTGCTACCAATGACGGTGATAAAAAACGATGCTGCGATAAATACATTTTTGAAATGTAGAAATAACATAAATGTAAGCGTATAATTTAAACGTGAGAATAAAATACATTAATAAATGTAACCTTGACAATAAAATACAACAATAAAATGCTGAAATAAGTGTAAGCACAGTTATTAAATGTACAATCAAATACTTTATATATATATATATATGGAGTAGCAATTATTTTAAACATTATTATAGTATGTATTATTATTATTATGTATTAATAATATCATAATACCCAAAAATAATAAATGATACAATAAGTAAAACAAGTCATACGTTTCCCCTGCTATTTATCAACAGCAGGCTGCAGGCAGGGCCCATATTTATCTAACATTTTTGTTACATTTATATTTATTAATTTTTGTTGTACATTATGGAAAATACTTTTATTGTTTAATCTTCTTCTACATGTCAGTGTAGAAAGTTGCAACAGAAAGCTTTTCGTTTTTCTCATTATAACGGCTGTTATTGATTCTTGATCTCCCAGAGCCAATGAAAGGAAAAAGAAAGTGAAAAGATGAATGCACACATGAACAAAAAATGATTCTCTTGGATAGATTTATTTTCAACAGATGAAATCTGAGGAAACAATGCAAATTCTTCAATCCCCTGTGCACCGGGATGTCAACAGAAATCGCAGGCAATCGGTTACCTGTTCCCCAACGGAGCTCCACATCTAAGCTCAGAAGCTTGTTAGTGTGCCAAAAGAACAACAGCTATGGATACTTTGGTTTAAAATCAATACATTGATCGTATTCGCGACACACCTGTTTAATGTGCATGTGCATGCAAAAATGGTTCAAAGTGAATTTCAGTCAATATTCATTTTAAGTTTATGAGTTGTCAGTTCAATATCAGCCAGTGTTTAGGCTGAGAAAGTACTGTTTTCATAGAAGCTTTGACCACCCATCACATCACCCCTTTGTTGTCATGGAAACCAGTGGCCAGCATGCTGAACAGGATTCAGTCTTACATTGCATGTGTGAGAAACCGCAGTATGGAGTACAGTCTTTGTGCCTGAACCGAAGAAGGGGTCATTGGCTCGTTCAGACGGGAATGTACAGACAGCAGGTGCAATAGTACCTTCAGGGAATTCTTGTGTTAGGGAAGCAGCCAACACGTTTAATGGATGTTGCTACCTCGGATGTTGGTGAGGAAGTAGCTGGCATTGTGACGATTGGATCATGTTCTTCTGTCCTTGAATGAGCTTTGCATTTGCGTATTTTTTTCCTGAAGCTGACGTACATTTTTCTGTCTGGCTTCTTGAGTGTCCTCTGAACAGGGTTGCCAGATCTGCGTAAGGAAAACATCCCAGTGAGCTCAGTTCAAATACCAAAACCCCAACTATTTAACTCCCATACCTTAAATCTATTTTTACAGTCATTTTTACTGTTGTCCATTACGCACAATTTCTTCTTGAAAAATCACTAGGCCTAGTTATTACTCTGTTTTCATAAATAACGTATTTTGGAACTTATCTCATCTAAATAATCACAGCTGGAGAACAAACACCTTTTAACCCACAGGCCACAGAATAAAATATAATCTACAGAAGTAGCCCAGTTCCTCAGGAAATTGGTGGACCTGGCAACCCTGACTCTAACTGCTGCACTGCAATTATGTGCTATTGGCATGTTTGAATAAAACAGCGTTATTAATGTAACAGAGATGGAAGCTTCATTCACTGTATACTGGTTTGTGCTTACTAAATAATACTAGTACTGTAGACCGAGTACAATTTCTGCAGTTCCCGTAGTTACCGCTAGGGGGTGTGTAAATTCGGTTTAATCCTGTGAAATAATGCGGAGTTATTAGTAAATCGATCCTCCTGGATTTCTCGCTGTTGTGTGATTTTTCATGCCAAATTATTAACATGCGAGATCTGTTTGGTTATAACTATTCTTCCAAATATCTTTCTCTGTGTTCATCAGAACAAAGAAATGTTTTTTGGGGGTGAAGTATCCCTTTAACTGTGTACCCGCAGAAGACAAAACACCCCATAAAAAAAGAAGGAACTGACAGTGTCTGTACATAAATAGCCACACAGTGAAATCAATAAAAAGAGGGAGCTACAGACATCATAAAGTAAAGGGTCTTGGGTGGGTTTATGTGACCGCTAATGCATCCCGTCTGTTGTGTGTTCCCTAAAACAACCCATGATAACCCAGGCTTTGACTAATCCACAACGAGTCCTTATTTTGTGGTCTTGATTTATTTTTTCACCTCCGTTCAATGCGCTCTGGTGATCAATTGATTAGTTTTTATTCAAGGTGTTAAGCGTGCTGATGCAATATTGATCTTATTTACCGCGGGGGAGTGGAGAGCCGGTCAATGCTATTCTTTGACTGACTCAAGCGCCACTGGGGCTTTTTCTTTATCACAAACAAACACAATAAAAAACAAAGGATTATTAAAGCGAGCACTATAAAACAACACACAGTAAAGGTCAGTCCACCAGACACAAATAAATTCCTAATCTTCTGCCCATAATAATATTCATCTCCTGGAATTGATATTTAGTTTCTTTGACTTTCTTTTTTCATTTTAGACGCATCGAGAGCAAAACCATGGAAACAAGTGACCGCTTGCCTTTGCTTGACTGTGTCCATTTGGAAAGCTTTCAAATAGCTTAAATTTGATTAGTTTTCATGACTTGCTACTGATAGAATTCAATATTTCAAGTTATTTTTGTGCGTGATGCAATGATATTTGCTACTTAACGTGTTGTTCATCTGCCCAATGACCTTCAACTTAAACATTTCAAAGTAAAAACATGTAAGTCACACCAAAATTGAGTTATACTACTGGAATTTACTGGACCTGTAGTGGAAGAAACGGTTATTCAGACTCACAAAGATAAACGAATGTTCTTTCACAACTTTATTTTTTTCTCATGATGCAGGCGAGCGTGTTAAATGCACTTTTGGTCCATAATTAAATTTTCCATAATTTCATGAGAAATTAATTTAAATATATAGGCCTATGTTAACATTATGTGAAAAAAATATTGACAATAAAGCCTAAAGACACAATGACCATTCTTGAACCATATGTTTCTAACACCTCTGACCTATATGTATGACCTACTTCTGATGTTTTTGGGCATTGATGCTTTTTATAAGAATAGGCGGTGTGTCGGACACCCTCCATCCTTTACTGGTTTTGATGTTCCAATTATAACGAACATCATCTGAGTTTATAACAGACTGCTTATCTAGGGCAGACAGCTTTGTTTGTTTTTTCTTTTTTATGCCCTTTCTGTTTTATGCTTTTTTGTCTTTGGCTGGACCCTCTGGATGACTTGGTTGGCAAATTATTATCTTAACATGCAGTCCTTATGGATGAAAATGATTGTAAAGAAATAATGATGAAGACTTGCTACACAAGGCCCTTTATGCGTATATGATCTGATTAAAGGTCCAACGTGTAAATGTTTTGGAGGATCTATCGACAGAAATGCAATATAATATATAATATAGGGTGTAATATGCAGTATACATAACTGTGTCTTCTGTATAAAGACATAGTGATTACATTATGTTTTAATTCACTTAGAATGAGCTATTTCTATCTGCATATACCGCGGGTCCCCTTGCATGGAATCCACCATGTTGTTTCTACAGTAGCCCTAAACGGACAAACTGCTCTTCTTTGGCAAAGCAGCAAAAACGTGACAACATCCTAGTCCTGCGTCAGCCACCGTCGTGCATCGAAAGGGAGGGGTGAGCGATGGAGTGAGCTGCTGACTGCAATTCGTAACCTCATCACTAGATGCCGCTAAATTTCATACACTGGGCCTTTAAGGACCGATGTTAAAAGATGCTGACAACATAAAAACACACATCAGTTAAAACACCAGAAGTATGAGAGTGAAATTGCACTAGAAAATTAATTCCCTTTGGATTTGACTCCACTGCAGAAAAATCATTGCCATTCTCATACAAGAGACGCAAACTAGGTTTCAGTAACGTTTATTGTACATGCACGCTGGACGCCAGTAAACCAACCCTGCCAACAGTAAGCCACGAATTATACATTTAAGACTTCTTCAATGAGCCGTTGTGATGCGTGCATAATGCAAAGCCAATGCCATGGATCTCAAAGAATGTCAATATAAAACATACGTGTTTGATTTAGAGATATTGATTGGGGAAAATAAAACACCTTATTGTTTAAACAGATGTCTGAATTGAAAGATAATCAAATAAAAACATAATTAGCACTGTGAGCTATTACAAACAGCAAGAGCTTTAGGGGGACGACGCGAAACTATCAATTTTACGCACTTGGAATTACAAACATCAGTGTTTAATGCTTATTAGTGTCATTTGTGGCACACCCGCGCACAGTCAAACAACAATTACAAATAAACACAAATATAACCAAATTCACTTCAATTGTAAAGCTGTAATGGGAGCATAATGTTGATTCTACATGCAGAAGATTCATCAATGGGGAAATCTCTTGTCGCACCGTCACAAAGCAGTTGAGAGACTAAAAGACTGTTTTTGGAATGCTCACATTTTGCAAGTTCCATAACGTACTTCACCTCCGAGGGCTCTTGGCGAACATCACAGAGTCACGTTATGCGGGCGTACCATTGTACATCACCACCATAAGGTTCAGTGCACAGAAGTGGTTGGTACGAGTCCGTCAAGGTACAGCACGTGTCCAGAACTACGTAAATGGAAAGGGAGTAAATTTACACCATATGGCTAACGGAGCTCCGTTTTGCGACCGGCTTGCTGGTTGGCGTGACACAGGGTGGCGCTCGGGTCCTTCAGATGAGCAGATGTACACACATACAAGTACAACCACATACACACAGAGACACCAGGCAGGCCTCAGCGGAGAAGAGCGGAGATGATCCGGACGGGGACGAGCAGCAGTTGGTTGCTGATTCTGGGGCTCCAGTGTTTGTACTGTAAACATGACGAAAGGGATGGATCCCCTCCACCCCTTTCTCTTCATTCTGTTCTTCTCTATACACACAGTTCTTCACTTGCCCAAGCGCTGCTCGCACCTCGTGTAACGCTGGAGAGCACCGTGCAGGTCGTCGTAAGAGACGTCGATGTGGGACGGTAAGGAGCTGCATGGGAGATAAAACAAGAATAAGGAATAATAAACGTATGAATGTGACATGTTGAAGAAGAATATAGAGCCGGCCGGAGAAAAACAATGCATTATTAAGCATTTCTAGAAGTATTGTGGCCATTCCAGTCCAGTGCCTGTTGAATTTCAACACACTTAAACCTCAACAGCAATGTGAAAGGCGGACAGCATAACAAGACACATGAAAACTAGGTTATTTCATAAATATTATACAAATATTACTGCTGTATTGTTTAAAAGTGAATATAAACTTGTTTTCCCGTATTTGAGGATATTTCCTGTTGTTTTCAACTAATTCTCCAGTTTTTATTTTCTGCAAATAAAAACTATATTTTTATTTGAATTTTGGGAGGAATATTGTTAGTAGCTCAGAAAATGAAACAAAAATTCTGAAAAACTGAAAATATGTTTCCCGCGGCTGTATGTCTAAATAAAACAGTGAAACACTGCCATCTAGCGGACGCTCAGAAAACTACGAAAACTAATCAGGGATGCACAAAATGCTAAATCCTGTTTCCGATCAATTATTTTCTAGCCTGAAGGCAAGACTAGCATCAGATCTCATAGCACTAACTAATGAAAAATTCAAGGACATAAACCAATTACAGTAGCAATATTATTATTGTATTATGCAAATGAATGATGACCCGCAGAAATGCTTTAAAGCCCCTCTGCATGACTTCAATGTGCTGGATTCTCAGAGCTGCACACTTAGAAAAGCCTACAGACATGAGTGAGCCAGTGCAGACAGGTTTACCTGTTAATCTGTGCTGATAATCTCACTACAAGATTTAAGTGTTCTCTCTCCAGGCAAAACGCCAGCAAATGTGCCGTGCACAAAAGTGTGCTACACAAAATAAATGTATCCATCGCGCGATAGATCTTTTAATGCAACAATATCGCTCTTACGCAAATTCACACATTCACTTTGAACTGAGATCTGTACTGTACCAGTACCATGATCAGAACAATCATCACTGAGAATGGTATAAAAATGATGTTAGTGTAAATATACCATGGTATTCTTGGAACTCAAACTTCAAGAATTTTGCTTTCGTATTATATCATCAGCATGATTACCTGGAGTTAAAATGACCCCCAAAAGGGCCTGGGCTCTATTGTGTAAACAGAGGAACACATAAACATACTTACATAATCTCTGTTAGTCTAATGTGCCAGGGCAAAAATCCAAGTGTACTTTCCACAGGGCCGAACTTCAACACCAGGTCTGGGTCGGGTCTGTTGTGTGACTCTGCACGGGAAAAACAACAGACATCAGTACTATTAGAAAACTCTGATTGTTAAGCAGGTGCTTTTTAAAGGGACAGTTCACCAAACAATGTAAATTCTGTCATCATTTGTTCACCCTCCAGCTGTTCCAAAACTACATAAATGTCTTTGTTTTGATGAACACAGAGAAAGATGGTTAGAGGAATGACAATGGTAGTCAATAGTGCCCCAGAACTGTTTGCTTTCCTACATTCTTCAAAATATCTTCTTTTGTGTTCAACAGAACAAAGAAATTTACAAAGCCATTTTTCCAACAATGGTAGGAAAAATCTTTCATTTACAATGCGCATTAGGCACTGCTGTGTAAATAGACCAGCTGCTCTCAACAATCTTTTAAACTTCAACTTACATCTAAATATCAAGCAAATATGAATATTCTCTGATTTAAATGCTTGCCTGTGTTGCTTGTCCAGCAGACAGGTGCACTGTAACCTCACCTCTGAGTAATGAGTCAAGAAGAGTGACATCAATGTCTTTGGACGTCTTCTCCTTCTGCTCGACGGCCTTACACAGCTGCTGGGCCGCCTGGACAATACTGAGCTGGCCATCATCTGGTGATAAAACCTTCACCACTGACTGGCAAGACAACCCTATGAGACAGAAGATGACATTGGGATATTTTAAAGTGTGGCTTTGATATAGTCGGTTTTTTTACTCATTTACAGGACAAGAAAACGTAAAGGGTAAAGTGATCTGATTGAATTGAGATATGAAATTACAAACAACGCTTTTTTCTTTGCAGTTACGGATGAAAACCAACTGCATTTAAACGTTTTCAAGAATTTTTAAAAGTACAATGTCCGTCCAGTTTCTCTACTAACATGAGGTCATAAATGTTAAATGTATTGTTTTATTAAGAAAGAAAAGCTGTCTAAAATAGTCACAGGTGGTGTATAACATTTCATGCCACAGGACATGTCAAGCATTTTGTATCATTTACCAATGACAATAAGTAAAGGGGGTTTCTCATGTATACATGCCATTGTGGTTTCGGTTGCAAACGGTCGGGTTATTCAACAGGACAAATTAAACTAATTTCATAGAGATCTTGGCTGCAATTCATCTTTTTTCAGACGAATGCATTAATAAAGCATACAAATATATTCAAGTATACTGAAAATTAATATTCCAGTCTTTATTGCAGATTAACCTGACTACAACTAGCCAGATTCTGATCTTTAAAAAACCTGAAATATTCTCATCCAACCTGTTTGTCTTCCAACTAGGAGTCTTCCCACAATGGGCCCTAAAAGCAACTTGTCTTTTCGCCAAGTTTCAAGCCTCACCCTGATGCTCCTGTTTATCCGTTCCGTTCTTCAGGAATTCCACCGAGTATTTAGAACTGTCCATTCCCAGAAAATCCTGCTGCTGTTTCAGGATCTCCTCCATCAGCCTGGAGTTATTCCTCCTGAACACACCTGGGGAAAAATGGGTTTGTAAATAGAAATGCCTAACATTTACTACAGACACTCACATTTTATGGGAACTCCACATATTCTCTTAATTAACTTGAAAAAACTATTAAAAAAGTATTTGGAAACTTGCTTCTATTATTAGTGATTTAAACCTAAATGTTGAAGGCAACCTCACATTTTTACAGGACCGTTTTGGACGTAACATTTAAGGGCTAAATGAGGAGAATATCATATGGTGGCGCTTTTTAAATAGAGTTGACTTCACCTCCTTTGAAAAGTGTTACGGTGTCTCAAATGCTCTGCTTGTCTCAACAACCCAACCAGCACAAACACGGTCTTAACCAATAAGGCGGAATTTTCTGTTTTTGTCCGACCAATGGAAGACAGGCGGAGTGTTTAGAGAAACCTGTTTAAGATTAATTCTGAACCAATGATACAGCATCAGGCAGCAGAGACATACTAAATGCATTATTTACCTCATGCAAAATAAAACGCAACAAACCTTATAATCGTGCCTATGTAGGAGACCAAAATAAATCGGTCCTAAAGCCATATTCCTGTCATAAAACAGGGTGAATTCAGCTGTGACGCTTTTTCATACTTAATGAGTGTCAAAAAGAGTACACATTTACCTGAATTCACCACTTGATTTCTCATTCATTTGTCATAGGTAGCCTAAACAAATAATGTAAACAGATGGTAATTTCCTGACCAAATAAGCCCAATTATGATGTTTAAACCGAGAAAAAGACAATGGCGCTGTGATTTAGAGCTTTGTAAACAGACCACACCCTAGACAGTTGTAAAATATCTGTCAAAGGTCGTAAAGCAGGCAATACAATACTGTATACGTTACAGAAGTCTCATACTTCCGTTTTGAAACGTACAGTGCTGAAAGAGACTATTGGGAAATATAGGAAAGACAGATCATCCCTTCTAATATTGTAATGACAGGAACGTTTGAATATTTACTTAAAAACAAGACTGTTAGAGATATATTTTAAAAAAATCATTTATTCACCCTCATATCATTCCACCTATACGACTTTCTTATTATGAAGAACGTTGGAAACCTAACAACGTTGGCACCCATTGACTTCCATCGCAAGAACACAAAACAACCGAGGCATTTCTCAAAATATCTTCCTTTGTGTTCCACTGAAGAAATAGTCATATACAGGTTTTGAACAACATGAGGGCTAATGAAAACCGAAAAAGTGGGTAAACTCTTTGAATGTATTCATAAACATACTCAAACCACCATGGCATCAGATGCGCCAACGTAACTTTGCACGTTGCCCATTAGTCATTAGTGTTTAAGACGCGTGTGACACATTCATGTGATTGTCTGGAATTCACTTCCCTTTAATTCATTCATAAGCATTCCACGAACACCAATCCCAGTGAGACTTACCTTGATTATCATACACGCTGACGTACGAGATGCCCACTGCCATGCACCAGACCACCAGATTGGCAACGTCAGTGTAGTGGATCTCATCTTCAGCGATTAATATTCCTACGTGAAGCGGCACCTTCTCTAACGTCCGACCGTCCGCTCCCCAGCGCACCCGGCGGCTGACCCTTTTGCCCACCGGTCCAGTCTTTTTCTGATTGTGAAAGCCGAGGGCGAGGGTCAATAATAAAGCCACCACGGCCCGTTTCCACCTCCAGATGTGGACTCGGAACCAAGTGATGAGAGCGCGCTGAAGGTGCAACAGCGCATACAAAACCCGCCACGCCATCTCGTACAGTACAGCCATGGTTTGATGTCTTCAAACGCGTTCCTGGTAAAATAATGATGGGGGGTTTAAATCAAGTCCTCATGCTAAGTGAAGAAATGTCGAGGAATGAGCCATTTTGGTCACTGCCAACACCGCAGCGTGCCGGCTGCCATTTCTTCATCCTGCCACCTTTCCCCTCTGAACCCGCTGCTGTGACATGGAGCTCTCTGATTGGAGGGCGGATAGAGCGCGAGCTCGTTCTGTCTAGGCGCTGATCTGGGATCGGTCATGAGTTTTGTCATGAATTGGTTACTGTGGGAAAAGATGTTTGAAGGCTGATCTCGGAACAAATTAAGATCTACGCTGAGCTGTTCTTACGTGAGATGTGATTGGCCGCCGCGGGGGTATACGTAACATGCGTAAATCACATGATTGAATTTTTAGTGCGTTTGATAAATGAAAACGAAATATATTTGTTTACTTTAAGAATACATAACGTATTGTTTCATTTCTTAAGAGAAAAATACTTAAAGGTTTATTAAAGGAGATGTTAGCTTGTTTGAATAGAGGATTAAAACGACTTTTACAAATTTATGATTATTATTTTTCATCTTACTTATTTATAAAATAAGATGTGAACTTTCTCGGAAAATTGACGTAAAAACTACTCTTGGTCTTACAGGTTTAGTATATTCATTTAATTTCAATGGGGTCCAATGTTGTTTGGCTACCAACCTTCTTTAAAATATCTTCTTTTGTTTCTGTAGATTGTAGAAGAAAGAAAGTCAAGTGACCCAGTTATTAAACGAAGAAATGTCATTCATTTTCACACAATAGTTACAGTCATGAATAAAAATCTGTTTATTGTTTATCCTAATGAGATTGAGGACATAACAGGCAGCAAAACAAGTGTACATGAATTATAACCCAAGGAACAACAACAGTAATGTTAAATATAAGGTATAGGGTTATAAATCATAATCCTATTCTTCATTATCTTTGTGTTCAGCTTTGCTCTCCAGCAACAAATTCTTGGTCTGCCTCTCACAGGTGTCTTGTGCCAATAAATAAGCCCGCCATTCCTCAAGAGATGCATGGACAGGCTCTCTGCAGAAATCAGGACTGATTTCCACATGCTTTGCTAAAAGTGTCTTTTTTCTCTTAAGCAGTTCACAGCTACACTGCCACGGGTTTCCATCCAGATACAGAACCTTCAGTTGTGGAAGCAGTTTCAAAGCAGGCAGGGTGGAGAGTTTGTTGTTCCGGAGATTTAACACCTGTAGTCTCCTGAGAGGTCTGAGCTCACGTTTGTGTATTGTGTCAATGTTGTTTTCCTTCAGATCCAAACGGACCAGTGTCTCAGGAAGCCTGGAATGAAAAGGATACGAAGAGAAACATATCAATGACAACTTGTGAATCAGTGAAGTTGTTTCACGTTTGTTTTCTTTATTTCACTTTCTACGATTATATACAAACAGATCTGTTGTAAAATGAATGAGTAACAAAAATGTCAGACTTAATAGTTGATATTATACATATATAGCAAAACATATCATCCACACTAGTCAAATCACATGCTTTAATATTCCTTGGGATTTAAAACATTGCACAGAAGAAAAGATGCAGAACTGATGCTGTCAGTGTACCAAGTTTTTCTTTAACTGTATTCAATTATTCATGTCATCAATTGTTCTGAATTTAATTATAAATGCTAGGCATCTTAAAATACATTGCTAATATATGCATACCAATATATTAAATAAAGTCATTACTTACCCATAAGGAATAGCAGAGAGGAGATTCTGTTCTAAAGCCAGATTAGAAAGTCGCATGCAGTTCCTGAACGCACCGGCTTCAAAATTGCGTATGGTGTTGTTTTCCAAAAAAAGATGTTTAAGTTGATTCATCCCCGCTAGTTGCTGATAGGTGACTTCCTGAATATTATTCTGCCTGCAGTCTAGCTTTTCCAGTTTAGATCCCAAACTGCCAGGAAGTTCTCGTAACTGATTTCCTGCTAACTCGCAAACAGAGAGGCTAGGCAGACGAAGACTCCTATCCACTGATATTAATTTATTAAAGCTGACACAAAGACTTACAAGGTCGTGCATTTGAGACATATCACGATTTCTAAGTGATCGGATCTGATTCCTGTCCAGGTTTAGATGAATCAGAGATTGTGGAAGACCGTGAGGGATTTTGGTTAGGTGGTTCGAAGACAAATCTAAAGTCTTGAGAAGATGCATTGAAGAGAAAAAAGCAGAAGGTATGGAAGAAATACTGTTGCTTCCCATGCTAAGGATATTTAGCGTAGGCAACCTGGGAGCACCGTGTATTGACTTAATTTTATTGCCATCGAGGTAGACACTCTCAAGGTTTTCAAGTAATGATAAGGTAGTGGCACGCAGAGTGCTTATCTGGTTATTCTGGAGGTTCAGGATCCGTAGCTTTTTGAGAGCCACCAGGGAAGATTCTTGGAGGCTGTGTATCCTGTTGTGTCCCACATGAAGGATTTCCAGGCCAGGGGGAAGACCTCTGGGAAGGTGTCTCAACTTGTTATTATGAAGGTCCAGAGTTCTTAATGCAGTGTGAGATATGAACATGTTGGCATCCATCTTCTCGACCCCACCTGATGATATGATGACTTCTTCAAGACCCGGCACACCAGAGAAATCTCTGACCTATGGTAAAAGTATACATGGAATGAATAAATCTGAACACATTTCATAAAAGACAATAATAACAATTCTTAAAATAACAATAAAGTGACCTGATAAGTTATTCACAATAAGACCAGGAACATTGTTTACATGGTTTAATGTGGATGTGCATTACCTTCAGCTCCTTGAGATGACTGTATCCTAGGTTTATCTTCCTTAGATCTTTCGAGATGCCCAGTTGTAAAGATTGAATCCTGTAACACTGCACAGAGGTTGTTTGTTCACAGAAGCAGTTTTTCGGACACATTTGGGCATTTTGAGAGAAGAGCAAAACTAAAAGAAAAAGGTCAAATATCATCCTTATAGGTAAGCCTTACACACTATGCTGAAGCAGCGTTTTGAGCTCCCAGGGTTTAAATAGCTCATCCAGATGCCCACTTTGTGAGAAAAAGACCCCTCTGCTTTACTTAGAACAATGGCTTAGATCACTATTGGTTAGAAAACAACACTTGACACCAAGAAGGAACTGACATACAAGCAATAAATTGTCCTGTTTGTTTGACAACTTGAGAAAAGTGCTGATAGAACTATTCTCAGTCTAATCTTTAAACAAATGCATTTCCTCTGGATGAGTATTGTCCTCTCTTCTAAATAATATTAATTTGCCAAGATGAAGTATTACAAATGGTACTGTACTGACTGTTGGACTTATCTGCAAATAACCTTCATGACTATAGGAGACAAAGTAGATTTTAAAAACCTTAAATGCTTTATTAAATTTTGTATAGCCCCAAAAGCTGGCATGATGTTAGACATAGGCTACACACAAACAAATTAGACCTGAGAGTTTATAAGGTTTTCGTTTTATATATTCAATGAAACAAAACCTGAATAAAACACATTTCTGTAACATATATTTCACATTCACATACGTTGTAATGAAATGTTATTATGCATATTAAAAAATATATATAATTAGGCTTATATAATTTGATCATTTACAGTTTTTAGTGTAAATAAAAAACTAAAAAAGAAATCATGTTTAGGCTAATAAATACAAATTCCCAAAGTTACTACACGCAGGTTTCCTTTGATTCGCACTGCGGATCACTAACTCAGCGATCGATTCGCTCGCCTATCAGCTGCTTTCCTCATCGACGAAGCTCATCGTGTGGCAGACCAAACTAATCGATCCGCGCTGTTGAGTTGTTTTCGATTTCGGATTTCCTGGTCAGATGAGAGAACGGAAAAACTCTCAACAAACACCACTTCCTTCACGACCACATTCACTATCTATCCGTTAACCACCCCACCATTCACGTAACGTAAAAAGAGTCTCGTACCCCGCCGAGAAACAAGGAAATCGGAGTTTATTTGCCTCTTCTTCCTGGATCCGTGTCAGTGTCGAATATGTCCGCGTCCGCTGGCGGTGCCGCGTCTCCGGGTTCGGCCCTCTCCGTCGGTCCCGCTACGGCTCCGGGCTCTGGCATGTCCATGTTCCGGTGGCTGGAGGTGCTGGAAAAAGAGTTCGATAAAGCGTTTGTGGATGTCGATCTGTTGATGGGAGAGATAGATCCGGATCAGGCTGATATCACGTATGAGGGCCGTCAGAAGATGACCAGTCTAAGCTCGTGCTTCGCTCAGCTCTGTCATAAAGCACAAACCATCTTTCAGCTCAACCACAAACTAGAGGTGAGAAACAAGATCCTGATCATATTCTTGAAAGTCTTAAGACTGATCCCAGGCTGAAACCTAAATTGTATAGTCCGTGTTGTTTTATTTATGAGTAAAGAGCTGTTAGGCTGCTGAACTAAATTAAAATGATCTATGATGTTAAAATAATATCAACAACAGTTAACAAATGCATTATGGCAATCAATGTATTTTTTCTTTTGTATATGTAAACATGCTTTAATAACTGACCTCTCATACCATGGTATATCAAAATATCATTGTATTAGCATCTTATTTCACCATGGTACTATTGCAGTACTTCTTTTGGAGTGATAATGTTTTGTTACCCATAGATCTTTCTCTGTGGTTTTCTTTTTTTCTGTAGTAACTTTCTCTTATTTGACTGAAAGAAAATCGTTGAAGAACAGCTTCATGATGTTTCTGTAGTTTGTCATGAGCCTGTTCATATAACAAACTGAAAGCTTTGACTTAAAAACAAAAATTGCATCATGAAAGAATTATTCTTTTTGCAATGCAGTGCTTTGCTCCAATGTAAGTTTTGTATCTTTAGAAAGATCTCGATCTTCTGTCACTTTGAATAAAAGTATCAGCTTTATGACTACATGAAAATCAAAAACCAAACCATTAAGCTTCATGTCTAATGCATCATGTTAGTTTTCTAAAACAAAACATACACACTATAGATCCTAGACTGTCTGGGCAAGTCAGTGACGGTAGATAATAGTTGGTTGTGTTTTGTCTGCTAATCCAAATGACACGCTGTCATGGTTTTGTGTCACATACATAACCATAATAGTCATTTGGTTAAAAAATGTTGGTGCAGCATTCATCATCCACCACATACTGCTTTGCATGTGGGCATAAAAATGACCAGTATGCAAACATTGTTGTTGTAGTTACCAAACTACAGGATCTATAGCTTAAACCTGTTAAACCTGCTTAGCCAGATTCTGATCCATCTTATGTTTCATCACCAACATATGACTGGCTTTTAAATGATATAATTTCACCTGTCAGCCTTATGTAATTGGCCGGTCATGTTTGTACTAAGTATTGTTGCCGTTAAGTTTACTATAAGCCCTGCAATATTCCATCCCAGTCTGGATAATTGGCATCTTGGATGTGTATGTGTTGTGTGTTTCAGACGTCTCAGGAGACCAGCTCTGGTAATCTGCTATTGCCCACCACTTTTTTAAAATCTGTTAATGGGTGTTTATCAAAGCTCCCTGTCCAAGTTAAAAGCTTTATTTTCTTCCACGAGGGAGATCCTTCTTTTTTGCCATTGTGGAATGAATCACTGTACTGTGACTCAATTTCCACAGTATATTAGTGTGGGTGGCTGACTGAATGTCTTTCTGAAAAGTTGGTTTGGCAGGTGTAGAGGTCACACAAACAGCCATCTCTTGACTGCTGAGCAGAGCAGATTAACACACATCTTGATAAAATCCTCACGCTGCATGAGGAGAGCTGGATGGCGAGGTTAAAGCTTCTAGTAAAGTGCTGGTACCACTCCATGGTATATAAAGCGTGGGAAGTATTCAGAACCCCTGGTATTACATTTACACTCATGAATTTGGCAGACGCCTTAACATTTTTTTATTAAAAGTGTACACATATATGTAGGACAAATACAGTAATTTTCCACCCAGATGTCTTAATAGAAAACAATCTCTGAAGACTGTATGAAATGTCTCAGTGTGCAATGATGACGCTTTTTCCTCTAGTTGACCGCTGCATCCCACACACTGAACTCCCTTGATATACTTTGGAGCCTTGTTTTGTTGAGTCACAAAATGTAGTTTTGTATTTAATTCACGAGGAGCATAGAAACTATAAACACTATTAATTTAAAGCACATTCTACAATCTCCTCTATTTCACGAGATAAACAATAAAAACATTCTATTTGGAAGGGCTGCAGTGTGAATTGAAAGTATTCCGAGTGGATGCTGGATTCAGATTCATCACCTCTCTTCTTTAGTATTCCCGTTTCAGTGTCGGGACATAAAAAGCAAAGTTTCTCTGCCGTGTTACTGATGAATATGAAGGCGGCACGATGCAGGCCGGGAACATAAATAAATGAGTGAATTTCCTATGAGAAGGCTTTAGATCTGTCTTGACGCAGGCACGTTACCTACGAGGCTGAGCCGTTTCCAGTGGCACGGGTGTCAGAATCTCATTATTTACGCCGTCTGTGGTTGTTGATGGGTGCGTGGGATGAGAATATGTTCTTTGGAAGAAAAGATGTTGGAAAGAGGAAGCAAATACAAATACAGCTTTCCTGTAGCTCAGTGGTTCGAGCATGGCGCTAGCAACGCCAAGGTCATGGGTTAGATCCCAGGGATTGCACATACTCAAATACAAATGTATAGGATCATGCAATGTAAGTCGCTTTGGATAAAAGCGTCTGCCAAGTGCATAAAAATGTAAAATGTAAATAAATATTTTATGCAAAGCTGAATTGCCTGTTTTTTTTTTACAAATATCTGCAAGTGCTTGATTAAATCAAGTGTCCTTTCTTTAATTTCTTTATTAACCCTACAACTGTGTGATGGACTCATATTAACTTTTTAATTCCGTTTCTTCTTACATGTTGGGTGACCTAATATTAAGGTTGCTGTCATCCTTTAACCATTCTGGAGAGGGGAAAGATGGTGTAGTACTAACATCACACTCAGATGCTGTTTGAATCAGCACTCTGTCTCGGCATGATTCATGAATCTCGGGTGGCTGGTTATTAATACTTTGTGTGTGTGTGTGTGTGTGTTTCAGGCTCAGCTGGTAGACCTGCGTTCAGAGCTGACAGACGTGCAGGCGGAGAAGGCAGTTGTGGAGGAAGAGGTCCACGAACAGCTTCTGCAGCTTCACGCCATGCAGCTCAAACTTCAAGCCAAAGCCGGTCAGACGGTGGACTCCGACTCCATCATGGACAGGATGGTGGGTACAACATCTTGCTACAGTTTTATATTTGTCTAGCTGAACAGAAACCAGGTTATATAGCCACGGTTATATAGCCACAGGTTTTATGCTTTGATTCATTTTGACAAAGTGGCTTGCAGAAAGATATCAAAGAGATCACACGTTACACATGCTGAGGACAAATGAATCATTGGCTCATTATATGGCCAAAAGTATGTGTGGACACCTGATCATAAAACATCTCTTTTAAAGTTCTGTATGAAGTTTATAAAGTTTAAAAGCAGTTTTTTGTCGCTATAATCTCCTTCATCCCTTTGCTAGGGATTTGCTTTAGATGTTAGGACACGAATGGCGGAATTTGCCTCCATTTAGCCAATGGAAAGGCATTGATGTCTGGCAGTGATGTTGAATTATTGAGCCTGGTTTGATCCCAGCTAGTTTAGTGTTTGTTTTGAGCGGGTTTGAAAACAGGGTTTTCAGCAGGCCATTCAAGATCTTCCACTCCTTTATTAAAAGCAATTCTTGTCAAACCAGGACTTTGACTTGTACACAGAACTGTGGTTATGGCTTTAGTCAAACAAACCAAAGTTTTATAACAAAGCTTTTAATGGACTAGTGCTTTCCAAACTGGCTTAAGCGAAATGAAAAATTTAAAATATTCAATTATAAATGCATTTATGAATTTGACTGTGCAAGGATTTGTAAGATGACCATGTAGCTTCTGTTACACACTCTGATATCATTTGTAAATAGTATGCAAGGTATGGATTACAAATACTGTATGTTTATTTATCTTATCCAGAATATAATAAATATAATTTTGTGGTAGCCCACATGAAAAAAATACTGTAGTATACTTTATTACACGGCTCATTTGAATGCTTGATTCTGATTGGCCAGTAGCCATGTAATAAGTGTGATACAAGACCCACCGCTTCGCGTCGGGTCCTGATCACACTGTCGGGGCTTATTTCTTCGATAACAACCGGCTGCCTGTGCATTATCCCTTACTTAGTATTTACTAATATTTATTTATGTAATCCAACTAACCATATCATGCACATAAAACATAATAATATAATAGACAATCCGTATAGTACATTGTTAGAATCAGCTTTAAAAGGGAGAAAACACTTCCTATAAGTTTGTTGTTTGTTGATCTCAGGTCATGTGTTTTTAGTACTTTTTAGTATTTTAGTCCAGTGTTTTTTTTAACGGACTTTTGAGTATTTTAGTCCAGATTCACCTATTACTTGGTTTATGCTAGATTAGGCAGAAGTTCTTTGACATGCCCTTAAAACCACAAAACTGACAACCACTCTGGGCAGAAATCTGACAAACTGACTGCATGTCTGCAGAGATTACATGGCTGTGCGGTTGTTTATCTAGCTGTCAACATTGTGAGTGACTGGAAGAGCCAAGTTCACTAATTGGAAAAGGATGTCCACATACTTTTGGGTGTGTAGTGTATAGGGATGTACATTTTCAAAATCGACTTGTCCTGTAAAGTTTCAGAGCGTGATGGAAAGAAACAGAATGCAGGAGTGTCGACATTCGTTTTTAAAAGTTGGACTACTTTCAACTTAACATGGTATCTTAAGCAGTCAACAATAATGGCAGAACATGGCTACGGAAAAAAACCTGTTGGTTGTCGTATAGCTAGTTGACCGTTGTGACAGGTTTTTAAAAAAAGGAAATGCGATCGATCGCTTTACATGTCAATCAGACGGGTTTTCCCATCTAAGTGGGTCTTGGTCAAACCAGATGTTTAGCCTCGGTCAAGTCTTCCTAACATAACCCTGCTATCATAAGACTGACTGATGATTCTTCTGTAACCTGCTTTCCTGTTTAACACTGCTGCTCTAACCTTTGATCCTCTCTTTCTTTTTTCAACCTGAAGCATGTTCCCTCAGTGGACGAGATGGTAAGTTTGCATTGTTTTGAGTGCATGTGCATCCCATCCTTTCTGTTAACGCTCTTTCAGTCCGTTTCATCCACGTGTCACAAGAACTTAATTTTCTGTTTGTGTATTGGATTAGAAAGGAACAGTTCATCAAAGTAGTTCATGTATAACTAGTGATCTATTTAAGGTCATGTGATTGCTTTGCATGAGAAATGGCATTAGGATGAGTAAATAATGACCAAATGTATGTTCCTAAAAATGAAAGTTCTTCCATCATTTATTTACCCTAATGTTGTTTCAAACCTGTATGATTTTCTTCTTCAGATCACAAAAGATATTTTGAAGAACCAAACAACATTTCTACCCATTGACATTTCTCAAAATATCTTCTTTTGTGCTTCACAGAGTAAAGATTCATGAACCTAATGAGGGTCAATAAATGATGAAAGATTTTTTTTTGATGAACTATCCCTTTAATACAGAGTTTTGAGTATGTAACAACCTAAGAGATGTCACGTAATATCTTTATTGCCTGGATTTGTGTCACACTATTAGCATATTTTTAGCATAAAGTACATCACACGTTCCTGTGTGAGCTACAGAAAGTTTGTGTTTGTCTGCCAATCCTTCATGTTTGTCATTTGTACTTTCTGGGAAGTTGATACTCAAGACTTCTACTTCATGTCCTTCTTGGGCTCTTGAGCTCATCAGAACGACAGTTATCTATGTGGATTTGATGTGACTTCTGCTGTCAGACCTGTCAACAAACCACCTGCACACTCCAGCGATCCACCCCTGTACCTTCTCACATTCTGTTTGTTTGTATTTCACAGGAGAAGGAACTGAAGGCCAGTAAGAAAGAGAAAGTGAAGGAGGCCAAGCTGGAAGCTGAGGTAAAGTTGCTGAAGAAAGAGAACGAGGCCCTCCGCAGGCATATCGCGGTACTACAGGCTGAGGTTTATGGAGCCAGACTGGCAGCCAAATACTTAGACAAAGAGCTGGCAGGAAGGTAAGACAATATATATATATATATATATATATAGGTGTTTACTCGCTGTTAGCTTAAGTTATCCTCATGAATGATACATTCCCACTATCCCCTGAACAAAAGTTCTTGGCGTCACTAGAAAACTGAGTGCTTTTCGTTTTGTTTCAGGGTTCAGCAGATACAGTTGCTGGGGCGAGACATGAAAGGACCAGCTCATGATAAACTGTGGAACCAGCTAGAAGCAGAGATTCACCTGCACCGCCACAAAACAGTCATCCGAGCCTGCAGGGGGCGCAACGACCCCAACAAGCCCTTGCCATCACCCGTGGGCCATGTAAGACAGCTTAGTTCATATTTTCTTATGCTGCCTTCACGTGCTCTCGGAAATTCGATAATTCCCACTTCAACCCGGAAGTAACATCTGGATTTAGTAACATTAAAACGATTTAGTAACATTAAAACATTACAAGTATGTGCTAACGTTAAAAAAGCATCGTTCCATAAATTATTTCCAGGTTGAAGTGGGAATTGACGAATTTCCGAGAGCACGTGAAGGCAGCATTAGTCTCAGCCAAAGACGTCACGCGGACCATTGGCTGAACGTCAAAGGCACGCTTTTCTGGAAACATTTCAGCACGTTCAAAGTCGTCATCTGATTGGTTGAATTATACAAGATTTCCTGGAGGCATGCGTGTCGCGTTCTTTAAACTGCCTGGAAACAACAGGAGGCCATCTGATCGAAGAAGTAAGCTGTCGTGTTTACAACGGTTGCAATAAGAATTCGTCACGATCGACTAAACGCTTAAATTCCACGCCTCTAAACATGATGTGATACAAAACGAAATGTGATTGGTTTCTTTACCTGTCAGTTAAAAGGCCTCTTGGGCAGGCCTAGGCCAAAGAAAGCGGCCGAAGTTACCAGACGTTCAGTATGGTATTATATGTATATATTTTCTTAGAGCTACAAAAACTTCTGCCTCTTTTGCAAAGAAGCTTTACAATATACAGTACAGTATATGACTGTTATAACTAAAGCCTATTGTATGTCGTCTTCTCCAGGACACAGACTCTTTGAAGAAGACACAAGGAGTTGGTCCTATACGCAAAGTTGTTCTGACCAAAGAAGATCACGAAGGGCTTGGAATCTCCATAACAGTGAGTTCAAATTTTGCCTGTATATAAACCCAATCCACCCTT